>NC_073256.2:160033281-160338750 GCF_029289425.2 Pan paniscus
CACAGATGATCCAGGACAACCTCCACATGTCAAGGTCAGCTGAGGAGTAGCTCGAGTTCCCCGTGCCTGGGAGCCTAATGTGAGGATGCTGACATTTTGGAGGGGCATACTGCCTACCACAGGGCAGATGAGGGAGCTTCGCCAGGTGGAGGGTGAAGGGCTCTGCCACAGAGGAGACAGGCACAGCAGGAGACCGAGTCTGTCCTGGGGTGGCTGGGGGTGGGTGTGGGCATGTCGGGGTGGGGCCTCAGCCTCCTCCTGTGTCTGCAGTCTCGGGGAGACCGAGGATACATGCCCAGCTGTGAAGCAAGTGACGTGTCCAGGGCTGACTTCCTTGGGACTCACCTGGATGGGAGCAAGCATCAGTGGGGCTTCCTGGAGGAAGCAGCTCAGGCTCTACCTGCAGAGGGTGGAGGATTGGGCTGTAGGGGGAGACACTGGTCAGAGGAGGCTGTGCTGAGAAAAGCCGCTGGGGAGCCTGTCAGGGTCCCTTCTTGGGGCCTCAGGTGCTGGAGGAAGAGTGATTACAGGCTGCCACGGTGGAGGGAAGGGGCTGTTGGTGATGGACCTTGAAGGCCAAGCCAAGGGGAGCCAAAGGAGGCCTGGAAGAAGGGGGGTCCCCAGGTACCGGACGGCTCCCCAGGCAGACTTGAGTGGGGAAGCAGGGGAGTCCCTGGGTGCCAGACAGCTCCCCAGGCAGACTTGAGGGGGGCATATGGTTTGGCGGCCCCAGAATCCTGAGCAGGTCCCGGCCTCTGCTCTGCCAGCTGCCACTGCTGGGCAACCTCAGGCAGACCCTTCTTCCCGCCTCTGGCTGCAAAGCCTGCCTCACCCCAGGGCCCCTTCCCACAGGTGCCTCCCTCCACATCAGAAATGGCTTAGAATCCGCCACCCACGCCCCATCTGTCCTTGATAGGGAAGCTCTGGACAGCAGCGGATTTCCCTGCAGGTGCTGAAAGGGGCAAACCCCACTTAGGGGCTCCTTGCAGGCTCCAGGCTTCAAGGAGAGGCCAGGGTGCCCAGGCTTCCTTCCTACCATGGACAGGGCCCCAGGAGATGGAGGGGTCTGAGTGGACCACAAGCCTCTCGCTTCATCCGGGAATGAGGAGGAGGCCGGGCCACATGTCCAGGGAGAGCATGTGAACCGAGGAGGCTCCCGGACCACCACCCTCGTCCACCACGCCCACTCCCAGGGCGTAGGTCCCATCATCCCCAGGTCCCCTGAGTGTGGAGAGACATACTGACATTTTCCAGCAGGACTGCACCAGACACCACGGCAAAACAGGCAAGATAATTATGGGGGCTAAGAGAAGCTAAAAATAGCCTCCTTCACAGCCCAGACTCTTGGCAGGGAAGACACCAGACGAACTAGCAGGAGCCCGGGACCTGGGCCCCCAGGGAGGGGCAGCCTGCTGCGGCACCCCTCAACAGCTGTGCAGGAGGGGGACGCTGCCAGGGAGGGACAGGTGTGGGGCCGACACAGGGCCTCTGTCCTCAGGGAGCGTCAGGCAGCATCAAGACAGATGGGAAGAGTCAGGGATGCCCAAGGCACAGCAGTGACACCAGGGGTGGGGTGCAGGGAGGAGAGATAAGGGCAAGTCTTCAGAGGGTGAACAGGAGCTCACGGACAATGGCCATTCCCGGAAGAGGGGTGGAGCAGCTTCATGGG
Source organism: Pan paniscus (assembly GCF_029289425.2). Lineage (NCBI taxonomy): Eukaryota > Metazoa > Chordata > Mammalia > Primates > Hominidae > Pan > Pan paniscus. The sequence goes on from NC_073256.2 coordinate 160,034,951, forward strand.
TTCCAGGGGGCCATCCAGAGGCAGGCAAGGTGGTGCCAGAGATCGCCTTGAGGGCCACCTGGCCCTCCCTTCAAACTGGAGGAATAGCTGGGAACCATCCGTAGGGCTCCCCCACCCCTGGTGGACACCCTGGGCTGAGTAACTGCTGTCTCTGAGGGCAGCCTTGGAGCAAGACGCCGCCCGTGGAGCATCCCGCAGCACTCTATAACTGACCCCAGGTCAAGGCTGTGTACCAGGTGGTGGCTCAGAGAAAGGACAGCAGCCAGATGGACCCCTATAACTGGCCGCAGGCCAAGGCTGTGTATGGGGTTGCAGCTCAGAGAAAGGACAGTGGCCGGACGGACCCTGCTCTTTCTGGCTGAGCCCCAGCTCCCAATGTGGCTCCTCCCGGCCCAACACTTTCCCTCAGGGTCAGAGCCAGGTGTCAGTGGGACCCAGCCATGGACATGGGAAGGGACTCAGGACCAGACGCTGGAGAAGGGGATACCCACCAGCCCCGGTTCTGTCCAGGGCTGAGCTGAGGAGGAGGCTGAGCTCAGAGGTCACTGAGGCAGGGCCTGTGCCTGAGGCCCAGGGCTCGGGGAAGAAGGTGGTCAGAGGGAGGACAGAGGTGGCAGTGGGAAACAGCAGTCAAGGCCAGGCCAGGGTGGGTGCCAGGCTGGCTAGGCTGGGGGCAAGGGATGAGGGTGGGGGACCAGGGGAACCCACCCAATCCTCCCTGGGAGCTTTGCTTTTAAGGGATTCTGGAGGGACCAGAGGGGGCTAGGGAGAGTGGGAAGGGGGCAGAGGGAGAGGCAGGGCTGGGGGGAAAGGGGAGACAGCAGCAGCCCAGGAGGGAGATCCTCGCCCCAGCGGTGGGGCAGGGGAGGGCAGAGCCGGGAGGCCTGACAGCTGGAAATGTGGGCTTTACCCAGAGGTGGTGGCTGGCTGCAGAGGGGCGCGGGCCCAGGAGCTCCTCAGTCATCAATTTTAGCTTTTAAAGATGTTTTTATTCCAGGAGGGAGGTTTCCAGGAAACAAGCAAACAGAAAACAAACACAAAGGTGCCCCCAGTGGAATGTTGCGTGGGATGGAGCCCTGCACAGAGGACGGTGAGGAGGGTGAGAGAAAGGGATGACCTGAAATTCCAGGAGAATCGAGGTGCTCTGTCGGAAAGGAGCACGATCAGAGTCCCCTGCCGTGGAAAGTATTCCACCCTGGTGTAATTTCTTTCTTTTTTTTTTTTTTTAAATTTGAGACAGGGTCTCATTCCTGTTGCTCAGGCTGGAGTGCAGTGGTGAGAACAGGGCTTACTACAGCCTCAACTTCCCAGGCTCAGGTGATTCTCCTGCCTCAGCCTCCCAAGTAGTGTAGCTGGGACTACAGGTGCACGCCACCATACCTGGCTAATTTTATTTTGTATTTTTGTAGAGATGGGGTCTCACCATGTTGCCCAGGCTGGTCTCAAACTCCTGGGCTCAAGCAATCCTCCGGCATCAGCCTCAGCCTCCAACAGTGCTGGGATGGCAGGCGTGAGCCACCACACCCGACCTTTTTATATATATTTACTTTTTGTAGAGACAGGGTCTCACTATGTTGCCCAGGCTGGTCTCGAACTCCTGGCTTCAAGCCATCCTTCCACCTCAGCCTCCCTAAGTGCTGGGATTGCAGGCGTGAGCCACTGTGCCCAGCTGGTGGTGATAAGTGAGCACTGAATATTAACTTAGCCCCATGGTGGCCTTGGGAAGAGGCAGGGTGGGGAGGAAGAGCAGTCAGGGTAGGGGACAGTGTGAGGCTGGCACACCCCAGCTGCTCCCATGGCAATTACAGAAATAGAGGAGCTTGGCCCAGTGGCCTTGTGGGGTGGCCAGACCCTTAGGAGATGGGGACGGGCAGGACCAGGACCCCCAGGACAGCTGCTTTGGACTTTCTCAGTTGAAGTGCCCAGGATGTCAGAGTCGGCGTACAGTAGAGGGTGGGCCGTGGCCCGGAGATAAGAGCAAGGCTGGAGGGTGGGGGCACAAGGTCCTGGGGAGAGCCAACCCTGGTGTTCCAACGCAGGTTCCCAGCACAGCTTCTGGGAAGGGCACTCGGCAGCACCCGTGGTCTGGCTTCTGCCCCCCCCCCCCGGACCTAGTTGCTCTCACCAGGGTCCCCATGAGGTGGCCAGGGTCAGCACTGGCTCATCTGTGGTCATCTGGGCCAGTATTGGAGTGGGTAAAGACAGACTGCCAACCTGGGCGGGCAGAGCGATGCCCACTTAGGGCTACACAGAAGGGAGAGGACCCTTGAGGATGGGGCTGAGAAAGGACACCTTACTGCCCGCTGCCCACCAAGGGCCCACAGCACAGCCCAGGCACACACAGACAGGCCGAGGAGGCAATCTTGTTCACGCTGGTAATTTTCTGCCTCTCCTGGGCCTCAGTTTCCCCACTCATACCAGGAGTGCCACTGCAGCCCCAAGGCCCATCCCAGAGAGAGGTGGTGGTCGAGGGAGGGCCGGGGAACCTGTCCCGTGGCTGCTGCATCTGGGCACCCCATAGCCGGAGCTGGGTGGGATGCTGGCCTCATTCCTGGAAGAAATGGACTATTGTATGTCACCTGCTACCTACAAAAGTAGGGTGCCAGCTGGGATCCCTGCAAATGTGTGTATGGGGAGTCCCCAGGAGTGCTGGGAGGAAGCTTCACCATCCTGCCCGTGTCTGTAATTAGGGGTGAGGGTCACTGCGTTGCCAGGGCCAGGAGACAGTGACTGATTGGAGCAGGGGCCATGCGTGGCCAATGGGAGGCTCCATGGGTGGCCAGGGCTAGGCATCCGTGAGACTGGGAAGCAGATTGCTTCTGGATAGGAGCCCTACCTTCACCCCAGGTCAGGCAAAGGAACAAAGGAACCACCTTCTCTCTGACCCTCAACAGAACAGAGCTGTGGCAAATTCAGTGGCCCCCTTCCCATCGCCCAAAACCAGGAAGAAACCTTTAGACAAGGAACCTTGTCTAAAAGGAGGTGGCCCAGAAGTAGAATAAACACAGGGCTTGGAGTCGGACACAGGAGGGTTCGACAATACCCATTCAAAGTCATCATCGCAAGCCTCTCCTGGGCACCAGGCATGGGGAGAGGGAGTCTGGCTGGTTCCATGGCAATTGTGGGCAGGTCCCTTGCACCATTCAAGCCTGTTTTCATATCTGAAACATGGGGCTGTGGGCGGGGGCCACAGCATAAGGGAGCATTGTTGTAAGGGGTGCCCTGTCATAGGGGAGCCTCTTCATATGGGGAACCCCAGCAGGTTCATATACGTGTGTCTTAGTCTGTTCTCTGCTGCTATAACAATACCACACACCAGATAATTTATAAAGAAAAGTTTCTTCGGCTCATGGTTCTGGAGGCTGCAAAGTCTAGCAGCATGGCGCCAGCATCTGGTGTGGCCCTGCTTGCTGTGTTCTTCCATGGCAGAAAGCGGGAGGGCAAGAGAGCGCACACAAGACAGCTCACTTTTATAACAAAGCCACTCCCACGATAACTCACGCACTCCTGAGATAGCAACATTAATCCATCCATGAGAGCAGAGCCCTCATGACCTAGTCACCCCTCACAGGTCCCACCTCTCAACACTGCCACAAGGCAATTATTAAATTCCAAAATGAGTTTTGGTGGGGACATTTAAACCATAGCATTCCACCTAGGGCCCCCAAAACTCCCGTTCTTCTCACATACAAAATGCTCTCATTCCATCCCAATAGCCCCAAAGTCCTAACACATTCCCACATCAACTCAAAAGTCCAAAGTCCAGTCTTTGGACAGGATTCTTTTGGGAAGGGAGTGTGTAGGCACAGGTGCTCAGCACTCCAACAGCACTGAAATAGCAGAGTCAGCACCTGCCCTCCCTGTCACCTCCCCCTCCCAACCCCACCACCTGGGGGTGGCTCTATGGGGAGGGGCTGTGAACACCCAGCCTGCATCCCCACAAAGAACCACCCTCAGCCACCCCTCCACTGAGAGATGGCCACCTCAAGACTCAGGTGCCCTTGTGGGAGGGACCTGGACTGGGAGCAGGGCCACTGGGGCAGGCCCTGGAGTGTGTCTGTCCTCTGGAGGAGAGCACGGCCCTCTGGACCTCACAGACTTTATGGGGAAGGGCAAGGTGGGAGCAGGGCTGGGGTGGGGAGCCCAGGACCAGGCTGCACTGAGCCCCGACATGCCTTCTAATGTCACCTGGCATGAGCCTCCTGATTCCCACCTCGACCCTGGGACCTCAGCCCCACGGGAACCAAGGCAGAAAGGGAAGGGTTCCTTGGCCCCTGGATGCCTGGCGTTTCTTTGTTGAACTTCCTCTTCCTCCTTATGAAGGGCCTTTCACCCCTTGTCCACCCTCTTCACTCCTTCCTCACCCAACAGCCACAGGAGTCACGCAGCTTTGACCTGTCTCACCTGCCCCTGTCCTGTTGTTCCTCCCCCAGCTCCGCCCAGAGAGATGGAGACAGAGGGCCAAAGAGCAGGAGATCGCTGGACACTCGCCGAAGAGCGGGAGATCACTGGACACTCGCCGAAGAGCGGGAGATCCCTGGACACTCGCCGTTGGCATCATGAGGGGCACTCCATGGCTTCCAATTGGCCAAATTCTTTTCAGTGTTAAAATGCTGTAAAATATAAAACGTATGTAATTTCTTGACAAAAATAATAATATTTCAGGTTTGATTCTTTATTAAGTTTCTGTACTAACTTGAACTCTCCCTGGAGTTAAAAGGCCCTTGCCAACTAGAAAAGAGCCCTGACACCTGGGAGGCTGGGAACAGCCCACAGGACTGCGCCACCCTCACTTCCGACACCAACTATAGAAGCCCAGGCTCCTGGCGGCCACCTCAGATGTGATTCTCTAGGAGGGCCCCACTGCCCCTGGAAGCCATTATATCCGTGACTGTGGATTCCTACTGGGAAAAGATGTAGATTAAAATCAGCCTGGCGGGAGGATCCCTTGAGCCCAAGAGTTCAAGACTAGCCTGGGAAACATGGCAAGACACCATCTCAGAAAGAAAAGAAAAGGGAAGGGGAGGGGAGTGGAGGGGAGGGGAGGAGAGGGGAGGGGAAGGGAGGGAAGGGTGGGGAAGTGAAGGGAGGGGGGGGAAGGGTGGGGAAGTGAAGGGAAGGGAGGGGAAGTGAAGGGAAGGGAGGGGAAGGGAAGGGAAGGGAGGGGAAGGGAGGGGAGGGGAGTGGAGGGTGGCAGACAGGGGAGTGGAGGGAGGGGAGGGAGGGGAGTGGAGGGCAGGTGGGAAGGGAGGGGAGGGAGAAGTTAGCCGGTTGTGGTGGTGCATGCCTGTGGTCCCAGCTACTTGCAAGGCTGATGTGGGTGGATGGCATGAACTGGGAGGTCGAGGCTGCAGTGAGCTGTGACTGTAGCCCTGTACTGCAGCCTGAGTGACAGAGAGAGACCCTGTTTCAAAAAATATAAAAAATAAAACCAGAATGGAAAGAGGTGCCTGGGACAGAGCCCAGGAGGGTCCAGACACAGAGCTCCGGGTTGTCCTCCCCTGGGGTCATGGACAGAGCTAGGCCCCGCCCCTCCCTTCGTGATGTGGGTCAAGGCACATGGAACATCAACAACCAAGGTAGCTCCTGCCTTGGGGTTTGTCTCGTGGTCCTGGTTGGCGCCCACATGGCTGAGCCGTCTCCAGCCCTTCTGGAGGCAGAGCTGATGCCACATAGCCCAAAGCCTCCACTGAAGTCACATAGGACCATAGGTGTGGCCTGAGGCCGCAGGTGGACTAGGACATTCTTACCAGGTCGGACTTTCAGGGCCTAGTGGTGACCTCCCAGGAGCCCAGGGGAGAGGCCAGGCCATCTTTGGCCGAGGTCACACTCTGCACACACACCACCATAAACAATTTCCAGTGTGGCTTCTGTTCACTGGTTGCCCATCTAGATCCTTCCTCCCTCCTTCCCAAACGCATTTCGGCTTCTGTCCACTGGTTGCCCACCTAGATCCTTCCTTCCTCCTTCCCATATGCGTCCAGGCTTTTGGGACTGGGCAGGGCAGAGGCAACATGGGGCCGTGGTGTTCCTGGGCTCAGCTTTACAATCGTGGCATACCCCTGGCCGTCTCTTGCCCCTTCTGGGTAGCAGCCTGGAGTGTCAAGAAATCCAGAAGCTCTGGAATGAACAGGTGCACCCAGCCGCCAGCTGCATGCTTCCCTGACAGGAGACTGCCCCCCACATTTGCAGGGCCTCTGTTATATCAACCTTGCTTTATACTGACTCACACACTCTCCCAAGTCCATCACTTTCCCTGCAACCCCCAGTGGCACCACCAGCCCTCAACAGTGACCCTGCTGGGACTGAGAGACTTAAACTCGGTTGAGCCTTGAAGGCAACAGAGGGGCCCAGGTGTCTGCCCTCTCCCCCATACACCAGCTCCGTGAGACCGGCGGGATTTTATGGAAAGGCGCTTGCCCCTATGGGGATCTGACCCGGGCTCCCTGGCTCAGAGGCCTCCCACCAAACTGGGTCTGCGGGAAGAACCTCTAGGGGCTTCCTGGGTGTTCCTACCCCCAGACTCAATTCTTTTCCCCAAACTGAGGCAAGCAAGGACCGTCTCTGTGCCTCAGTTTCCCCACGCTACAGTGAAGGGGTGAGACTGAGTGGTCTGTGATAACTAGATGGGCAGGAGCAGTGAGGGGTGGAGAGGGGCCGATGGCAGGGAACACCCTGTTCTGGGACCTGTTCTTCAGGCTGAGAGACAGCTGCACAGGGTCTGGGCCCCTCTGCCCCCGACCACCCACCCCTCCAGCCTCCGGCCTCTTTCCTTGGGAACAGAGTGACACAGCTGCACCTCCAGTTAACTGAAGAGTTCCGATGGCCTGTTCCACAATTACAGGGAGTAACTTTTTACTAAAAGGGAAAAGCATCAACAGCTTCCAGCTTTTCATGTGAGAAGTAGTACTTCCAAGACAAATGACTGCTTTCAGGCAGCACCGTGGTGCCCAGCTTCCTGTTCCTGCCAATTTCCTCTCCCGTTCTTCCAGCGGCTTTGTTATTTAAAAGAAATGCAAGGGAAGAGTGGGGCGGAGGCGGCCCTTTCACCGTGAAGAGCCCTGCTCAGCGCCCTGCGCCATGGGTGACGACATTTCCTGGCAGCAGGTGGCTCTCTCTGCTTAGTCTCCTCTTGTTTCCTGCTCTCCCAGGGCCCCTCGCTGCTGCAGGAGCAGTGAGCTCAGTGCCAGAACCCTGCAGGTGCAATGCACCCGGCCTCCCAGCAGGGCTCAGCTGACACCACCCACCAGCTGACCCCGCAGCTTGGCCCAGGATCCCCAGGAGCAGGGCAACCCCACCAGAGGGGTGGGAAACTTCCGGCAGCAAATGACCATGATGGTTGTGAGGGTCAACCTTGCCGGGGTACTGCTCTCAGTCACTCAATCAAATCTTAACAGAGGTGTTGTGCCGAAGGTCTGTCGTAGGTGCTTTCAGGAAGAGCATCCTTGGGAACCTGGGTGGCCTGGTTGAGTCCCTTGAAAGGCCATAAAAGCAGAGCTGAGGCTTCCCAGATGCAGACGAAATAACACCCTCACGTGCCTGCTTCAGCCCCTTCCCCAAGGTTCTGGCCTGCCCTGTAGATTTTGGACTGGCTCAGCAGCCCCTACGTTGAGTAAAACAATTCCTTGCAATGAATTTCCTGTCTCCTATCAGTCCTGTTTCTCATTGAACACTGATGGGTAGGGGCTGATCCCTAACCCAGGCCATCTCTTTTTTCCCCTCAGAATCCAGTGCCCCCCCAAAGGCAGAGGAGGCTGACCTCCCGCAGCCCCTCAGAATCCAGTGTCCCCACAAAGGCAGGGGAGGCTGACCTCCCGCAGCCCCTCGAAATCCAGAGTCCCCCCAAAGGCAGGGGAGGCTGACGTCCCGCAACCCCTCGGAATCGTGTCCCCAAAAAGGCGGGGGAGGCTGACCTCCTGCAGCCCCTCCGAATCCAGTGTCCCCACAAAGGCAGGGGAGGCTGACCTCCCGCAGCCCCTCAGAATCCAGTGTCTCCACAAAGGCGGGGGAGGCTGACCTCCCACAGCCCCCCAAAATCCAGTGTCCCCCCAAAGGCAGGGGAGGCTGACCTCCCGCAGCCCCTCAGAATCCAGTGTCTCCACAAAGGCGGGGGAGGCTGACCTCCCACAGCCCCCCAAAATCCAGTGTCCCCACAAAGGCAGGGGAGGCTGACGTCCCACAGCCCCTCGAAATCCAGTGTCCTCACAAAGGCGGGGGAGGCTGACCTCCCGCAGCCCCTCGGAATCCAGTGCCCCCACAAAGGCAGGGGAGGCTGACGTCCCGCAGCCCCTCGGAATCCAGTGCCCCCACAAAGTCAGGGGAGACTGACCTTCCGCAGCCCCTCAGAATCCAGTGTCCCCACAAAGTCAGGGGAGACTGACCTTCCGCAGCCCCTCGGAATCCAGTGTCCCCACAAAGTCAGGGGAGATTGACCTCCCGCAGCCCCTCGGAATCCAACGTCCCCACAAACGCAGGGGAGGCTGACGTCCCGCAGCCCCTCGGAATCCAGTGTCCCCACAAAGTCAGGGGAGACTGACCTTCCGCAGCCCCTCGGAATCCAGTGTCCCCACAAACGCAGGGGAGGCTGACGTCCCGCAGCCCCTCGGAATCCAGTGTCCCCACAAAGTCAGGGGAGACTGACCTCCCGCAGCCCCTCAGAATCCAGTGTCCCCACAAAGGCAGGGGAGGCTGACCTCCCGCAGCCCCTCGGAATCCAATGTCCCCACAAAGGCAGGGGAGGCTGACCTCCCGCAGCCCCTCAGAATCCAGTGTCCCCACAAACGCGGGGGAGGCTGACCTCCCGCAGCCCCTCAGAATCCAGTGTCCCCACAAAGGCGGGGGAGGCTGACCTCCCGCAGCCCCTCAGAATCCAGTGTCCCCACAAAGGCAGGGGAGGCTGACCTCCCGCAGCCCCTCAGAATCCAGTGTCCCCACAAAGGCGGGGGAGGCTGACCTCCCGCAGCCCCTCGAAATCCAGTGTCCTCACAAAGGCAGGGGAGGCTGACGTCCTGCAGCCCCTCAGAATCCAGTGTCCACACAAAGGCGGGGGAGGCTGACCTCCCGCAGCCTCTCGGAATCCAGTGTCCCCACAAAGGCGGGGGAGGCTGACGTCCCGCAACCCCTCGGAATCCAATGTCCCGACAATGGCGGGGGAGGCTGACCTCCTGCAGCCCCTCAGAATCCAGTGTCCTCACAAAGGCGGGGGAGGCTGACCTCCCACAGCCCCCCAAAATCCAGTGTCCCCACAAAGTCAGGGGAGACTGACCTCCCACAGCCCCCCAAAATCCAGTGTCCCCACAAAGGCAGGGGAGGCTGACCTCCCGCAGCCCCTCGGAATCCAATGTCCCCACAAACGCAGGGGAGGCTGACGTCCCGCAGCCCCTCGGAATCCAGTGTCCCCACAAAGTCAGGGGAGACTGACCTCCCGCAGCCCCTCAGAATCCAGTGTCCCCACAAAGGCAGGGGAGGCTGACCTCCCGCAGCCCCTCGGAATCCAATGTCCCCACAAAGGCAGGGGAGGCTGACCTCCCGCAGCCCCTCAGAATCCAGTGTCCCCACAAACGCGGGGGAGGCTGACCTCCCGCAGCCCCTCAGAATCCAGTGTCCCCACAAAGGCGGGGGAGGCTGACCTCCCGCAGCCCCTCAGAATCCAGTGTCCCCACAAAGGCAGGGGAGGCTGACCTCCCGCAGCCCCTCGGAATCCAGTGTCCCCACAAAGGCGGGGGAGGCTGACCTCCCGCGGCCCCTCGAAATCCAGTGTCCTCACAAAGGCAGGGGAGGCTGACGTCCTGCAGCCCCTCAGAATCCAGTGTCCACACAAAGGCGGGGGAGGCTGACCTCCCGCAGCCTCTCGGAATCCAGTGTCCCCACAAAGGCGGGGGAGGCTGACGTCCCGCAACCCCTCGGAATCCAATGTCCCGACAATGGCGGGGGAGGCTGACCTCCTGCAGCCCCTCAGAATCCAGTGTCCTCACAAAGGCGGGGGAGGCTGACCTCCCACAGCCCCCCAAAATCCAGTGTCCCCACAAAGTCAGGGGAGACTGACCTTCCGCAGCCCCTCGGAATCCAGTGTCCCCACAAAGGCAGGGGAGGCTGACCTCCCGCAGCCCCTCGGAATCCAATGTCCCCACAAACGCAGGGGAGGCTGACGTCCCGCAGCCCCTCGGAATCCAGTGTCCCCACAAAGTCAGGGGAGACTGACCTCCCGCAGCCCCTCAGAATCCAGTGTCCCCACAAAGGCAGGGGAGGCTGACCTCCCGCAGCCCCTCGGAATCCAATGTCCCCACAAAGGCAGGGGAGGCTGACCTCCCGCAGCCCCTCAGAATCCAGTGTCCCCACAAACGCGGGGGAGGCTGACCTCCCGCAGCCCCTCAGAATCCAGTGTCCCCACAAAGGCGGGGGAGGCTGACCTCCCGCAGCCCCTCAGAATCCAGTGTCCCCACAAAGGCAGGGGAGGCTGACCTCCCGCAGCCCCTCGGAATCCAGTGTCCCCACAAAGGCGGGGGAGGCTGACCTCCCGCAGCCCCTCGAAATCCAGTGTCCTCACAAAGGCAGGGGAGGCTGACGTCCTGCAGCCCCTCAGAATCCAGTGTCCACACAAAGGCGGGGGAGGCTGACCTCCCGCAGCCTCTCGGAATCCAGTGTCCCCACAAAGGCGGGGGAGGCTGACCTCCCGCAGCCCCTCAGAATCCAGTGTCCTCACAAAGGCAGGGGAGGCTGACGTCCCGCAACCCCTCGGAATCCAATGTCCCGACAATGGCGGGGGAGGCTGACCTCCTGCAGCCCCTCAGAATCCAGTGTCCCCACAAAGGCAGGGGAGGCTGACCTCCCGCAGCCCCTCGAAATCCAGTGTCCCCACAAAGGCAGGGGAGGCTGACCTCCCGCAGCCCCTCGGAATCCAGTGTCCCCCCGAAGGCAGGGGAGGCTGACCTCCCGCAGCCCCTCGAAATCCAGTGCCCCCACAAAGGCAGGGGAGGCTGACCTCCCGCAGCCCCTCAGAATCCAGTGTCCTCACAAATGCGGGGTAGGCTGACCTCCCGCAGCCCCTCGGAATCCAATGTCCTCACAAAGGCAGGGGAGGCTGACCTCCCACAGCCCCTCGAAATCCAGTGCCCCCACAAAGGCGGGGGAGGCTGACGTCCCGCAACCCCTTGGAATCCAGTGTCCCCAAAAAGGCAGCGGAGGCTGACCTCCCGCAGCCCCTCGAAATCCAGTGCCCCCACAAAGGCAGGGGAGGCTGACCTTCCACAGCCTCTTGGAATCCAGTGTCCCCAAAAAGGCAATGGAGGCTGACCTCCCGCAGCCCCTCGGAATCCAGTGTCCTCACAAAGGCGAGCGAGGCTGACCTCCCGCAGCCCCTCGGAATCCAGTGTCCCCACAAAGGCGGGGGAGGCTGACCTCCCGCAGCCCCTCGGAATCCAGTGTCCCCGAAAAGGCAGTGGAGGCTGACCTCCCGCAGCCCCTCGGAATCCAGTGCCCCCACAAACGCAGGGGAGGCTGACCTCCCACAGCCCCTCAGAATCCAGTGCCCCCACAAAGGCGGGGGAGGCTGATGTCCTGCAGGGCATCAAGTTACCCTTGTTTCCAAGTTCTTCAGCACAGATGCTCTGAGGATAGATGCCCTGTTTTGCAGATAAGGAAACTGAGGCTCAGAGAGACCAAGTTCATGATCTGGCAACCAGGAATGGCCAGGGTCCCCTCCCAGCTGGGGTCTGCGCTGACTAGGTCCGCAGGGCTCCGGAGCCTGAGATGGCTGTGTGGGCCAAGCCCTAGTTGTAATCCCCCCATGCACCCAGCTGTACACCCCATGTGCCAGTAGGACTTACAGAGGGGCAGGCCTGAGCTCAGCATGAACAGGGCTGCCCCAGTCAGCAGTCACCCTCACTGATGGCCACCTCGGGCCTGGAGGCAGGGCTGAGCTAGGCCTAGTGGGCTGCAGTGGGGCTGTAGTGGGGCTGCAGTGTGGATCCCTGAGGGTGCTTCCCCCTGAGGATCCAGGACCCTGATGGAGGCTGCCCTGTTGGTGCTCCCCCGAGCCCCCGGAGACCTCTCACTACACCCATGGGGTCTCCAGGGTCACCCTCTGGGCCGGGGGACCTGTGTCTGCAGCTCCACCCCTGCCCAGCCCAAGCACACAGAAGAAACAACATGAACACTCCAGGAAGTTTCAGTGTTTTATTAACAAAATCTTACAAAAAGAGTCTGTCTTTGGGGTAAGGTGCACAGGGCCTGGACCGACATTTAAGGCCTGGTCTGTGTGGGGCAAGGGGCAGGGGTTGGCCACAGCCTCATGAGGTTTCCAGGGTCTTCACAGGCTCCAGGGCTTCCCCAAAGCCTGTGCCAGCCTTGAGGATTGGTTATGGCTTATGTGCAAAAATAAAATCTGTGGGGCTGGCAGGGTGTGGGCTGAAGACTTGTCAGAGTGGTCTGCAGGGCTGGTCGCCCAGTGGACAAGGCAGAACGATGAACCCTGAGCCAGCACCTGCTTAGGCTGCAGACGCTAGTGGCCCACCAGCACCAGGGTTCTGGTGTCGGGGCAGGGCAGAATGCCTGGAAGCGCCCCAGGAGACATGGCTTCTGGGATGTCCTTCCTGCAGCTGAGCTCAGGGGCTGCTGGGCAGGGGTAGGAGCTGTGGCCCCAGCCTTGGGGCTCATGAAAGCCTCTGGCAGAGAGGATGGCCTGGCAGCGGGCGGGGTTTCCCTGCTGGGAGGGAGGCAGGGCCCGACTCCTGCTGCAGTGGCTCTGGGGACGGGCAGCTGGCGGCCAGCGGGGCGGGCTTAGGGGCAGGGCCTGGCCCTCGCGCTGGCGCTCAGGGCTAAGCTGGGGCTCCTGCCCTCTGCTGCAGCCGACTTCTCTCTGTAGCCCCCCTCTGGGCTGTCCTGGGACTTCGCCTCCCACGCAGGCAGCCTGCAAGGTGAGGGGTGGGTGGTGCCCAGCACAGCAGCAAAGACTTTGTGGGAACCTTGAGACCTGAAAGAAGAGGAGAGTGGGCAGTGAAGGACCACGCAGGACAGTAGCCAGGGCTCCACGGGGAGGGGCTGGGGCCGGTGGATGGCGCTGGTCTTCCAAGGCAGAGGCCCCCCGACCCCGTCAGAGCCTCCCAGCGTGCCCGAACACTGGGGAGTGGCCTGGGCCCCAGGGTGTCTGGGGTCTGGGGAGGAGCTCATTTGGCCGGGACAGCTGATGGTGGGGTCTGGGTGGAAGGGTGGTGCTCCGTTACCTGTTGTCACTCTCCTGGCTCTGATGGTGCCAGCTGCTGCCTCAGCCGGATTTGAGGACTCAGCCCCTCTGGGACCCTCCGCCTGCCACGGGTGAGTCATGAGCTGAGCTCTGATTCTCCTCCAGGCGGGCGTGAATCACTGGAGCTGGGGGAGAGAAAGCGCGGGTCCATGTGAGAGCTGGCTCAGCAAACTGCCCCTGCCTCCCACCCGGCCCACTCTCCCCAATGCCCCCTTCCATGATGCCAGCCCCACCCCATCCCTTTGGCTAACTTGCTGGGGGCCCAAGCCTCAGTGGGCTCTCCTAGAAAACAGCCTCCGGATCCCGCCAGCTCTCAGATGCCCCACAGCCGGTACTGCCTTGGGGCAGGGGCTCACCTGAGGGGCCAGGAAGCACCGGGACATCAGGTCTGCTCTGCTGCGTGTGTGACTTCTACTCTCCCCTGGGAGGAGGGGGCCGCGCTGCCCGAGGCTGGCCAGCTGCCCTGGGAGGCAGGGAGGGCGTCAGCTGGCTCTGCGGATGCCGGGAGAGGGCGGCGGCGCCGGAAGTCGAGGCTCCCTCAGCATTGGCTCTGCCCTAGCTTCTGCTCTGGGTGTCCCATGAGCTTGGTGGCCGCTGGCCCCTGCCATCCGGACACTGGTTTTCTGGATGTCCAGAGGGCCTGGGCGTTGTAGCAGAATGAGGAAGCTGGGGTGTTCTGTGATGGCCTGAGAGTGTGGAGGGTGGGGTCCAGGCCGGAAAGACAGACGGAGGGAGGGTGATGGGTGGAGCCCTGCAGGGGGGAGGGCTCTTTGCCGCTGGGTGCGGTGCTCACATCTGGATGACACGAGTGTGTGCAAGTCCGCCCGGAGCTCGAGGGGGCACCCAGCTGGACCAGGGCTTCCCCTGCAGGAGTCAGCCCCAGCTCAAAAGTCCTGGTGGGCAAAGCCACAGGCTGGATGTAGTGGGCAGGCTGGGGGCTCCGGGATGCCCTCTACTCGGGCTGGGTCGGGTCACTGGCCACGGACTCGCTGTTGGGGGCGGGCGTGAGGGTCTCCGCCTCATCCTCCGCCGGGAGGTGGGGGCCGGCCGGCTCGGCCGCCTGCTCCAGGTCATCCTGCACCTCCATGCCCCTCTGGATGAGCTGCTCCAGGGTCTTGGGCAGGGGGTGGCGCAGGAAACGCTTGAGCTTGGGCTGCAGGGTGCCCACCACGTACTGGATGATCTCCTCCTCGTCCGCGTCCACGTAGAGCGTCTGGTACAGGTCCCGCTTGCGCCACAGGAACTGGTCCAGCGGCTCGCCCTGCTTCTGCGGCAGGTCCAGCTCGCGCTGGATGGCCTCTCGGGACAGCGTGCCCTCGCTGTACTGCAGGAACTCCTTCTTGAACTCCACCCAGTTCTTCACGGAGCCCTGCTTGAACTCCCACCACTTCTTGGCCGGCCCGTTCATGTGATTCTGGATCTGGGACAGCCAGTACTCCTCAGAGCCGCCCACCTGCCGCAAGTACTCCTCTAGGTGGCTCAGGAACTCTCGAGGGTCCTCGAAGATCTGCGTGTCCACGCCGGGGCTGGGCTGCCCGTCCTCGCCGGGGACCCACGGCTGGTACTGCTGGGCCTCGGCGGGCTCCTGCCCGGGCAGCTCGCCAGCGGCTGGGGGCGGGGTGATGGCGTAGGGGCTGACGGTGTAGTCGTAGCCGTCTGCCTCGTGGCAGTAGCTCTCGGGACCCCCCACGCCCACGGAAACGGTGTGGCGGGCTGACTCGCTGCCCACCGGGTACTTGCCGCCCGTGGACTCCAGGCGGTCGGCCCAGCGCTCCAGGCGGTAGAACACCTCGCGCCACACGTGCATCTCGCGCTTGACCCAGCGCTCCAGGTTGGCGATGGTCTCCTGGCAGCGGCACAGGCAGGCCTTGATGGACTTCTTCCAGCGCTGCGAGTCGCTCGTGGGCACGTAGCCGTCCAGGTTGCTCTCCAGCTTCCCGACCGACCGGTGCAGCCCCTTCAGCTCGCGCTCCACCTGCTTGGACACCTCGGCCAGCAGGTGCCGGTGCGTCCGCCGCACGTGCTCCAGCATCTCGGCCCGGCACTTCCCGATCTGCAGGATCACGTTGGGCTTGGCCACCTGCCCGCCCCGCGGCCCGGGGTAGGCGTGGAGCCCGCCGCTGGTCCGGTGGTCCAGCTCCATCTGTGCGCAGGTGCTCCGGCAGGCGGCAAACTCCTCGGGGCGGACGGAGGGTGGTCCGGCGCTGGGGTCCGGCGGCCTGGGTCCCGTGCGGAGCTGCGGGGAGCGCCTGTCTGTCGCTGCGGGCCGGCGGCGGGGCCGGCGGAGCACGCCCGGGGAGGCAGGTCCGGCTCGGCTGCTGCGGAGGGAGGACGCGGCGCCCGAGCTCTGCGCTGAGTCCTGGCCGCCGGCTCTTTATGCAGCCAGCGAGGCCCGTGGGCGGCCGGCTCGCCGAGCCCGGTTTCTCATTGGCCCAGCCGCAGGCTCCCCGCCAGCGCCCCGCCCGCGCCCCTGCAGGCCCCGCCCTGCGCCCACTCGGCTCCCGGGCGGCAAGGGACGGGAGGTCCCACCCCCTGCACACATGGCGGGGCCGGGATGACTAATCCCTCCGCTCCGTACCTCCCACCCCGGGCGGCGGGGCTCATTCAGCCTGCGGGGACCGAGGGACTGAGCCGGGCACTGGGCGCCCCTCCCACGCCCCCTCCCGGGCGCTGGGCGGGCTGTCATCTGCTGCCTCCCAGGGTCCCAAGGTGGGCTTCCTCCTCTCCACTCGCCTCTCTCTTTGGGGGGCTGGAGGGGGCTGGCGCTGGCCACTGCTCTCCTGGGTCCTCACTGCCCCTGACCCCGCCCGCCCAGCTCTGCAGGATGTGCAGCTGAGCCCGGGAAGGACCCTCACCATCAGCCTCTGTGCCCAGGGGCTCAGCAAGTCTCCATGTGAGCTCCCAGATGTGGCTCTGAGCTCCCACTCACTCCTGCCCGGGTCCTGAGTCCAGGTCTTGGGCTCTGTGTGAGGGACGCACAGCCAGGCAGAGGCTCTCTCTGCCTGGCCCTGGCGTTGGTGTGCATGGGTGACAGGGGCCCATGTGGCAGTGACTGGACAGGGCTGCCCCATGCCCCCATACGCAGGTCTCTGGTGAGGCCCAATACTTTTCTGTGTTTCCAGGGAAATCTGGCAGCTGCTACCTGGGGGGCTGGGGTTTGGAGGACATGGAGGGGACATTTAGCCCCCAGTGAAGGGAATTGGGCCCTGAAGACCCTGGCTATATCAAGAACCTGGCCAGAGGCTCCAAGACTTCTAAGAGGAAGGAAGAGGGGAGGAGAGAGGGAGACAGGGAGGGAGGTGGAAAGAGGGAAAGGAGAAGGGGAGGGAGGAGAGGTGAGGAGGGAGAGGGAGGGGGCCCGGTGCTGGCAGCACGGTGCATCAGGAGAGGCAGAGGGAAGCCAAGCACCATATAAGGAGCGGGGCTCCGGAAGCCGAGACTCCCTCGGGAGGGAGGTCCCTTCTGCCTCCCTGGCAACCTGGCGGGGGTAGGGACGCCCTTCCTGAGTTACTCCAGTGCTGGCTGGATAGGCATGGGTCTCAGGTCCTCTGATGTTACCCAGGCAGGGGTGACACACACCATTCCCCACAGCCAGAGGGCCATGAGGACATCATCGCTGACAATCAAGACATCTTGTTCCTGCTGCCAGCTGCCCTTTCCCTCTCTCAGACACACACATGCTGCACACTCACACCCCCACATACACACTCATAGCCCCCACTCCTCTAACCCCACCCCACACACTCATGCCCTCACTCACAGCCCCCACACACACTCATACCCCCCACTCATAGCTCCCCCATACACACTCATACCCCCCACTCATAGCTCCCCCACACACACTCATACCCCCCACTCACAGCCCTCAGCTCCCCCCAGCATCCCCTGTCTTATTCAGGCACTCAAGGGCACACAGGTGCCCACTTGCTGGAATCCCCACTCCCTGCCAACCCTCTGAGCCCCCCCCCCCAACCGGCTCTCCCGGGGAGCCCTCTCCCCGCCTCAGAGCCAGTCTGTCTCCTCCTTCCTTCCACCCCTGGGGGGGAATGTCTTTCTGGCAAAAAAACTCCCCAAAAATGGCTCTCCTGGCATTTCTAATTAAAGGTAAGTGGGCGGACAGAGAAGGGAGGGCGGAGGGGCACCGCGGAGCTGGGAGGGGGAGCCAGGCAGAGAAGTCTCCAGCACAGGGACCTTCCCGCTTCTCCACTGCGGAATCCCGGGGAGAGGAGCTGGGTGGGCACATGCGGGACGGGCAGACGCCAGCAGCCTTGGGTGAGTGCAGCCAAGGGCCACATGTCTGGGTTGGGGCCAGCCTGAGCCTGTAGGTGTTGTCTGGGTGCTGGGCACTGACCGTGCATGTGTGTCCATTGTGAGAGCCAGCACTTCAATGACCAGGGGCCAGCCCCGCCAGGGTTTACAAGCCCGTGTGGCCCCTGACGTCCCCGCCAGGGCACAGCTCTTAGGCCTCTGGCCAGCAGTGGCCTCCAGCTGCCACCCCCACCCGAGGCATCAGCAAGCTGACAAGGAGGCAGGACTAGGGACACGTGAGCCAAGGTCATAGGTGGTGCCGCTGCCTCAGTTCCCTCACCTGTGTGGAGGGAGCCAGGCCTGGAGAAGGGTGAGTGCCCAAGGTGGCCCGGTGAGCAAGGCAGGGCTGAGCAGGAGCTCAGCTGGTGAGCAGGGCTCACCAGGAGCCAGGCCCTTGGTGAGGAATCCTGGTGTCCTCTGCTCAATGCCCCGTGGCCCATCACCACCCCTGTCACCTGCTAAACAGCAAGCCAGAAGTGGCCAAGCCGAGACCGGTGGGAGAGCACAGTGCCTGCCCTGGATGGCACGAGGGCAGGCAGCGTCGGGGGTGCCACGCGGAGCCCCGTCTTCCCCTCCCCAACCCCCTCCAGCAGGGTCTGCAGAGGCTGTGAATGCAGGCCTGAGCTGACAGGTGACAGGCAACAGCCGCAGCTGCCAGGAACACTTAATCGCTGCCCAATTATCGCCCCAGAAGCCCTCACCAAACCCCCGCACTGCAGCCTCGGGAAAGGAGGCCAGGCTGACTCCCATCCACCTGGGGCGGGGGCCTCTCCTGACAGGGGCCTGCCCTGCTTCTCTCTCCAGCCCACCCCCACCCCGTGCCCGTCCCTGACAGCCACTGGAGCAGCATGGCTTGGGGATGCAGGTGGGGGAAGGAACAGGGGAAGGGGGTGGGGGCTAGACCTGCACAAGGAGATTGGGAGCACCTGGGGGATCCCCACTCTCAAAGCCAACCTGGTCTGCTGCTGCGCAGGTCTGACAACTCTGAGGCCCCACCTGCCTGAGAGGAGGGGTCCTGCAGGGGAGGGTGGGGTAGCCCATGACCCCCAGGTTCTGTTCACGGTTGAGATCTCCACCAGGCTCACAACAGCCTCGAAGGACCTCTTAGTGCTGGTTCCTGAGCCCCCACCACCTAGGTTCCCAGAGGCGTGCGGGTACCTGCTCTGAAAGGCAGGGGCCACCCTGTGCCCTGGGCCTCCCTTCTCCTTCTGGGGTGCCCAGCCGCCTCTGCTCCTGCCTGATCAGAGCGAAGGGAGTCAGCTCTCTCCCTGCAGCCCCAGACCGTCTCAGCCCTGGCTGACCCACTCCGGCAGGGCCTTTCTGGGTTGCCAGGAGCGTTCACAGGGCAGCTGCTGACCTGGGGCATCCTGCTGCTCCCCCAGGCTGGCCCTGCTGATCTCGGGTGCCGGCAGTTAGCGCTGCTCAGCAGGGAGAGGCAAACACAGGCTCCTTCAGGCCAGAGCTCACACCCACCCCCACTCACACACATGCGCAAACACATGGGCACACGCAGAGGCACACACCTCCCCCATCTCCCCTGCCTCCAGGCTCTGTCCTCTTTGGAAACAACCCAGAGGGCCCCCAACTCTGCCTTGGCCCCCCACATCACTGTCTTCATAAAGGCCCTTCCTCACCTGCCCACTGCTGGCCACACACACCTGCCCACCCCACCCTTTGCACACATTCCGGGGCTCCTGCTGCCCTTCTGTGTGGGCTGTGTGGAGTGAGGAGCCGGCAGCAGAGAAGGAATGCGGCAGTCCCAGGGGTTGGTTCGGGCACCCGCCCCCCACATGTGACCACTCCCCAGCCTTGTGGCCTCATCTGTCACCATCTACTGCCCGGTGGGGCTGGAAGAGAAGAACCAGGCTGCCCTATGCCTTCAGGGTGCCCACTGCTTGCCCAGGCTGCATGGCCAGACCTGGAGGCCAGCCTCTCAGCCACCTGCTCCCACCAGGTGTCCCTTGCTGTCCAGCCCAGGGCTCCACAGGCTGCAGGAGCTGCTGACCTCTGACCTCGCTGGGCTCCCAGGCTGGACTCCCACCCCAGGTATCCTCTTTTCCTGTTGCCTCTTCCTCGCAGGCACAGGGCAAGGCTGTCCCAGCTGCCTGGCCTGGCTGAGTCCCTGCACCACCCTACAGGTGGTGCCCATAGGTGAACGCCTGAGCGTAAGCAGGGCCTGGTCCAGAGCAGACACTGGCGAGGGGTCTGAGGGCTGGAATGGTTCCTGTTCCATTCCTTTCTAGTCAGGAAACATTGGACAGTTGCTCACCTGAGCCTCAGCTTTCCATCCGTAAAGTGGGTGGCAATGCCAAGGCCTCGAGGGGTGGCCGGGAGCTCCGAGGCTCCAGGAGCCTCGTCCCCGGCCTCGTGCCACCTGGTCTGGCGAGGTTTCTCCCAGCCGTTCCTGCCGGAGCCTCTCGTCAGTGCCAGTCTGGAGCCTGAGAAGTGGCCAGGGGCCCCGCCCTCAGCTCCTCAGGAGAGGTTCTGGGGGCTTCTTCGCCCTGCCCACCTCCTCTGTTCTCTGAGGCCTGGCCAGCGCCCGCCCCCGGTGTCGCTCCTGCAGTGGTGGCACAGACCTGGTGGCGAGTTGCAGGGGCAGCTGGCGGATATGGGTCCAGGCAGCTGGAGGACACCAGGGCCCTGCTGTCTCCGTCCTGAGGGCCACCTGCAGTGGGGACGGGCCAGGGTAGGCAGAGAGCAGAGCTGAGGATGAGGGTCCCAGTCCACCTCCAGAGCATGGGGGGGTGCACAGCAGGCCAGGGCTGAGCCTGGGGAAAAGACCAAGGAGGCACAAAGGACTGAGGTGGGAAAGTAGAGGGGCAGAGGAGAGGCCGGGGCGCAGCTGCTCCTGCTTGACCACCCAGGTAGATGCTCTCGCCTCAGCTTCCACAGGGGTCCTTAGGGGTGGGAGGACCTGCCCCAGGCTGCTGAGTGGGCAAGTGACAGAGTTGAGGCCGTCGTCCATCAACCCACCTGCCCGACCTCCAGCCTCATAGCTGCTGCAGCCCGACAGCCTCTGTGAGAGCCCTGGAGGGGACCAGGGTGGAATGGGGCAGGGTTCTTAGGAGACCCCCATCAGTGATGGGCACAGTGCTTGGTGTTCCCAAGGTGGCAACAAGGGCTGGGAAAGACCCTGAGGGATGAGAGGGGCCCCAAGGAGTGGGCTGGCTCTGGCACTGGTGCAGAAGATGGAAGCTGATGGCCTGGGGGCCAGTGGGAGATGGGTGCAGGGCAGGTGGGCCTAGGGGCCTCCGACACCCCCTCCCTCTGCAGCCTCTGCAGCCTCCCCAGACCCCTGGGGCTGCGGGAACATTTTCTTTCTGCCCCCCCACCCCACCATCCCCCCCCCCCCACAACTGCTCCTTCCTTCCTCTTCTCCTGTTGGCAGGCTCTGTGCTGCTGCGTCCCTGTCCCTGGAACAAGCAGGCTGTTCGTTCCGGGCCCCCACACACCAGACCCTCCTCCTTCCTCCTTCCTCCTTCCTGCCTCCTGCCTCAGCGCCTCCCAGTCCAGCCTCCAAGGAAAGTTCTGTATTTTTCCAGCCAGTCTGGCCTAGCTGCACAGGCATCCCTTCAGGGCCGGTGGGGTCACGAGAGCCCAGGCCTCCACCGACCATGGGCAGACAAGGGACATGCGCTCCTCACCACCGCCACCCCAGCCATGCACGGAAGGGGAAATCGAGGTCCAGAGAGGGCCAGGGATTAGCCTGAGCCACACAGCAAGGAAGGCCAGAGCCACGGCAGGAAGTGTGTCTGGGGTCTCTGGGGTCTTGGGGAGATCTCCAACCTCCCAGAGGTGTCCCATGGACACTTCCATTTCCTGTGTGACTGTAGGTGAGTTCCCTAAGCCTCCACGCCCTCTCTGGCCTCAGTTTCCTCGCTGAGGCAGTGCTCCCAGGAAGCTCCAGCTCCGCCCTGCCCCGTCGGTGTGGTGATCAGTCATTCCGTCAACAAAAGTGCCCGAGACAGGCTTGGCAGGTACTAAGCCAGATGGAGGCATGACCCTGGGAGGGGGTGGAGTGCAAAGAGGTGCAGAGCACCCCATAAAATAAGGGGGTGGGCATCACGATGCCCCCTGCAGGCTTTGCTACCCATCAGCACCAGCAAGTCGCCCCACCCAGAGCTCTGCAAAGGACACCCACAGCTCTTTCCTTCCGGGTGCTCTTGCTGGGGGGTCAGGCTGGTCCCCTCTGACTGGCACTGCCCACGCTGGGACATGGCAGGAGGGCCATCTGGGCACTGCGGGAGCAGATCCTGGGTGCACATGGGGAGACAGGTGTGCTGGCAGGAACAGCAGGCGGGGCTGAGCTCAGGAGGCGCCTCACAGCGGGTGCCTCCAGCCTGGTCTGAGCACGGGATGAAGAACCAGGCACCGCTCATCGTGCATCTCCACAAGGCACTGTGTGACTTCATGCAAGCCGCTCAACCTCTCTGGCCCCACGTCCTTGTCCACAGGGGCAGAGTGGACCGAATGGAGGCTGAGGTCCCTCTCAGCTTGGGTGGTGTGGCAGAGGGTGAGGAGGAGCCCATGGGCCCTGGATCACCAGCCTCCCTCCACCCAGAATGCCCCGTCCACTCCACTGCCCACCACCCTCTGTGCAATTGACAAACATCCTGGTATTAACGCCTAAGTATAAAGAGTCGGCTTTGCTGTAAGTGTTGTCTGAACCTGGGCCCAACGTCACCGCCTCCAGGAAGCCTTCCTGACCTCCTCGTTCCATGTTGATTGAGTCTTCTGCGTGCCTTGGCCTCCCCTGTGTGTGCTACCAGAGGAGCCCCTGAGCACAAATGCAGTCTTCCTGCATATCTCTGTGTGTGTGTGTGCATGTGTGTGAGTGTACGAGTGTGTGTGTGACTGTGTGTGTATGTGTGTGTGAGTGTGAGTGGGTGGGCCAGGGTACCCGTCTCTTGCACACCTACTGTGGTGTGCCCTGAGCTTGCCCTGGGCACACGGAACCTGGTTCTGGCTCCATTGGAGATGCTCTGACCCCCGAGGTGTGGAGGCCAGCAGTGGGCAGGTGAGGAAGGGCATCTGTGAAGAGGGTGGTGTGGGGGGCCAAGGAGGAGCAGGGGGGCATCTGGGTTCTTTCCAAAGAGGGCAGAGCCTGGAGGCAGGGGAGATAGGGGAGGGATAGGTCCGGGGCCTGCCTCACCTTGGCCAGGATGCCAGCCTGGAGCTGGTGGGGAGGATGGAAAAGGGAGGACAGTGGGGGCAGAGAGGGACAGGCAGATGGGGAGTGGCTTTGCTGGGTTTAAGAGCTGTTTAGGGGTCCAGGGCTGAGGGGGAGCTGGGGGTCCCCAGTGTCAGGTTGCCAGCACGGAGCTGGGGACGAGCATGAGGGGGACTTGTAAGGAGCCACTGGAGTCCGGCCTGGGGGGGCTGGAGCCTGGCGCTCCCCCACACTGGGTCCCCAGCCAGGCCGTGTGCCCACCCCACACCTCCCTGGACGCCCACCTGGCCCAGATTGTGCTGCAGGATCCCTGAGGGTGGCTGCCCCAAAATCAGGACGAAGGATTCACTGCCAGCTGGCCAGGCCAGACGCCCCCAGAGCTGGGGGTTCAGGATGCCCGTGCCAGGGAGGGGGTGGCGTCCAGGACTGTACGCTGCCCCCACCCTGATGGCTGCGCTTTCCTGCTGTTCTCTGCATCTCCATTTCAATCTCTCCCCAGTGCCAGCCAGGCTGCCAGCAACCCCAGCTCACTTCCGGAGCCATAAAAGGAGAGACGCTGAGAATAGCGCGGCTGTGACGCGGTCAGGAGCTCCTCACGCATGCAGACTCTGCACCACCTGCCCGCCCGCCCGCTCTCTGAGGTGCTGGCCTGAAGGGACCCCTGCCCAGCCCGAGCCCTACCAGGATTGGACAACCTGGGACCCCGGCTGGGAGGTCAGGAGCCAGGGGTCATGCAGCCCTGCCTTGGCTCCCGTATGACACCGCAGGCTGCCGTGCTCCTGGGATTTGGCATCACCATCCCCTGCTCCCAGGCCCTGGGCCCCACGAGGGCACAGCACCACAGGAGGGGCAGGCAGCAGAGGGCGGCGGGAGGCACCCCTGTCCCAAGAGGTCCCGGCCCTGCCTAGTGGCCCTTTAGGCTCCCACAAATTCCCAGGGACCCTTCCTGAGGCAGAGGGAGTTGGCTCTGCACTGGACATGGCTTGGGGCTCACAGATGGGGACAGTCGTTGCCTACTGAGGGCCAGCAGGTGCTGGGAGTTGGGTCAGCTTCTCTCCAAGGTCTTGCCTTCCCTAGGAGATGAGGGAGATGCTGAGACCCAGAGGGCAGAGCCTCCTCCTCGCCAGGTCCCAGCACCACATCCCCAGACACCATGGGTGCCCGCATCTGCCCTGGGCACCCCCAGCTCACTCGTGAGGCTCAGCAGTGGGGAGTGTGATGGGACACAGGGCTGGTGGCTTGGGTGGTCATGCTGGTCCCTGAGCTCAGAGGGGCCGTGCTGGGTTTAGCACTGTGCGATTTGGATTCATTTTTGGACAAAGGGCCTCTGTTTTCATTTTGTGCTGGACCCCAGCCATTATGCCACTGGTCCCTCCTACCAGGGTCTCCTTCCTGGTCCTAGGGTGGGGGTGGGGAGCCCACTGTGCTGTGTGTTTCTGGAAAAGCAGGTGGCAGCACAGGTCCTGTGGTGAGACAAGGAGGGCCCTGCTGTGTGCCGGGCACCTTGCTGAGTCTCAGAACAGCCGGGAGGGTGATCAGTGTCACCCCACTTTACAGATGAGGAAACTGAGGCACAGAGATGGCAAGGGGTATGCCGGGGAACCCGGGCCATAGTGAATGACCGAGCTGCGATTTGTACTCAGGCTCTCCTGGCCCTGAGGCCGCCAGTCCTCAGCCTGCTGCCATCTGCTGCTCCCAAGAGCCGGGCCGGTGTCCTCAGGAAACCCACTGAGCTGACCGTGGGGCAGCCAGTTGGGGAGGCTCAACTGGTGAGAAGCCTGGGTGGTCTTCAAGGGCAGGACCAGGGCCATGTGAGCCCATGTCCCTCTGTTGCATCTTGGTCCTAAGGTGCATCCGGTGGCAGATCTGGGGCTTGGGAGGGCATGGCAGGCTGAGGGGGCTGCAGAGCCCTGGGCAGGCCGGGGGAGCCCAGGGGTGGAGAGGCAGCTGGCAGAAGCGCATCCATCTCTCTGACACCGCCTGGTCACTGCACGCTGGCGCTGAGCCTCTGAGCAGCCTGGGTGGTGGGTGGGTCAGGGAAGGTCAGGGTGGGGTCAGCACCCGCCCTAGCCACTGGACTTCTCTCACTGTCCCTGGAAAGGGGACCAGGAGGGGCCTTCTCCTCTCCCTTTTTCCCTCTCCCAGGCCAGTGACCTCTGAGGCCCCAAAGGGTCAGGAATTGCTGAGATCACAGAGGAGGGGGTGCACCAAGCCTGCCCTCTGCTCCCCACTCCAGGGACTATGAAACTCGAATGTCACAGAGTCCTCTAAAAATGCATTTGTTCCTTCCTGGGCCAAGTCAGACTGGGGATCAGATCCCCAGTGGAGAGGCAGCACCTGAGGGTGGGGCCCGCCCAAGAGAAGAGCAGGGTGCCTCAGGGGCAGCAGAGGAAACTGGGCTGCGAGTTCAGGCTGGGTCAGGGCACCGAGCCGGGCAGGGGCTGCTCTGCTCACAGCTGGCAAGCCTGGATCCACGTGCAGGTGTCTGAAGGAAGGGCTCTGGGACCCCCAGGCCGTCCTCAGGCTCCCCGGCCTTTGGCAGCTTGGGCTGTTCTCCTGGGCCTGGTCCTGCCAGCCCTCCCTCCATACTGGGTCCAGGGCTTAGCGGACACCTTGAGGCCTGCACGCCACCTGCTGGCCGCGCCCCGCCTCGCGCGGTCTCCAGCCGTCCCTGTCTCCCTCTTTCAGTGGTCCCTGTCTCTCCATCTCTCTACCTCTCCCCCCGCCCCGTCTCTCCCTGCCCCTGCCTCGTCTTTGTCCTGCCTCTCTGTCCCGCTCTGTCCCCCTCTGTCGGTCTCTAACCCTTTCTGTCCCTCTCTGGCTCCAGCCCTCGGCCCTCCCTAAGGACAGTGGCCGTTCTCCTCACCCCAGAAAGAGGAGGAGTGGAGAGGGGAGGCCAGGCCCTTTCAGGGCATCCAGACGGAGGCTGGGTCCACAGACTGGATCCCAAGAGGAGAGGGGGAGCAGGTGAGGGCCACTTTGGGGGCAGTTGTCTCACCGCCACAGAGACCCTGTCCCCAGAGCTGGTGGTCAGGGAGAAGGCACAGGGCAGGAGGGGTGCATACCCCTCCAGCTTCACCCTTGGATCCGCACCCCACCCCACAAGCATGCCCCACTGAGCTCCAGAAATGTGGGCCTCTCCACACCCCTCAGCAGCCTCTGCAGGCCCCAGACCCACTCCTGGAGACTGAACCCCACCTGAATGTGCCCCTTTCCTTTCCAAAACCTCCAGGACTAAAGCCTCAGCCCTCCTCCTGCCCTCCCTGCCTGAGGGAGCTGAGAACAAGCACCTGAGTGGCTTGGCTTCCACCCAGGCCTCCCCTGCCCTAACAGCCCTGCCCCTCATCCCAGGGAGCTCCTCCTTCCTAGAGCCCTCAGTCTCTCCCCAGGGCCTGCCTGGCACCCACGGTCTCCCTCAGATCTGAGATGCCCCGTTCCAGGGTCTGCACAGGCCTGGGAGATCTGGGGACCCTCAGGGTGGAGGTCAGGCTCCCCCAGACACTGAGCTCGGCCCTGGGAAGTCAGGTTTTCCATATGCGGGACAGAGACCCAGAGACTGACAGAGAGAAGGAGATGAGATGGGCAACCGGGGGCAGTCAAGCAGCTTCTCAGTGCCCAGGCGTTGCCTGTCCCCCAAAACACAGGATGGAGACACGGAGACCCCAGGGCCCCCAGTTCAGCCTCAGGAGCCCTAGGAGCCCACCCTTGCCAGAGGCGGAAGGCTAAGGTGTGCACATAGCCACTGGTGAGTGCACTGTTGCCCAATTTTCATAAGCAGGAGCTGCTCCAGGAGCCATGAATCTCCCAGGAACCCTGCTACTGGCCGTGGGAGGGGTGGGCCAGATTCTAGATGCCATTCTCACCCAGAGGCGTGCTCACCAAGGTCTACTGCTCTCCCACAAGGGGCTCAGGCTCTGATCTGAATGCTGAATGTTCCCACATGAATTGCCATAATTATTGTCACAACCACTTCCTCCAACCCCACTGTCAGTCATCACCTCCATCACCACCATCAAAACCACCAACTCTCCCACCACCACAACTATCACCACTACCACCACCATCACCCCCTCAACTGCCATCAACAGCATGGCCTCCTCGCACTATCACCACCATTGTGATCACCACCACCACCACCATTATCATCTTAATTGCCATCAGCACCATCACCACCCATCTACCATCATCACCATGGCCTCCCATCACCACCACCCCACCGCAGCCCCTTCCACCACAGCCATCATAACCACACTCTCCACACTACAGCAAACCATGAGCAGCACCCCACCTTCATTCTTCACCAACATTTCCATCCAGGAACTCCGTTACACCCCCACCACACCCACCATCTTACTGGTAAGCTTCCTATCATCATCTCCACCTCTACCAACCTCATTTTCTCCCCCACTACCCCAGGCAGTCCTACCACCACCAGCAAAACCACCACTTCAACTATTAATCAATGCAACTGTCATAGCCAGCACCACCAAAGATTTCCATCATCACTGTGTCCACTGCCATCAACCCATAACCGTGACCTCCCACTGTCACCACACCACAAACGTGACCTCCCACAGTCACCACCCCATAGCCATAGCCATGACCTCCCACTGTCACCACCTTCAAAACCATGACCTCCCACTGTCACCTCCCCATAACCATGACCTCCCACTGTCACCACCTTCAAAACCATGACCTCCCACTGTCACCACCTTCATAACCATGACCTCCCACTGTCACCACCCCATAACCATGACCTCCCACTGTCAACACCCCATAACCATGACCTCCCACTGTCACCACACCATAAACATGACCTCCCACAGTCACCACCCCTATAACTGTGATCTCCCATTATCACCACACCATAACCATGACCTCCCACTGTCACCACCTTCATAACCATGACCTCCCACTGTCACCACTACTCATTGTTATTCCCATCATCAACATCTCAGTCACCATCACCACACCACAGTGCTTGCCACTTCCCCCTCACTACCACCACCTTCATTATGTGAGCACCCCAACTCCAGGTTGCTTTCTGGCTGACAATGGATTTTACTGATGAGGGTAAGGCTTTGAGTGTAAGGTATTGGGTTCAGATTCCGGTCATAGTCATTATTGGCTATGTGTCTGTGGGCAAGTTTTTCAATCCACTTTCCTAAGGCACAGAAAGGACAGGATATCCCAATTCAGACCTTGTTTCCTGTAATAGGGAATCCCTGAAAATCATATTGGCTGCCTAGCTTTCCAGAGGCAATGGATTAGGCTGTGAGTCCCTGCAGCCCCATCTCCTCACCCAGCCATGTGGAGGGTCTCCCAGAGTGCATGGCTCATGGGATGGCTTAGTTGAGCCAGCAATCAGAATGATGATGCTCTGTCACCAAGCCTCTGGAAGATTCCACTTCGTTTCAAAGATCAGATGAAACCCCAGCTGGTGAGCAGCTCCTGCACCCAGAGCTGGGTGTGGAAGACCCCGCCACACTGAAGGCTTTTCAAGCTTGGCCTTGGAGGAGACTTGCTTCTAGCCCATTTCTTCAAACAAGCTGTCACTAAAGAGAGAAGTTTCTCTTTCTGGGGCTACCAGTGCTGAGGGGTCTGATGAATTTCGAAGTGTTTGCTGAAATAGCCATTTTGTGTTCTGACATCTGACTCTCAATCCTCTCGGTGTGAAGTTGCTGAGCAACAATCAAGAACCTGCCTGTGCTGCAGTAATCATCGCAGTGGTGACAGCGCCCACCTGGCAGGCGGACAGCAAGGATTAGGTCAGGCAGAGCCTGGCACACAAAGCGCTTGCTCCACGTCACTCTTAAGCTGTTATTACAATGATTATCATTGGGTATGGGTTTGCACTGGCCCTGGGCTGGGTCTCCTATTGAGAAAACTCCACAGCCCTCAAGCTTCTCCCAGCCCAAGCAGGCATATGGCACAGGCAGACTGGCAGGAGGTTATGGGGGCGATGAGGAACACTTCAAGGGTGCTGCAGACCATGCCTGTTCCTGAGGCTCCTCCTGTGTCCGCCAAGGGCCAGCTCCAAGTTCCTGCATGGAGGATGCCCTCTGACTCAGACACATTTCCTGCCCTGGGCTCCCACAGACCTGGGGCACCCCTGAATGCTCATTGTGCCACCAGCCCGGGAGCACCTTGAGGGCATAGACCATGCCCTGCTCATGCCTGAATGACCAGCACCTGGCCCAGCCCCCACCGGGGATACTCAGTGAGCCTGCTGGGGGGCAGGTGCAGGTGTCATACCCATCTACCTCACCAGGGGCGAGAACAGCAGCTGCCCCACTCCCAGGCTGCTTTGCTGAGCCTCTTGCCAAGTTAGGGGGACCCAGAACCACCCAGCCTGAATCTGAGACTTAGCCCTGGCTGAGCTCTACTTCCAGGATGGTGAGGGAACCCAAGAGTCCAGGAGCAGTGGTGGGCAGCAGCAGCTCAGCCTCTGAAACCCACGCTTGTCAAGCTTCCCAAGGACAATGCTTTTTTGCCCTTGTTTCTAATTAAAAAGAATTAGTCAGCAGAGTGGCATGCTTATGGACAGTGCCAAGTGACATTACTGCATGGCTTTATTCATCAATGGGAGGGGCAGATGCCGTCCTGCTGGAGACTGGCACAGAATCTCGTTCTCTGCGACTAACTGCTTGGAAGCCCAAGCCACCTACCAGCTGAACCAATGACTCATTATACTTTTTTCTGACTCCTTCTCCCTCTCTCTCCTTCTCTCCCACCCTCCTTTCTTCAGGTTTGGCTGGACCCGCCAAGAAAAGGCATCGTGCAGAAGCACTGTACAGGTATTGGACCCCCTCCCCCTTACAGGTGAGCCTGCTGAGGCAGGGAGGGGCCCCCAGAGAGGAGGGGGCAGAAGTGGGCACAGAATCCAGGAGTGTGACTCCTCAATTAGGGAAGAGCCTGCCACACAAGGTGGGCTTACCCCAGACAGAGAGGTCCCTGGGAAAGGGAGGTCTCAGGAGCAGGGACTCAGCTTTGAGCTCAACCTGGTCACTTTCCCTCTCTGGCCTCAGATTTCTTCAATGGACACTGGGAACATTAAGCCATGTCACCTGCCCAGGGTACAATCTGAGGACAAGTGGAACATCCAGGAATGGGGTTGTCATCTCCACTCCATCCTGACTCTGGAGAAAACAACACTCTCTCTCCCACAAATGCCTACAAGAGGCCGGAGAGATGAAAACTGCCTTGGCAATGGGTCATACCGGCCCTCAGCCCTGGTCTCTCTTTCTGGGCTGATAGGGAGGGGCCTGAGTCCATTTCACAGCCTCCATGGAAGGCAGCCTTTCAGAAACTAAAGGGAATGTCCCCTGCCAGCCCACAACAGGGATAGGGGCTTGAAGAAGGCATGGTCTAAATCTGTAGACAGTCAGCTAAGCCAGTTTTAGGAAGAGCTGTCAGTCCACTTGTGGCCTCAGAGCCTGACAGTCAATAGTCACTACCATCATTACCACCCATGACACCCACCTGGCCAACGCCCTCATTGCCTCCACCAAAACCAAATGTCACCACCACCACCAATTCCAACACTGACACAAATGCCCTCATTACCACCCCCAACCTATCACCTTTGACATCACCATGATGGTTATTACTGTCATTACTCTCACCATCATCATCACTATCCCAGATAATGATATCATCATTGTCTTCACCATCATAACTATTACCATCATATGAGCATCGGCATCGCCATTATCATAATCATTACTATCGTTATTATTGATAGTGATATCACCATCACCACCATCACCATCATCGTCATCACCATGACCATCAATATCTTCACCATCATCACTATCACCATCATCATCATCACCATCACCACCATCACCATTATCATCACCATTGCCATCATCACCATCACCATCATCTTCATCATCATCACTATCACCATCATCATCACCACCATCACCATCATCATCACCATCACCATCATCATCACCACCATCATCATCACCATGATGGATAATATAATCATTGTCTTCACCATCACAACCATCATCATCATCATCACTACCACCATCATTAACACTATGATGGATAATATCATCTTCACCATCATAACCATCACCATTACTATCATCACCATCACCATCAACACCACCACCACTATCATCATGATTGCCATCATCACCATCATCATCACTATCACTGTCATCATCACCATCATTACTATCACTATAATTGATAGTGATATCAACACCATTATTATTAGCAGCAGCAGCATCACCATCACAACCATCATCACCATCATCCTCATGAGTTCAACAACACTATCATGATTATCACCATTTTTACCACTGTCATTCTCATGACCTTCATTACAACACCACTGTCACCATCATTGCTACCATTAATATCACCTCCACCTCAACACGATCATCATCATTATCATCGTCAGCGCTAGCATGGTCATCTTTCCCATCATCATCTTCATTAACATAATCCTCATTGCCCTCACTTTTATCTTTATCATCACCCCATTACAATGAAACTACAACCCCCATCACTTTCAACACCAATACGCTCCAGGCCCAACTTCCCATTGTGGCCATACTCATCATCTGTGTAACTGTTAATGCCATGACCAGTGTAATCATTCTCCCATCTACCCATCTTACCTACCCCTAACCTTCCACTCTCCCATCTAGAAATTCATCCCCCACCCAGCTTCTGCCCCACCCACCCATCCACCCTCCTAAGGCCCAAGAATGGATAAGCCCAAACTGCAGTCCTCCTAGAATCTGACATGAGCAGATCTTTAGGGCACAGCCCTCCAGGGGCTCTAGAAGTGTGCACCAGAGACTCTGGGCCCAGAAGGAGAGGTCACTGGTGCTGCTGGGGTCTCAGGACAAAACCTGAGCGACTCCTGAGGAGTGGATGGGGAGGTGATGGGCCAGTGGGCAGCTGTGCAAGCCTGGAAGACTCTGTTCCTTTCCTCTCTGTCCAGGCAAGGGTCAAGAGGCTCCGAAAGGAATACATCCCTGGGATCAGAGATGGGATGACTCTAAGGTGTGAGGTCCCAGGGAGTCAAGCTCCTCTGCCAGACCCTCAGCTAGTGAGTCGGATTCCTTGCTCACTCCTAGTTTGCTTAGCAAGGAGCCCTCATGTTGATTTATCTTTTTTTGCTCAACAATGCTTTATTGGAGACTTCCTTTGGTGACAGGGGGCATTGGGGAAGTCCATAGGTGATTCATCACACCTTGATGTTGAGGAGCTCCTGGTTTGTTTGCAGGTGAACTTTGCCAGATATAGGAAGTGCTGAGAGCTGCAGGGGTCCAGGGATGCCTCAGCCTCAGGGAGGGGCAAACACCCTGAGAACTGGGACACCAGGGAGGGGGGAGTTGGGCAGGGACCTTCCAGCCACCTCACAGAGAAGAAGACTGGGGTCTAGGTGGGTGCCCCGAAGGAGCCCCATCAACAGTAGCCTCCTTCCAGTGTCTCTAGCACCCAGGACTCCCACCCTCTGCTGGCATTGGTGCTCCCAGCCTGGTGAGAGCAGGGACCCAGGTCCCTTGATTCCAGCTGTGATCCAAGTTGGGAAGCAAGTCCCCTTCTCCACCTGTCCCCACACTCTCTCTCTCAGCCTCCTCCCAAGGAAAGCCCACCTCTTGCTCTGGCAGAACAAGGGTGGAGGGCCTGGGTCTTCAACCACGTTGACCATGTTTATTCTGCTCAGGGCCTGGCTCGATGGCTCGACGCTACTCGCCCCCAACCCCTACCCCACTTCCATTTCTGCGAGGGGAGTGCTGGGTCCAGCCCTGAGCAGAACAAACTTGGCCATGTGCAGAAACATGAGAGACCTACGAGGAACCATCTCTCAGCACCATTTCAGAGGCAGACCCCAGAGGGAGACCACTCTCATCACCCAGGATCCTGCAGAGAGATGGTCAACCCTGCCAAGAACAGCCACTGTCTCAGGTCAGACTCCCTGGAAGGAGAGCATACAATGAGGCCTTTTGTTCAAGAGCTTTACTAAGGGAGTCTCTCAGGAGAAGCAGAATCGGGAGGGGGAAGAGCTTGGCAAGGCTTTGTTCTTAGCCAGAAGCCAGCTTCAGTTGGTCTCACTGGGGGCTCTGGGGCATGAAACCACTGAGTGAATGCCCCTGGAGGTGGAGGGCAGCCTACCCGATCCCATGCCAGTCAGTGCAACAAATTTCCCAGAACCAAGGAGTGCCAGACAGCAGGAACTGTTTGTACCCTCACTTGGTCTCTGTGATCAGGAACTCAGAAGGGGCTCAGCTCAGGGTGGCTCTGAGCTACAGTGGAGGTGCCAGCTGGGCTGGGTCATCTGAGGGTTCCACTGAGGAGGCGTCTGCTTCTAAGCTTATTCACACAGCATCTGGCAGAGGCCTCAGTTCCTCACTGGTTGTCGACTGGGACACACACACACACACACACACACACACAAACACATACCAGCTCCCCAGGGGGGCCCAGGGGCACTCTCAGACCCAAGTCGTTCCTGAGCCTCCCTGGCCCTTGCGGGGGCATCAGTGAGCAGCAAAACAGCCGAGGGATCAGCGCCTCTCCTTCAGCACCTTGGACAGGGCTCGCCCAGGGCCGCGGGGGCGCTGGAGCTGCCAGGGGCGCAGGCGACAGCCCTGCCCTGTGTGGGCAAGGGGCAGGTGGCAGGGGCCCACCCCGCCAGGCGTTTCTGGACAGTCTGAGGGCCAGACCCCTCTCCCCTGGTGGCCCCAGGACAAATGCCCCTGAGAACCACGAGCGAAAGGGGAGTGCAGGGAGGGCGGGGAGACGCAGCCACCGAGCTCTGGGGTAAGGATCGCCTCCGCCCCTTGCTCACTCAGGCTCCTCACGGAAAATGGGGAGGATGGGGGGGCCTCCCCTCAGAGGCTTGTCGGGGGGCCTCCCCTCAGAGGCTTGTCGGGGGGCCTCCCCTCAGAGGCTTGTCGGGGGGCACTGCAGGGATGTGGTACAGTGGGGGCCACCGCTCTCTGGTGGTCTACCCACCCCCACCCCTTGCCAGGTTCATCCGGTGAAGCTCAGGATCCCTCTTCTCCGAGTGTGATGAAGGAGGCCCCACCCACACTCATAGCCAGTGAGGCAGTGGCCACTCTCTGGGGCCATGGCCCTACAGGCGAGGCTGTGGTACTGGTGAGGCAGAATTGTGATGCCAGAGGAGGTAGCACCATGGTGCCGGAGTCAGGGGACAGCATCGTAGAGGGCACTGGAAGGAGAAGGCTGCTTCTGTGGTTGCGGGGAGAGGGGCCACCCCATTCAGCACCATGGCCCCGCCTCATCCAGCATCATGGCCCCGCCCCCTCCAACACCAGGACTCTGCCCCATCCAGGACCATGGCCCAGCTCCAGTAACCCCGGAGAGGGAAGATCTGTGCCTCTTCTCTGCAAGGTCCCAGTCCCTGGGCTCAGCCAGTGTCTCCACAGGGCCCCTTGATGCAGGGGCTGTCTGAATGGGTACAGGGCAAGGCAGAAATTTGCTTCCCCTGAGGGCCACCGCCAGCAGGGCGTTCTGGGGCCATCCCACCCTGGGACCTCTCAACACCCTGCCAGTCCCTCTTGCCATGTCTCAGGACAGCCTCCTGACCCCTGCAGTAAAGAGGCCACTGGCACTAGCTGGTGACTGAGAAAGACCAAAGTCCAGGAACCCATGGCCTCTGAGGGTGGAGCCTGGAGTAAAGGGGTCTTTGTTCTGGTGCCCAGGGGACCTCCCCACTGCTGGGAAGTTGTAGCCCTGGGTGCTCTCCCAGGAGCTAACTGGACAGGCTGGGGGTCCAAACTCCGGGGACTTCAGCTGTGACACCTCTCCTCCCACTACAATGAGTCAGCTCCCCCGTCCACCCCCAGGACTGCTGCCTGTCACCCAGAGGACCTGCACCCTCAGTCAGTGTGGAGCTGTGGTGGGGGCGAGAGGAGAGGAGTGTGGCCAGGGACCGCACTGAGTCACCGTGGGGGAGGAGGCAAGAAGACAGCTCTTGGCTTCTCTGGGTTAGGAGCAAAGCTCACACCTGCAGACACCCATCCCATGGTCTCACCCTCCATACGGTCCACAGGGGACGGGGCCAGGGCTCAGTGCGTGCCTGGGGTTGGAGTAGATTTGGGGCCAGGACCGGGTCTGGTCCTCCTGTCCAAGCTGCCAGAAAGAAGCATCCGTTATTAGGCTCGAGCTCTGGTCTTTGAGCCTCTGTTGGCCCATACATGTCCACATTCCACACTTGCTGCCGGCACTCAGGTGTGCCCTCCCAGCATCCGTCCCTGCAGCCATGGCCTCCATTCATCCTGCCCATCATGTAGGAAACACACTGCCTGCCCTGTGCCTGGCACTCTGGCACCCCAGAGGAATTAGCCTGGCGTGAGCCCAGGAAGGAACAACTTTCCTGTTGACACTGAGGGGTCCGTGCTTGGGCACTGAGGTCTCCCTGGGGGCGGTGAGGAGCCAGAGGGAGAAGGGAAGATTTGAAGGTGGAGTGTTCTGGGAGATGACAAGGACCTGGGGTGGCCATGGGAGGGGACAGCAGAAGGTATGGGAGGGGGGCCATCGGAGGTATGGAAGGAGAGGCGAGCTTTTCTGAGCTGTCCCTGGGAACAAGGACAGAAAGGCGAAGAGGAAGAAAGCAGGCTGCACGGGCCCTCCTCCCTGTCCCCCATGAGGCCTCAGTGGGCCCCTGCCCAGCGCCGGGCCCCTGTCCACCCAGCCCGTCCTGTGGCGCAACCTCTAATGCCTGCCCTTCCCTGCATATCCTGGGCTCTCCCCAAGAACCCACCTCCCCAGGATTTGGACCCAGGCCCCTGCTCCAGTGAGACTGGGGCCTTTGGGAGCCCCAAGGAAATGCGGCTCCCCCAGCCCTGCTGGCCCCTTGCTGCCCCAACCCCACTCCAGCCCCTGCCAGGGGCACCAGGCCCCACCCCAGCCCTGCTGGCCCCTTGCTGCCCCAGGCCCCACCCTAGCCCCTGGCACAGAGGCCCCAGGCCCCACCCCAGCCCCTGCCAGGGGCTTCCTTGCTTCCTCCACTCCCCTCCTTTCCTCCGAAATTTGCATCTCACCTTCCTGCAGGGCCACTGCACCCAGCCTTCCAGAGGCCCTCTGGGATCCTCTGGCCCTGGCCCCGCTGCCATCCCACAGGTCACACAGTGTCTGTGGCTCACACACACCTTCACTGCCCAGATCCACGCCTGCCCGGCCCCTGGCTGCCCTGCTTCTGGGCTGATCCCGGAGGAACCTGCTTTCTGGGTCGGGGGCACCTGCAATCCCTGAAGAGTCCAGCAGAGGGCACTGTTTGCTCCCCGAGAGAAAACACAGCAAGCCCAGGTCTGTGTGGAAGGGGGTCTGTGCCACCCACCCATCGGCAGGGTCCACACCCGGCAGCACAGCCCCTGCCTCCAGCTGAGAGGCTATCCTGGGAGGGGCTGTGACCAAGGAGGCGACAGCCCCACCTGGCCATCTGGCCTCTGCCTAAGGGGCAGCCAGTGATCTCGGACACCGGGAGCCGCCATGGCCTCCCACCCTCTGGCCTCTGCCTCCCACCGGCCCACTGGCTGCCCGGGGCTGGTCCACAGCTAGAAGGTCAACTCCTGCCCACGGGCACATCCCCTACCCAGCTCCCGCCCAGCCCTGGGCAGTCTGGGCCACAGCTGCTCCCGCAGGGTGAATCCCTGGCTCTGCATGTGACACAGGGGGTCGAGGTGCGGAGCAGTGTGCCCAGGGCAGTGGGGCCAGAAGGGGACAGCCAGGCTGCCAGAGAGGGAGTGTGTGCAGAGGCTAGCATCCCCAGGCCCAGTTCCTGGCATCCCCTGGCAGTCCCAGGAGACACTGACGTGATGGGCATTTGCACCCACTGATGCTGTCAGAGACCTGTGGCAGCCCCAGGCTGGCTCCTCCCAGGCTCCGGAGCTCCAGTCTGCTCTTTGGCCGGGAAGAGCAGTCCAGGCTGAGGCCACTCCACAAGGGCGTCCGGAGTTGGAGGCCTGTGGCGATCCCTGAGCTCCAACCTACTGTGCCAGGTGTGGACTTTGGGGGAATGAAATTTCTCAGGCAGGGTAGGCACCAGCCAGATTCAAGGGCCAGGGCACTGCCCAGCAACCCCTCTGCCAAAGGGCCAGAGAGCGGAACACACCAGCACAGCATCACCCAGAGTGAGGCCAGGGGTCCCTGGAGTGTCCCGAGTCCCCTGCGAAAGGGGCTGTTGTGGGGACACCCCACAGCCCACCACCTGGCCTTGCCCTCTCCACATCTGCTATGGTGCAAATGTGGCCCCTCCAAAACCCAGGTGTTACCACCATGACAGGATTGAGAGTGATGAGTCCGTGAGGCTGCTCTCCTGTGGGACCAAGGCCCTTATGAGGCTCTACGCAGTGCCCCCACCCTGCCCTCTGCCTTCTGCCATGGGAGGGCGCAGCAGGAAGTCCCTCCCCAGACCAGACCCGGTGCCTAGACCTTGGACTTCCTGCCTCCAGAGCTTTGAGAAATATATCTCTGCTGTTTAGTAATTGCCCAGCCCCAGGAATTTGTCATCAGGGCACGAACGGACCAAGACACCCTCCCAACATCCCTGGCACCCCGCAGGCCAGAGGAGAGTGGGCAGGGAGGCAGCTCTGCCCTAGGCTTCGGCGGGTGTAGGAACCATGTGTTGGGAGGCCAGGACCGGCCACAAGCGTCAGCCTTGGTCTCCCCACCTAGGCAGTGGGGGACAGGACAGGACTCTGCTCCTCCACTTCAGGCAGGAGAGTCTGACTTTTTTTTTTTTTTGAGATGGAGTCTCACTCTGTTGCCCAGGCTGGAGTGCAGTGGTGTGATCTTGGTTCACTGCAACCTCTGCCTCCCGGATTCAAGCAATTCTCCTGCCTCAGCCTCCTAAGTAGCTGGGATTACAGGCATCCGCCACCACGCCCGGCTAATTTTTGTATTTTTAGTAGAGACAGGGTTTCACCATGTCAGCCAGGCGGGTCTCGAATTCCTGACCTCAAGTCATCTGCCTGCCTTGGTCTCCCAAAGTGCTGGGATTACAGGTGTGAGCCACCGTGCCCAACCGGGAGTCTGACTTTGTCGCCAGCAGAGACCCAGCATCCTAGAGGTAGGTGCTGTGTGACCTTGGGCAAGGCCCTGCTCCTCTCTGTTCCTGGGGTATAACTACCTGTCCCCCCTGCAGGGCGGTGGAGAGCGCTGACTGGGAGGAGGTGCTGGGGCTGCCAGTGCTCCAGAGGATTGGGGGGCCAATTAGGCAGGGACAGTGTGGAGGGGAAGGAGGCTGCGGGAGAACTGGGAACCTGTGGCCCAGCACCCAGCCCACAGCAGAGCCTCAAACCCTTCTCATCATCTTCCTGGCTCTAGGCCCCAGCTCCCTCTGTCTGAGGCCTGTGGGGTGCCAACACACAC
This sequence comes from Pan paniscus, assembly GCF_029289425.2. Classification (NCBI taxonomy): domain Eukaryota; kingdom Metazoa; phylum Chordata; class Mammalia; order Primates; family Hominidae; genus Pan; species Pan paniscus. Next base: position 160,073,038 of record NC_073256.2, read on the forward strand.
ACACACACACACACACACACACACCAAATCGCCTGCTCACCAGGGCCCCAGCTGAGCACAATTCCTCCAGCTGGCTGCGCAGCAGAGAAGCCCCAGCTCAGCTCAGAGGGGCTGGGCTTGTTCCCTCCCTCCCCTCCCACGGCGGCTGTTCTGCAGGTGCGGCAGCTATCGAGGCATGACGCAGGCCACTGACTCACCACGCCAGGCTGACTCACCTCCCAGGTACCCCGGCCCTCCTCAGTGGAAGGAGGGCTTTGTGCTTGGGGCTGTACGTCAGCACAGAGCAGCACAGAGCAGCACAGAGCCCCTGACGTGCCAACAACAGTGGGAGGACGTCCTGGGCTGGGCACCTTTGGGGAGCCCTTTCCAGGTGTGGGGGGCAACAGTGTGGGGGAGAGCCTCCCCCTGCTACCCTTCCCCCATGCGCCCTCGTGGGTGGTCGCTGTGAGCTGGAGGGAGACAGTGAGGGGCCTGGAGGCTGGCTTTTTTGTTTTGTTTTGTTTGTTTGTTTTTGAGACAGAGTCTCACTCTGATGCCCAGGCTGCAGTGCAGTGGTGCGATCTTGCGGCCTTCACCTGCTGGGCTCAAGTGATCCTCCCATCTCAGTCTCCCCATGGCCCAGCTGGGACCACAGGTGTGAGTGGCCTCGCCTGGCTAATTTTTAAATTTTTTTGTAGATATGGAGTCTCATTATGTTGCCCAGGCTGGTCTTGAACTGCTGGGCTCAAGTGATCCACCCACCCCAGACTCCCAAAGTGCTGGGACTACAGGCATGAGCTTTCGCGCCCAGCCTGAGCCCTGGAGGCTTTTGGCGGGTGGAGCAGCCCCTCCAAAGCCTTACTGGAAGGTATTTTACTATGGGAAACTGAGCACAGGCGGAAGCAGGGCCTGGGCGAGGCTCCCTCCGCCGCCGAGTGTGATCGACGCTCCCTGCTTTCTGCTCCAGTGGCCTGTCTCCCCTGCAGCTTCGAGAGCGAACCCACCCCTCACATCATTCCCTGGCGAAGGCTGTTATGAATCTCTACAAAGTAAAGCCTTTGGAGGGCATGGTCCAGCACCACTGCTGCCCCAATCAAACTGGCGCAAAGCCCCTGTTAGGATTCTCGGTTTTTCCCAACAGACTAAGCCGTGCCCTTTCCCAGGGGTTTTGTTTCCGCATGGCCTTGGGCTGATTCCCGCTGTCCTCCCTCATTCCCCCACTTTGAGGGCACAGCCTGGGGACTGTGCGGGCCCAGCCGGCGGAGCCCCAACCTGGAGAAGCCCGCTCGCCCCAGGAGGCCTCCATTACCAGCGTCCGCCCCCACACCCCCGAAACCGGCTGTGTCTGCCCACGCTGCCACAGCCATCGCAGAATCACACGTGGATGGCTTCATTTCCCACCTGGGCCTGGGGGCCAAGGATGCCTAATTCCTGGAGCGGAGATGGGTTGAGCCTAGAGAGCCCACCTGGGCTGACGGCTCTGGAAACACATCAGTCATGCTGAGCTGTGGGGACCAAGGGGGAGCCTGGAGAGAACGTGGCGCCGGAAACGGAAACGTCTGTGCGGACCAATGGGGTGCCAGGAGAGAACGCTGACTCCGGAAACGTCCGTGCGGACCAAGGGGGTGCCCAGAGAGAACTCTGACACCGGAAACGTCCAGGCTGTCTGGGGAGGTGAGTTGCTTCACAGGAAGCGTCCCCCGGTGGCCATGACCCCAGTGACCATGTGGCTGAGGCCCTGGGCAGTGGCTTCGTGACCGAAAGGCCCTGAACTCACCCCGAGGCCCCACAGCTTTTTCTCCAGCTCAGACACTTTCTGGGGCTCAGTCTTGCTGCGGCCCTTGTGGCATTTGGCAGGCAGTGGGTGGACCATGAGTGAGTTAGGAGGCCGAACTGCCCACCTCTACAATGGGTTCCCAGGAGAGCGAACACGCGACCCGCTCCTCCAGGCCTCAGCCCCACTCTGGAATGAGGTGAGAAGACCCTCCGTCACAGGCTGCCCTGAAGAAGGGTGCAGGAGCCCTGGGCCCCAGGGAGCAGAGTCCGAATCCAGACAGCAGGAGAGGAGGGCTCCACACACTAGGGGAGGAACCAGGATCTCAGCTGGCCTGCTCCGAGGGTCATTCACACCTGCAGCCCCACCAATCTGCTCCCCCTCTCAGGGACCCTATCCTCCACCTCTAAAGTGGGGACGTCAGGCAAAGCGGGTATGAAGTCAGGGGGAGACTGACAAGGAGCACATTGTGAACTCTGGTACTGAGATCACCAGGAAGAGGCCTGGCCCCACTTCCTGTGGAGTGGGGAGACCTGGCCCAGTAGGTCCAGGAGGGAGCAGTCACAGCAGGCCAGCCAGTAAGGGCCAGAGTGCCAGATGGACAGGTGTATGGGTGCTGAACGGACAGGCAGATGGGTGGATGGACTGACAGGGGGATAGGTGGATGGACTGACAGGGGGATAGGTGGATGGACAGACAGGCAGATGGGTGGATGGACGCACAGGGGGATGGATGGATGGATGGACGGACAGGCAGATGGGTGGATGGACTGACAGGGGGATAGGTGGATGGACGGACAGGGGGATGGGTGACAGACAGGCAGATGGGTGGACGGATGGACAGGCGGATGGGTGGACAGACAGACAGGGGAATGGGTGGATGGACAGACAGGCTTCTTCCACTCAGCACTGCTTGGTTTTCAATACTCAAACGGCCTATAGATTTATGTCTACAGCTTCAACACTGGCTCAGCCCAGCGCTCATGGTGGAGCAGCAGACTGGGGATGGAGGGCCAGCACCAGCAGAGAAAAGGGAGGACAGTGCGGGCCACTTGGCCCCAAGAGACACACAGCAGCTGGAGCAGGTTTACAAACTAGATCTGGGTGACACAACCATCCTTTTTAAAGGTTTTAACGGAATCATAGTGACATTTTGATCCCATTTATGAACCGGGAAGCCAGGCTCACCAGCCCACTGCACCATTTAATGTCAGCAAATAAAATTCAGTCAGTAAGAAACCCCCATAAGCCCTTGTTGAGCTGCAATAAAGCAGTTCTTTCGACTTCTGTCCTTTGCAAGCTGTGGACACAGCCCTGCTCTTACATAAGCGACCCTCATTGGTGACCCTCTGTGAGGGGCAGGGACCCCACCACAAACAGAAAGCTTGTGTGTAGGCTGAAGGGGTCATGGGGCACGGGAGGGGCGCTGAAGTTTGAGGCTTTAGGGCCAGTGAGGAGCAGACTCTGGTTTTAGGAATAAACTGTGATGAGGCCACTGGCAAGGGTGGTGGGCAGAAGGCCTGAGACCACTTGCCAGAGGGAGACCCTGGCCCCAGGGTCCCACAGAGCGGGGGCTGGGCTGAGCCCTGGGGAGGCCAGAGCATTCAGCACCCATGAGGGGCCTCAGAGACCCCCGGTATGCCCCCTGTCACACAAGAATCCTCCAAGGCCTCCCAGCTGGGGCTCCTCCCTCTTAGAAGCTGCCCTGAACTCTGTCCTGCTCCCCTAATCTTGAGCCCTGGGGTGGGGGTTTTGAATAATGTCTGTCATTCAGTTCAACAGCAAGGTACGGTGAGAGCTGGCGGCTTCATTTTTGGAACCAGGGAGAGAGAGAGAGAGAGAGGTTTATGAGAGACCTCATGAGACAGCTCATGATGGAAGTGAGCCTGAGCTGCAGTGAACCCTGTCACTGAAGAGACAGCCTTCACTCTGTGTTTTGCAGGGGAAAATACAACTCTTTATGAAAATTTATTGCCCTGAAAAATGGGCAGTGTGACTTACTTATTCTGGGTAAAGTGGGTTGCAGGTGGCAGGGCTGAGCCTTGGGAGGGCAACCCTGTACACAGGCCAGAGGCCCCTCTGTGCAAAGGAGCAGGTGAGCCTGGGGACCTGCCACCTCCCCATGCCTGTCATGGTTGCCACCCTGCCCAGTTCAGGGTGTCTCCTCACCAAGAGTCAGGGTCACGGGAGGATGAACCCAGCTCCTGGTCCCACAGATTTGGGCTCAGTTCTAGCGTCCCCTCTCCCTAGCTGTGTGTCTTCAGCGGCACCTGCCTGCTGAGCTCAGCCACCACCTGCAATGAAGAGGTGACAGCAGCTGCCACCACCACCCCCAAGTCCAGGTTTCTCCCCATCCCCAGCCTGGCCAGGCCTTCCTGCCCTGCAGATGGCTGTAAGGACGGCATGGCATCCAAGCCCAGGGCTTGGAGCCCACAGAGTCCCTGGCTTCCCTCAGGGACCCCAGGGGAACTGCAGCACCACATGGGCAAGATCCGGGCTTTGGCCACCCCCTTAAGAGAGAGGACCACCTGGCCCACTCGTGTCTGGGAGGAGGCTGCCAGCCAAGGGAGAGCCTGGGCAGTAGCCTTGGGGAAAGGTGGGCAGGTGGCTCTCCCACCCAGGGAAGGGCCGGCATCTGGGCCATCCTTATGGCCTGCAAAGCCCTGGACACCTCCCCTGCCCTCTGCAGGCAGCAAAGCCTTTGGCATCTGGGCAGGAGGAAGAGAAATGGGTGTGAGAAGAAGGGGAGGCTGGTGGAATGGGGGCATCTGCTCAAGGCTCATCCCAGGACCTCAGAAGGGAAGTGGGGAGAAAACAGTTCCTCGTGAGGCAGCCCCTTTCCACTGGCCCTGCAGCTGCACATCAGACCTAGCCTCTGCCTGCCCCTCCCTGTGTCCAGCAGAGCTGACCTCTGAGCCAAGCCTGCAGTCAGCTTGTCTAGGGTGACGATGAGGCTACGTGAGGGTGCCGGTGGCTCCTGTCAACCTTTAAAAGATCAGGAAATATGGAATATGGTTAAATGTAATTTATTTGCACACAATGCTTGAGAAAGGCCACCTGGGTACACAGATTCCAAAGAATGGAAGTTGGTGCTCCCAAGTGGAGAGGTTTAGGGGTCATTTATATAGATAACGTCTGGGAAGCTTAGTGGGGCTTCAACACTGTCCACACAGGCCCGCACATCCAATTAGGTGGGGCTGTGTTCCTTTCGGGAGAGGCATATTGAACACGGAGGGTAGAAGAGTCATGGGGTCTTCTGTGCCTTCTGGTCTGAGTTGGGTGCAAGATAATACAGAAAGGTCCACAACCGGGAGAGGAGGAGGGCTTCTCTCTCACGTCATTGACTATTAATTGTGAACCTCAAAAACCTGAGACAGGTCTCAGTTAATTTAGAAAGTTTATTTTGCCAAGGTTGAGGACACACACCCATGATACAGGCTCAGGAGGTCCTGACGACATGTGCCCAAGGTGGTCAGACCACAGTTTGGTTTTATACATTTTAGGGAGACATGAGACATCAATCAACATGTGCAAGATGAACATTGGTTCGGTCTGGAAAGGCGGGACAACTGGAAGCGGGGAGGGGACTTCCAGGTCTTAGGTAGACAACAGACAAATGGTTACATTCTTTTGAGTTTCTGATTAGCCTTTCCAAAGGAGGCAATCAGATATGCATCTATCTCAGTGAGCAGAGGGATGACTTTGAATAAAATGGGAGGCAGGTTTGCCCGAAGCAGTTCCCAGCTTGACTTTTCCTTTTAGCTTAGTGATTTTGGGGCCCCAAGATATGTTCCTTTCACATTTTCCCCCTTTTCTTTTTTAAAATCTTTTGGAGAAAGCATCTTAGAAGAAAATGAGTCTCTGGTCTCAGGTTTTTGTCTGGTCTTTCATGGCTAGGATGGTTTATTCCTGTACAGTTAGGTCCGGAATTATTAGAAAAGCTCATTTTTAGAAGGTTGTGAAATCTCGTCCTATGAAAAGAAAATAGGGGGAAGAAGGGAGAAAAACAACAACAAACAAAAGAACAATCTGGGAAAAATCAATATAGGCCACATTACTCTGAAGCCCATACATTAGTAGGCAGGTATGAAAGTGGCGTAAATAGTTGCTGTTGTTTTCTTCTGAAGTTTAAGTTGCCTGGCTTCAGTTCACAGGGCTTTATGAAAGCACAGCTTAGTTTTCAGTGACTCCAAATCAGGAAAAATGGGGGGAAAATACAGAAGAAAAAATCGAAAACATTATTTTGAAGTGTTGTAGCCAAGAAAAATTAGAATTCAGTCAAAACTGTAGAAAATAATAAAAATTGTAAAACATTAGGTAAGACTAGAGTCTAACAACAGGTGTACTATAGGTTTTGCCCATAATTTTTCTTTCTCCAGTTTCCCATTTTTAATAAACACAAATCATGGCAGGACTAGTTTGCTTATTATACTTGGCCTAATTATTTGTATTCAGTGCAGCAAGAATAATTATTTTTTACATAGGCTTTTTTTTTTTTTTTTGATGGCGTTTTCCTTTGCCACCCAGGCTGGAGTGCACTGACATGATCTCAGCTCACTGCAACTTCCGCCACCCAGGTTCAAGTGATTCTCCTGCCTCAGCCTCCTGAGTACCTGGGATTACAGGTGCATGCCACCACACATGGCTAATTTTTGTATTTTTAGTAGAGATGGGGTTTTACCATGTTGGCCAGGCTCATCTCCAACTCCTGACCTCAGGTGATCCACCCACTTCAGCCTCCCAAAGTGCTGGGATTACAGGCATGAGCCACCATGCCCAGCCTACATAGGCTTTTAAATTGGCTTTGATGGAACTTTGTCTCAAATAAGACTTTTTAAAAGCTGAGTGCAGCCATGGATTCATATCACCAAATATCTATGAGTTGGGGGATCCTCTTCTCTTGAGGTTCCAAGATAAAACTTGGGGCTGGTGGGCCTGTCAGAAAGTGACATTCTTTACTTACCACAGGTCAGGAACCCTGTACAGGGGCTGTGTAGACAAACATGAGGCCAGTTTTCCCAAGGGGCTTTTATTGGCTCTGTAAGTCAAGTTTGATTCCTTAAAGGAAAGCACACCATTCCAGTCAAAGCCTTGGTAAAATAACCAGTTTCTCCAAGTGTGTCCTCTTATACATAAAAAGAGATTCTTATTGTACTTATGTAAATAACTGTATTGCCACAAATAGCTTCCAAATTCTGGAGAAATCAGGTAGAGGAAAAAGAAATATGTTACAAATTTTGTTCATAGGAATATACTAAACTGTTAAATGCTGTTAATCACTCAAAAGAAAAGTTTCCCTGGTTCTGAAAAAGCAAAACAAATGATTAACAACATTTTAAGTGAAAAGTCAAAATGATTACTTCAGTCTTGTAATAGTTCAGTTGCTGTAGTTAATTCCTGTTCTGCTTGATATTCCTGAACATTTCAGTTCTCCATAGGTCCTGAAAGTTTTTCTTTTATTCTGATGTCACCATCTCCAAAGCTATTAAAAACTTGTATGCAAGAACAGCTGTTGCAGTTTTATAGCTTTTTTACAAAATCACCTTCTAAGAAGGACCAAAATAAGACAACAATTGTCTGTGAATGACAAAAGGTTTTAGGGCAGCCACAGTCAAAAGCACCATTGACAAGAAAATTTGTTACCTCTGTGGCACACGATAATTTAACATAATAATTATAATTATTACTGAAAATGTACACTAAGTCATATCAGAATTATAGAAGTTTCCTATGATTTGGGAACACATACCAATAACATATTTATACAAACACAGCCCAAAGAAACCCAAACACCATTTCATATTTGACAACACTTCCTATATAATTTTTATACCAAATAAGACAAATTATGTCATTTTTGGACTGTATGGAACTTAATATATTAAAGGATTAATTAGGTCAGAAAAAGACATAATTTATAATTTGATTTTGGAAAGTTTGTCAAATGTCAAAGGTTTAAAACACTTGATATCACAGGTTATTGTACAATAAGTCATTCATTTAACCAAAGTGCTAACTCGAGGATTTCAAAAAAGGTGAAAACCTTCCTTCTTTCAGAGAAAACTTAATATTCCAAACAATAAACCCTAATAAAAACAGGAAGCCAATTACATTTGTTTTTCAAAATTTTATAAACAACTTATAAAATTTTAATCTTGACCATAAGATAGAATTTTCATAAGCCTTTTATAAACTTTATAGCCTTAATTTATTAAGGAGTTAGTTAATGCTTGCAGAAAACCTTGTTAATTTGACGCAGGGGTCCATGTGCTGGTCTTGCATCAGTGTACTTTTGACATTAATGATTTATTTATAGAGAAACTGAACTTATTTTATCTCTCAAAATCAGCCCTTACAATCTCACACACCCACCTCTTCATGATAGTCCCTGGGCCTTGAGGAGTTGAATAGCTTTAATTTCTGGCCCTATGTCTCAGGAATGCAGTTTATTTTGAATGGCATCTTCTACTGGATCTGAAGATGGAGATTTAGTTCCTGTCAGTGTTTAAAATTTAGCAGGACTTGGTGTTCTTTTTAGATCCAGGAGTCAAAGCCCTGAAACTCAATGTCACAAGTCCTTTAAATGCACACACAGAGCGATACATGGATGTAATAAATTTAATTTTAAAAAACATTAATCTCATTTTTTTCTAAGCAAACCAAAACAATAATAGTATGACAACTTGATTGCATAAAAGTTTTTGGTTTTTAAAAAAATACACCCTCTTAGGCTGGGCACGATGGCTCATGCCTGCAATCCTAGCACTTTGGGAGGCCGAGACGGGCGGATCACGAGGTCAGGAGATCGAGACCATCCTGGTTAACACAGTGAAACCCCGTCTCTACTAAAAATACAAAAAAATTAGCCAGGCATGGTGGTGGGTGCCTGTAGTCCCAGCTACTCGGGAGGCTGAGGTGGGAAAATGGCGTGAACCCAGGAGGCGGAGCTTGCAGTGAGCCAAGATCGCGCCACTGCACTCCAGCCTGGGTGACAGAGCAAGACTCCATCTCAGAAAAAAATATATATATACATCCTCTTACTGTGACTTACACAGACCATTCATGACATGCTTGGACTTTTTGGGTTGACCTGAATATCCCTCTTTCATAAACAACCACTCATTTTACTGTAGGACTAAATTGATCATACAGGATTCTGTCTCACATAAAATTACTTCTCTTTAAGCTTTCTTACCAAAGTAAAACCCTTTTATTTTTATAACTTTCTTTACATCTATTTCCTGGTTTCTTTTACCTTGTTTTATATATGACCTTTAAATAAGCTTTGAATGAGACAAAAATTGCTCACCTTTTTTTAAAAGCACACACTTTTTTTTTAGAAAGAATGTTTTCCTATAAATATATTTATTGGAAAATACCCAAATAATGAAATATCTATTATTTAATTTAACTTTAGATGAGTTTGCCTACAAGTATTTATCCCATTACATTTACCTAATTATTTTAGTTGTTCACCTAAATTATTTATGAAAACTACAATAGTCATCATTTAAAGTTACAGAACTGCCACTGCAAAATTATTACTAACACAGTGAAAAAGATTTGACCTAACTGACTCCATCTTGCCTTGAACCTCCAAGCTGTCCTTATTCATTCCTGAGTGTAGGTCAAACTAACATTGGGAGGAACTTATAGTTTAGCTTTAAAACAAAGATGATAACAAACCCTACTGGCTGTGGACTAGACCACCTAAAACCACAAGATTAGAAGTTAATGGTAATCTTGCTAAATTCAAGATGTAGCTGTTTTTATTAAATCAATATCAATGTCTTATTAAAGATTACACAAGCAAAAAATCATTGTTTTGGGCTCGGTTTATAGTTTTGCAACCCCTATGCCAAATCTTGACACCTTACAGTATTTAGCAGGGAGAAGTATAAAATTGCTTTAAAAATGCAAACAAAAATGTATGCTGGCAATTCTCAAGACATTTCTAATATTACTTTACCAATAATTTTAAAGCTAGCTTATTTATTAAAGATTTTACTTAAGTTACATAAACTTCAAAAAGGGTTTGATTAGTATTTTCTTTTTTCCTGATAAAGTATTTGATTCAAGTGCTTTTATTTTCTTAAGCCAGTTAATCAGAGCTCTTTTATATATTTTCAGTAGTGAAACATTGTGTATACAACACATAAATAGTCATATTAGTCATACCAATAGAAGTACATCTTGTAGATTCCTAAGACCTCCTTTTTTTCCTTTATCTTAGACTTGCAAGCTCTTGATAACCTGTTTTATTACCCTGGCAGTTGTCAATTAAATAGCCCTAAGTCTGCATATTGAAGGAAATGACTCTTAGATGAAAAATCAGACAGCAGAATTTACATCTCAAGGTATAGGCAGGAAAAGCCTGGTGGTGCTAAGGGGAGATTAAAGATGCATGCCAAATCAAACATAAAATTTATAGAAATCTATCATATGATTGTGTAAGGAGACAACTTTTGTTTAAAGATTACCTATGTTCTTAACTGGATCTCTGAGCTCTAGACAGAGCCCACACTGAATCCTGGGTCTCCACAAAGGGAGAATTACTATGAGACTAAACCACATGATGCTTTTACAGTGCACTTAAAATTTTTTTTCTTAATGAAAAAAAATTTCCTCATTAAGAAAAAATGAAGGGGAGGCAGCGGGAGTTGTACAGCAAAATAAATGTTAAATCTCAACCAAATTTTGATAGGTTTGGCTATGTCCTCACCCAAATCTCATCTTGAATTGCAACTTCCACAATTCCCACGTTATGGGAGGAACCTGGTGGGAGGTAATTGAATCATGAGGCACGTCTTTCCCATGCTGTTCTTGTGATAGTAACTCTCATGAGATTTGATGGTTTTAAAAATGGGAGTTTCCCTGCACAAGCTCTCTCTCTTTGCCTGATGCCATCCATGTCACACATGACTTGCTCCTCCTTGTCTCCCACCATGATTGTGAGGCCTCCCCAGCCATGTGGAGCTGTAAGTCCATTAAACTTCTTCCATTTATAAATTGCCCAGTCTGGGGTATGTCTTTATCAGCAGCATGAAAATGGACTAATACAGTAAATTGGTACCAGTAGAGTGGGACACTGCTGAAAAGATACCTGAAAATGTGGAAGCAACTTTGGACTGGGTAAAAGGCAGGGGTTGGAACAGTTTGGAGGGCTCAGAAGAAGCCAGGGAAACGTGGGAAAGTTTGGAACTTCCTAGACACTTGCTGAATGGCTTTGCCCAAAATGCTGATAGTAATATGGACAATAAAGTCCAGGCTGAGGTGGTCTCAGATGAAAATGAGGAGCTAGTTGGGAACTGGAGCAAAGTGACTCTTGTTATATTTTAGCAGAGACTGGTGGCATTCTGCCCCTGCCCTGGAGATGTGACGAATTCTGAACTTGAGAGAGATGATTTAGGATATCTGGCAGAAGAAATTTCTAAGCAGCAAAGCATTCAAGAGGTGACTTGGGTGCTGTTAAAGGCGTTCAGTTTTATAAGGGAAAGAGAGCATAAAAGTTTGGAAAATTTGCAACCTGACAATGTGATAGAAAAGAAAATGCCATTTTCTGAGGAGAAATTCAAGCCAGCTGCAGAAATTTGCATAAGTAACAAGGAGCTGAATGTTAATCCCCAAGACAATGGGGAAAATGTCTCCAGGGCATGTCAGAGGTCTTCACAGCAGCCCCTCCCATCACATGCCCAAAGGCCTAGGGGAAAAAGTGGTTTCATGGGCCAGGCCCAGGGTTGCCATACTGTGTGCAGCCTAGGGACTTGGTGCCCTGCATCCCAGCCACTCCAGCCATGGCTGAGAGGGGCCAACATAGAGCTCAGGTCATGGCTTCAGAGTGTGCAAGTCCCAAGCCTTGGCAGTTTTCACATGGTGTTGAGCCTGTGAGTCCACAGAAGTCAAGAATTGAAGTTTGGGAACCTCTGCCTACATTTCAGATGTATGGAAATGCCTGGATGCCCAGGCAGAAGTTTGCTGCAGGGGTGGGGCCCTCATGGAGACCCTCTGCTAGGGCAGTGTGGAAGGGAAATGTGGGGTCAGAGCCCCCATGCAGAGTCCCTACTGGGGCATCACCACTAGTGGACCTGTGAGAAGAGGGCCACCATCCTCCAGACCCCAGAATGGTAGATCCACTGACAGCTTGCACTGTGCACCTGGAAAAGCCACAGACACTCAACACCAGCCCATGAAGGCAGCTGGGAGGGAGGCTGTACCCTGCAAAGCCACAAGGGTGGAGCTGCCCAAGACCATGGGAACCTACCTCTTGCATCAGCATGACCTGGATGTGAGAAATTGAGTCAAAGGAGATCATTTTGGAGCTTTAAGATTTGAGCACCCTGCTGGATTTCAAACTTGCACAGGGCCTGTTTCAGCCAATTTCTCCCATTTGAAATGGCTATATTTACCCAATGCATGTACCCCCATTGTATCTAGGAAGTAACTAACTTTCTTTTGATTTTACAGGCTCGTAGGTGGGAGGAACTTTCCTTGTCTCAGAAGAGACTGGACTGTTGACTTTTGAGTTAATGTTGAAATGAATTAAGACTGTGGGAGACTGTTAGGAAGGCATGATTGGTTTTGAAATGTAAGGACATGAGATTTGGGAGGGGCCAAGGGCAGAATGATAGGGTTTGGCTGTGTCCCCACCCAAAACTCATCGTGAATTCCCACGTGTTGTGGGAGGGACCCAGTGGGAGGTAATTGTATCATGGGGGAAAGTCTTTCCCATGCTTTTCTCCTGAGAGTAAATAAGTCTCACAAGACCTGATGGTTTTTTGAAGAGAAGTTCCCCTGCACATGTTATCTTTCTCTTTGCCTGCTGCTATCCATGTAAGACGTGACTTGCTCCTCCTTCCATTCCCCCATGATTGTGAGGCACTCCCAGCTACGTGGAACTGTAACCCCATTAAACCTCTTTCTTTTGTAAACTGCTTCAGAGGATGCAAGCCCCAAGCCTTGGCAGCTTCCACATGCTGTTGAGCCTGTGAGTGCACAGAAGTCCAGAATTGAAGTTTGGGAACCTCCACCTAGGTTTCAGAGGGTGTATGGAAATGACTGGATGTCCAGGAAGAAGTTTGCTGCAGGGGCAGGACCCTCATGGAGAACCTCTGCTAGCGCAGTGTGGAACAAAAATGTGGGGTGGGAGCCCCCACACACAGTCCCCACTGGGGCACTGCCTAGTGGAGCTGTGAGAAGATGGCCACTGACCTCTAGACCCCAGAATGTAGATCCACAAACAGCTTGCACCGTGTGCCTGGAAAAGACACAGACACTCAATACCAGTCTGTGAAAGCAGCCAGGAGGAAAGCTGTTCCCTGTAAAACCACAGGGGCGGAGCTGCCCAAGACCACAGGAAACCACCTCTTGCACCAGTGTGACCTGGATGTGAAACATGGAGTCAAAGGAGATCATTTTGGAGCTTTAAGATTTGACTGCACTGCTGGATTTCAGACTTGCATGGGGCCTGTGGCCCCTTTGTTTTGGCCAATTTCTCCCATTTGAAATGGCTGTATTTACCCAATGCATGTACCCCCATTGTATCTAGGAAGTAACTCACTTGCTTCTGATTTTACAGGCTCATAGGCAGAAGGGACTTGCTTTGTCTCAGATGAGACTTTGGACTGTGGAGTTTTGAGTTAATGCTGAAGTGAGTTAAGACTCTGGGAGACTGTTGGAAAGGCATGATTGGTTTCGAAATGTGAGGACATGAGATTTGGGAGGGGCCGGGGGTGGAATGATACGGTTTGGCTCTGTGTCCTACCAAAATCTCACCTTGAATTGTAACTCCCACAATTCCCACGTCGTTGGAGGAACCCAGTGGGAGGTAATTGAATCATAAAGTCAGTCTTTCCTGTCTTGTTTTCATGATAGTGAATAAGTCTCCAGAGATCTGATGGTTTTAAAGATGGGAGTTTCTCTGCACAAACTCTCTTTGCCTGCTGCCATCCATGTAAGATGTGACTTGCTCCTCCTTGCCTTCCACCATCATCATGAGGGCTCCCCAGCGATGCCAAACTGTAAGTCCGTGAAACCTCTTTCTTTTGTAAATTGCCCAGTTTCGGGCATGTCTTTATCAGGAGTGTGAAAATGGACTAATACAAACACATTTCTAAGTGTCTAAACTACAGTCTTCCTTAAAAAACAAGGGTAGTCTCTGTTGCAATAACTATTTTAGTTAAAAAAATCAGGTACACAATACAAAATTAAGTGGTTTAAGGACTGAAACAAACTTGTCTGTTTAAATTCTTGGGGTTCCATAAGGAAAAACAGAGGTTTCTCCCCCAAAGGGAGTCTAGCACCTTCTCCATTTTCTTTAAGGAGTTTCTTTAAGGAACTCCACACTATTTATAAATAATATAAACTATTTTAGGTCCCCCGTGCAGCAGAGGGTGCAAGAGAAAGGAGAGACAGCAGAAGTAAATGAAGAAACTAGAATTGAGTCAACTGAGAAGAAAAAAACCTTTGTTCAAAAAAAAGACAAAGTTCTAAGAGAGGAAAAAAACAAAAACAAAAACATGAAGGTCCTTTAAAAACAAACACATACACATATTTTGGATGTTAACTTTAATTTATCTGACTTTCAACCATTGAGCTCCTTTAAAAAAAAGTTTTAAAATCTCATTACCATATTGCAGCTAGGACAAATTGCTGCTATTTCAGAAGTACCAAGTATCAAACCAGAAAGGACTTGATTTAGGAACCAAACCCAGCTGTCATGCTGAAAAAAAAAAAAAAGGAAGGCAGAACCCTAGGCATTGAACTGCACTGTGGGGTAACAGCCATTGCTTTCAGTTTGGCCTGGCTAGCAAAAAGTGGTCTTGTTATGTAAATAAAGCCCCTTAAGTAATGAAAATCAAAAATCAATCTTTTTTTTTTTTTTTGGTGGGAATTTAGCCACTTCAGAGGCCTTGTTCCCCATAATTTGAAACTTTCCTTCAGATTTGATCAAGTCAGATAGAATTGGTCAAACCCAATGGGAAAAAGACTGAAACAACAAAAACAGAAACAAACAACAAAACAACAAAGAGCAAAGCAAAACAAACAATTGCACAACTTATATCATTACTGAGTGCTCTAACAGTAAGCAGAAATTAAGACCAGCTGGCTGTTAATTTTAACTTTAGCCAAGACAAACCTCAATTCAGTTACTTACCTAGGGATGGATCTCAGGCTGAAGACTGCTCTCCACCATCCTAGAAGCAGGAAAAAAACCCTCATCTTCCCTGTTGGAAGTGAGCTCAAACTCCATAAAGGAGTTACCTGCCTCCCATCATCATAGAAGCAGGAAAAAACTTGCCTGTCTTGTGTTGGAAACAAGTAAAACTCCAAAAAAAGGGGGGGTGGTGGGAGTTGTACAGCATAAACATTAAATCTCAACCAAATTTTGGGAGATCAGGGATTTTTTGGAGGGGGTGCTTCCAGGCCTCAGTAAATTGCCCTATTGGTTTGAGCCATAAAGATAACTCAAGCTGGTACTAAGCACTCATAGGAGATTTTTTCAAAGGTCAGAGGCACTTCCACTCAGAATCCCTTTGTGATTACCAAAATATGAACCCAGAAAATCTGAGACAAGTTTCAGTTAATTTAGAAAGTTTATTTTGCCAAGGTTGAGGACACACGCCCATGACACAGCCTCAGGAGGTCCTGACAACATGTGCCCAAGGTGGTCAGACCACAGTTTGGTTTTCTACATTTTAGGGAGATATGATACATCAATCAACATATGTAAGATAAACATTGGCTCAGTCTGGAAAGGCGGGACAACTCAAAGTGGGGCAGGGGCTTCCAGGTCATAGGTAGATAAGAAACAAATGGTTGCATTCTTTTGAGTTTCTGATTCGCCTCTCCAAAGAAGGGAATCAGATATGCATTTATCTCAATGAGCAGAGGGGTGACTTTGAAAAGAATGGGAGACAGGGAGGGGCTCATTCCATAGGCCCCTCCCCACCAAACTTGAAAAATCCTCACCTCTGAATTTTAGGGGAGGCTGATTTAAGTAATAACTGCTCTAAGCAGTTCTCAGCTTGACTTTTCCCTTTAGCTTAGTGATTTGGGAGCCCCAATGTATTTTCCTTTCACATAATCAATTTACAGAACAAGAAAAAAGAGAAAGAGAGGTGACCTATAGCTGGAGAAGTGGAAGCTGCAGCTGCATGCTGCACGGTTATGCCACACAGCCACATTTCCTTCTAGGCTCAACGTCATTTCTAGGGTTCCAAAAATTGATGATGTTCATTCATTTTTTACACCCCTCTGTGAAGGCCCCA
Organism: Pan paniscus; assembly: GCF_029289425.2. NCBI lineage: Eukaryota > Metazoa > Chordata > Mammalia > Primates > Hominidae > Pan > Pan paniscus. The sequence goes on from NC_073256.2 coordinate 160,089,057, forward strand.
GTACTGGCCCAGACTGGCCAGGTACCCCACGGTGCAGAGGGATACGCAGCGGCTCCCCACAGGCCTGGCTTGGGCCACATCCATCAGCAGGCAGACCATGGTGAAGAGACCTCTGCAAAAATTTTAAGTGCAAGAGATCTGACCTAACTGACTCCATCTTGCCTTTAACCTCCAAACTGCCCTTGATCACTTCTGGGAGTGGGCCAAGCTAACTTTGGGAGAAATTTAGTTTGTAATTTAAATGATAACAGCCCTTCCCACGACTAAGCCACCCTCGTAATACTAATGAAAGGCCACCAAGTTAAGAGGATGAGAGGGGCCTGGATTCTCCTAAGATGTAGGGATAAACAATTACTCTTGTCCCAGAGGTTACAAGATTTTCAACTTCCCCAATTACTCCTGCAGATAACATCACTATTGTAGAACCTAGGATTGGCCTTTTAAGATATATTTTCAGACAGGGTCTCATTCTGTCACCCAGGCTGGAGTACAGTGGCAGAATCATGGCACAGTGCAGCCTTGACCTCCTGGGCTCAAGCAGTCTTCGTGCCTCAGCCTCCCAAGTACCTGAGACTACAGGGACGTGCCACCACTCCTGGCTATTTTTTTTTTTTTTAATGTTTTGTAGAGAAGAGGTCTCACTATGTTGCCCAGACTGGTCTCGAGCTCCTGGGCTCAAGCATTCCTCCTGCCTCAGCCTCCCAAGTACCTGAGACTACAGGGACGTGCCACCACTCCTGGCTATTTTTTTTTTTTAATGTTTTGTAGAGAAGAGGTCTCACTATGTTGCCCAGACTGGTCTCGAGCTCCTGGGCTCAAGCATTCCTCCTGCCTCAGCCTCCCAAAGTGCTAGGATTACAAGTGTGGACCACTGTGCCTGGCCACACTTTTGCATTCCTGACACCAGATGGCTCTACCGGGACCAGCAGACCAGCAGCTCCTTGGTAGCTCTCACCCAAAAGTGGACTCAGTGCACAAGGACCTTTTCTACACCCCTATGATTGCATCCCTAACCAATCAGCAGCATCCATTCCCTAGGCCCCTGCCCACCAAACTGTCCTTGAAAAATTCTCACCTCTGAATTTTAGGGGAGGCTGATTTAAGTAATAAGAAAACTCCAGTCTCCCATTTAGCTGGCTCTATGTATATTCAACTCTTTCTCTACTGCAATTCCCCTGTCTTGGTAAACTGGCTCTATCTTGGCAGTGGGCAAGAAGTACTCATTGGGCAGTTACAGTAGGGCTGACTGGCACATGAGAGTGGTGGGACTGAGAGGCCTGGGAGCCTCCACCCTGCAGGGTCTGCTGATTGGTATCAAACCAAATAAACCACAAGGTCGGGGGAAGCTGCAGGGGAGGAGCAGCAGGAAGGACACTGCTCTGTGGCCCAGCCCAGAGCACCCCCACATGGTGTCCATGGCCATTCTAGTGTACCCTGACCTCTCACACTACTCCAACCCTCACAGCACACCTGCTGCCCTCCTGGGGTGCTGGCCTCCCTTCAGGGAAGGGGAGATTCTGGGCTTACAAAGACCAGGACAATGGCCAGAGGAAAGATGTGACAGGCCCTGGCTCCCTCCCCACTGATGTCTTCCCTCTGCAGCCAGACTCCAGCCACTCCTTGCTAAGGGTCCAGCCTGATTCTGCTGAGCAAGGAATGTTTGTGAGGCTCCCAGGCTGGAGGCCAATGTGGTCCCTGTGTCTTGGTGGGATCCTGTCACCCTACCCCCAGGCCTACCCTAGAACAGGCAATTCAAAGAAGAGGGCTGTACCCAGGGCTCAGGAGCACAGACTCCCACCAGCCCTCCTCAGCTGGCAGAGCCCACCTGACCTCCCTGGCTGGCTCAGCTCTCTCACTGGGCATCTGGAGTCCTCCCCACCCCAGAGTCAGGCACAGCCAGTGCAGGTGCCACCTGCTTAATGCTGTCCTGCCCAGGCGCCCTGCCCAAGCCCCCAGCCACCCCCCCAGCTCAAGGGTCAAGGGGCACAGCCTCCTGGGTGCTGATTTGCTGCAGCCAAGAGCCTTGAGCTGCCCCAGGCCCTCCTCAGTGAAGATGAGGCCAAGAGCAAGCAGAAGACCTAGGCCTCCCAACTAAGTGCCTCTCAGCAGAGAGCTGCACTTCTGGAGAAGGTCAGCTGCGGAAGCTCCTTGCCCTGCCAGCCTCGGGGTCCCTTCTGAGGCTCTGCCTGCCCCAAGGTGGCTTTGAGGAGGCCTCCCCTGCTCTCAGCCTCCTATGGCGGCTTCAAGGGCTTCTCGAACCACAGCTGGAACCATGGGGGCTGCCCTCAGGTGACCACCCCCAGGCTGGATCCCTCTCTGCCTTTGCATGCCCCTTGAGATGGGTCCTAGTAGTGCCAGTTCTCCTTCCCCAGCAAGGGCTGCTCCAGGTTACTGCCCACACAGAGACCCTGGGGACCAGCACTGACTTCAGAGGTGGCACCATTCAATGTCCTCTAGTGGTGACCTTGCTGTGACCGCTGGCCTGGGGCCCCTGAAGAGCTGACACCCCACAGACACCATGTGTTAGGCACTGTGTGAAGGTTGGGCCCTGCAGAGTGGCCCCACACGAATCAGACATTCTTGAGAGTGAAAGGGGTGTTATTAGCAATTGTTCCAGGACAACAGGTGCCACCAGGACTGCCCAGGGAAAGCAGGACACAGCAGCACCCCAGGCACATCCACCTCAGCACAGCAGGAGGCTGGCAGACACAGCCAAGGCAGATGTCTCCAGAGGCCAAGAAAAGCAGGGAATCACAGGCAACAGGCAGGGGAAAGGATGCAGTGAGATCCCAGGCTGTGGAGTAAAATGGCTCCGGACTCCAAACTCTGTGTCCCTGACTATCCCTGCTGCTCCTGAGCCTCAACTGCTCATCTGTACAATGGGGATGGCACTAGTGACCAGCCAGGTGTCAGGAAGATTAGATAAGTGCCACAGAATGTGGACAGCACAGGCCCCACTAAGCGCGTTCTGCCTCCTGTCGTCTTGGGTCCTCTCTTCCTCCTTTGCTGCTTTTACACTGGGTATTTTCCAATGTAGCGTTTTAATTTAATGATTTTTTCACTCTATTTTCTAAATTATTTCTTTAGTGGTTATTCTAGGGATCACCATTTACATTTTATCAGAATCTACTGTGGATCTGCGCTAATTCTACCTTCTTAATCTCCATTTGAGGCCATATTGGCTCACCCCTTCGTTTAGTTTTACCACCTTTAGTTCTTTAATCATGTCCTTTAGTTCTTAGACCATATTTATGATGGCCACTTTGAAACCTTTTTCTTTTAAATCCAGCATCTTACTCTACATAGGTAGTTTCTATTACCTGCCTTTTTCCCCAGTGTACAGGCCATACTTTCCTGTTTCTTTGCATGCCTCATAATTATCTGTTGAAGAGTGGACATCTTAGGTAACCTATTGTAGCAATTCTGGATACTAGCCAACCTAATCTCAGACTATTTTCCTACTTTCTTTGCTTAGTGACCAGCTAGACTATTTTAGTGGCATCTATTTCCCACCCCACATCCCAGAGCCTCTGACTGCATCTCAGTTTTTCTCCTCAGGAGCACAGCCTAGGTTATGCCCTCAGTCACCCTGGATGACAGTGGTTTGAAAGTGTTGCAAAGCTCTTTGTTGTTTTCCCTGACCACATCCAGCTGTTAAGCTCCACTAATGATCAGCTGATTGTTCTACTGTTTTAAATGCTGCCCTAGACATAAACTGCTTCACAGGTTAATCCAATCAAATTTGGGCTCCTTTGAAGGGATAGTTCCTGAAGTTAGTGTTTGTGATACTTTTACCAGCCAGACTATATTTTTGGCATATATCTCCAATAAATCTACTGATTTACCACAGTTGCCTTTCTCCATCACTTCCACTGTTTTTGAGAGCACCCTTAGGCTTGAACTTCACATCCTTACAAATGAAGTCAGTTCCTGTGGGGAGGAATGTGGAGCTCTCTGTTCTATGGCCTGCTTCTCCAGTGGCTCTGCCGTTTGGGGTGAGGACAACGCTGTATCTCCCCAACTTTGGGAGCTGAGCGTTTGGTGGGAGGGGAATCAGCAATACCAGGTGTTCTGGGCTTGCCTCTCAGTGTAGACTCCCCACTCTACAGGTGAAGCCCACTAAGAGTTGTTGCCTGCCTCCATCCCTCACACCCACAGCTCACCTCATAAATCTATCTTGTGCCCAGCACTGCCATGAGGCAGAAGTTCTCCAACATTGTGTCTCTGTGGAAGCCTCTGGGGAGGGCTTAGGAATTGCCAACTCCTCTAGTGAAGTCACTGCCACATCCGCGCAGCACACAGAACTTCACGGACCTGAAGCTGGCTGGAAACTCTGCTCTCTCCTTACAGAGACTGGGGGAGCTCAGACATAATTGCTGGAGAGGGCATGAAGGCACAAGGCCTGGGCTGACTTCCACTGCTAGATGAGTCCTATACTCACTCACCCATCCTCTACAATCATGCAACCCAGACCCCTTGTAACTAGTTGTACTCATATGACTGGGACCTGGCTCGAGGGACAGGAGCAGAAGTGGTGTGCTTTCTGGAGGCAGACACAGTGGTGGGGATTAGAGCAGGTGTCCTGTAACATCTTCAACCCTGTGGCTCCCTTCATGAAATACACATGGCATGTCTTGGTCTGTTTGCATGGTTATAAAGTAACACCTGAGGCTGAGTAATTTATAAAGAAAAGAGGTTTATTTGGCTCACAGTTCTGCAGGCTGTACAAGCAGCATGGTGCCAGCATTTGCTTCTGGTGGGGGCTTCAGGGAGCTTCCACTCATGACGGAAGGCAAAGGGCAGCAGCATCACATAGCAAGAGAAGGAGGAAGAAGGGAGGGAGGTGCCACCAGGCTCTTTTTAACAAACAGTTCTCACAGAAACTAATCAAGTGAGAACTCACTTGTTACCACAAAGATGGCACCAGGCTATTCATGAAGGATCCATCCCGATAACAGGAACATCTCCCACCAGGCCCCACCTTCAACACTGGGGATCAAATTTCCATATAAGATTAGAAAGGGACAAACATCCAAACTGTATCATGGCAGAAGGAGCCTGGCTCTGCCAGACAGTTGAGCTGTTTCATTAGCCCTGATTTCCCTTCTCAACTAGTATGTGTGCAAGCACTGAACTGCTATCTTGTGTACACAACTCCAGGGTCCCTCTGTTATTGGCGCTGGGTAGGGTATGGTGGGAATCCTCCAGGCCCTGGCCATGAGGTGCTCCGTATTTATCGCCTCTGTCCGGGTCATGGTGGGCAGGTGGGTCTGCCTCCCCTTCTGGACCAGGTGAACCTTAACAATAGGTGCATGTTTTACTCATTCCAAGTCCCCCAGGGGCCTGGCCCATGACTGGCACTGAGGAGTTGGGGGCAATGGCAGAACTGCCTGGACCTGAAGCAGGCTGGAACCTCTGTTCTCTCCTTACTGCCTGTCTCAGTCAGTTTGGATTGCGATAACAAAATACCACAGGCTAGGTGTCTTAAACAACATAAATTAATTTTTCACAGATCTGGGGACTGAAAGTCCAATATCAAAGGCACTGGCAGTCTGGTGTCGGCTGAAGGCTTTCTCATTTGCAGATGGCAATTTTCTATTTTATTTCCTTTTTTTTTTTTTAGCAATAAGGTCTTATCATGCCTAGGCTGGTCTCGAACTCCTGGACTCAAGCAATCCTAATGCCTTGGCCTTCCAGTGCTGGGATTACAGGCGTGAGCCACTGCACCCAGCTTGAAGATGGCAGTTTTCTTGTATGCTCACACAGCACAAAGTGACCTCGCTCTAGTTCCTTCCTTTTCTTATAAGGACTCGATCTCATCGGCGAGCCCCACTCTCACGATCTCACCTAAGCCTAGTCACCTCCCAAAGGCCCCACCTCCTAATACCACCCTCCTGGTGGTCAGGGTTTCAACATATAAACTTTGGTGGGGGACACAAACATGCAGTCCTTAACACCATCGTCATGGAGATGGAGGCCACAGACCTACCAACACCCATAACCACAAGGGCACTGGTGGGGACAGAGGGGTCTTACCCAGCACTGCCATGTGGCAGAAGTTCTCCAACATTATGTCTCTGTAGAGGCCTCCAGGCAGCACTTAGGAATTGCCAACTCCTCTGGTGAGGTCACTACCACATCCTCAAGGCCCACAGTCTCCTGAAACAACAGAACTTTGCTGCTTCATGGAGGAGCGTCAGTATGTCCACACCATAGGGGTGTAGTCACTTCCCTCTGCCAGGGAGAATGGTGGAGGAAGAATGGATTCCTAGTGTATTTTTTCTCTTCAGAACTGACAGCCCATCAAGGTACAATGAAATAGAAAAAAGGCTGGCCAGGTGCCAAGTCCCAGCTCAAGCCTGGCAGCTCCTCCCACTGAGCCTCATGGTCACCCCAGAGGACAGGCCCTCCTTTCACACACATCAGAAATAGGGAACCCAAGACCTCGAGAGAGGAAATGGGCCCAGGGACATGCCTTGGCTTGGGGTGGCTTAAGACCAGGGCAAGACGCCTGACCCCAGAGCAGACCATGCTGACACTGGGCAACACATTCCCTGCTCTGAACCTCAGTTCCTTTGGCTACTAAGGAGGCCCAACGATCCTCGCCTGTGTGGGACGGGGCTACCTGTGGACATAGAGGGCCTTTGAGCACCTCGTAGCTCGCTTCCCAGCCAGCCTGGGTGTGGAAATGGCCGTGCTGACAGGCTCTCTGCGATAGGGTCCAGCCATGGCCAGTGGGCCTCCCACAATCTGCCCCTGGGTGCAGGGCCTTGAGCAGGGAGGCCATCATGCTGCCTAAGAGACCAGGACCCAGCAGGGGCCATACCCAGATTCAGAGGCTCAGGACCACCACGGAACTGAAAGGAGGTTCAAGGCCTCAAACAAGAGTGGCCCCTAAAACAGTTGGTAAAGGAGTGTTTTCACCTCTGTTTACAGTTGAGTGCACTGCTCAAGGTCATGCAGCTGGTGAACGGCAGGGAGTGAGCAGTGGAGAACGTGAGGCTGGTCATTAGGAGCAGGTAGCCCTGGGTCTCCCTCTGCCCTCAGTAACTTCACACCTGCCCCTCCCTGGGCCCTGGTCTCATCCCTAAACAGGAGTGACCCCACCTCATTTCATGTCATCATCACTGCCCTGCAAGGGAAACAACAGATGTGCAAGGTCTGAGGGTCCATGTGTGGAAGCGGAGGCCAGAGCTGACACCACATGGGCAAAGGAGTGGGCGTGTGGGGCTGGGAGCTGGGGCTCATGTGGGAGGCTGGTGGCTGCCATGGCTGCAGCTCCTGGCCCTGCGGACAGCCAGGCCTGGGGTCTACAGGAGCTGGGCAGGGAAGAGGACAAACAAGGTCTCACAGGTCCATTCTCCCCAGCCTCCCAGTAGGCAGCTGAGTCCAACGCAGTGCCCGAGAGCTCACCCCTTGTCAAGGAGAGTCCTCGAACCCGGAGGGGGCTGGGTAAGCAGCAGAAGTGCAGAAGCCCTGCCCAGGCCCTGCCTCCCAGGCCACCACCCACCCCTCACAGCTGCCACACCCACCAGCCCATGACTGTCCACATCCTGACCCCTACCTACCTCATGACCTCCCCGACCCTGATCTCCACACCTGACCCCAAAGCACATTTTGTTATTTTTTTTTTTTTAGAGATTAGGTCTCTCACTCTGTCACCCAGGCTGGAGTGCAGAGGCCATAACTCACTGCAGCCTCAAACTCCTGGGCTTGGGGATCCTCCCACCTCGGCCTCCTGAGTAGCTGGGGTTACAGGCACATGCCACCACACCTGGCTCATTTTCTTTTACTTTCTGTAGAGATGGGGTCTCCCTATGTTGCCCAGGCTGGTTTCAAACTCCTGAACTAAAGTGATCCTCCTGCCGTGGCCTTCCAGAGTACTGGGATTTCAGGTGGGAGCCACCACACCCGGCCCCCCAATAAGCACATTTATGTGGGGCGTGAGGTGAGGTCCCTGAGGTGCAGTGTGGACGGGTCTTGATTTGTCCCAAGTTGTCACTGCCTTGTGCCACAGCCTCCCAAGAATGGATGCAGTCTACACCTTCTGCAAACCCCTGCCTCAAACTGTGTCCCTCCAGAAGCACATCCAGCCACTGGGACCCTGAACCTCCTCCAAATGGACTTTAACTGGGGACAACTGATGACAGTCCTCCAACCCCAGCGAGCTGGGGAAGCCGTGGGCAGGGGCTGCGACTTCCTTTCTTCCAATCAACCCACCACTAGCAATCAATCACTTGGCCCACTGGATAAGAACAGTGGCCTGCGACGTCAGGGGCGGCCCAAGTGCTCTCCATCGCATGCTCAGCCATGGCTGAGCACGAATGAAGCGTATGGAAGTCACGCACAGACAGGCCCAGGGCAAGGTCTGCTCTAGACCCTCCTATGCAGGAGACAGACAACTTCCAGGACAGCGCGCCTGGGGTGCCCGCAGAAGGCCAGGCTGGCACAGGCAGGACAGGTGTTCTGTAAACCAACCCCAACGTAGAAGGGGCTGAAAGACCACCTACCCATCCTAACCCCTGAATTCACCATGCCACCCTGAAAGTATGGCCTCTCCTGGGCATCCCGAGGGATGGGAGCTCCCAGAGTGGAGGCTGCCTGTCCCGAGTGAGGACAAAAGAGCGCCCTCAGGCCTGAGCACTCAGGGGTGCCACCCCAAAGATGAAGGCAGTGGTGGAAAGAGGTTCTATTAGCAGGCTGGAAGCAGCCACAGAGGTCCCAAACCATATGACGCAGCACCTGCTGCCCCACTAGCCACTGGAGAACTGAGGCTGCAACTTGCAGGGGCACTGTGAGAAGACAGGGAGTGGTTCCAGCCTGGTGCTCACAGATAAAACGCGGAGGCATTTAAACAGGACCAGAGACTTTCTCGCTCTGCTCTGGCAAGCTCCAGGGCTTCCCAGGGGCCTCAGCAGCCCCAGAAACAGAGTGAAGAGACACAGCCTCACAGAGCTGTGCTGTGGTGTCTGGTACAGCGGGGCTCCACCTGAGAGGGCTTGGGGAAAAAGATTCTGAGGCTAAAACATTCAACCACTTGAGCTTCTGAGACTGGCCAGGAAGTGAAAACAAAGTGCTCGGAGGACACGGCAGTCTCCATAAAGCGTTCTGGGGGACAGGACGGAGGCAAGAGGTATGCGCCAGGCAGCTGGGCCCAGCAGCTCAGAGATGAGTACGCTCTGGGCTCCCTAAAAACCTCACTCCAGCAGCGAGCCCAGGTGAGGAGGGGCTGCAGGAGGAGCAGGGCCCGAGTCCCCTGGGTGGCACAAGGGATTCCAGCCACAAGGGCTGCACCTAGAGTCAGGCTCCAGGCCTTGCTGCAGTTGGTCTGGAAGAGGGGCACCCTGAGGACACAGCCACTCACTGGGGACAAGCGCCTACCCATCAGCCCAGCACAGTCAGCACAAGAGCAGGTCAAGAACGGGAAGAGCTCAGGTCCTGAAGAGCTACAGTCTGACAGGGACAAGCCATGTCCAGAGGACTCAGGAGAGCCAGCCAGGAGCTGGGCCAGCTGGCCTGCCCATGCCCTCCCCAGCTCCACCCACCCAGGATGTCCTGCTGTTTCAGAGCCCTCGGGACATGTTCTAACCTCCTGTGTTGCCTCAAGCAGCTGCAATCCAGCAGTCTCGGTTAAGAGGCTCTGCTAGGAGTGACGCGTGAGCCCAGAAATGGCACAAAGTACACGGATGTGCAGTTTTTCCCCAGACAATGAAGCAAACAGTGCGGGTGACGCCACAAAGACAATGGGACACAAATAGGAACTGGGACTGTCGTTCAGCACCGAGATCTTTAAAAACTATTTGGCTTTTATAATCTTCACACATGCATTCAAAGCAAGAAACACACACTTCCAGGACATAGATAGGGCTCTGTCAGCAATGACTTTTGCCCCTGTATCTACAGAGATGTGAAAGTACGAGAAACCACAGCGAGCCAAATCCTCTCCCTCATGAGAACAGAGGTTTCAGTGGAATCAACAGCAGACGCTGGAATGCAAACTACGTGCTGACTCGGCCAAATGATATGAATTTAAGAGAGGAAAAGAATTCAAGGGCAAAGCACTGAAAATAACATAGCAAGAAAAACCTATTTAGGCCGAGTGCTGTGGCTCACACCTGTAATCCCAGCACTTTAGAAGGATGAGGAAGGAGGATCGCTTGAGGCCAAGAGTTCAAGACCAGCCTGGGCAACACAGTGAGACCGTCTCTACAAAAAAAATAAAAAGGTAGGCGTGATGGTGCGCGCCTCTAGTCCCAGCTACTCAGGAGGCTGGGGCGGGAGGATCACTCAAGCCAGGGAGGTCGAGGCTGCAGTGAGCTAGGATCACACCACTTCACTCCAGCCTGGTCAACAGAGTGAGACCCTGCCTCAAGAAAAGAAAAGGACAATGCACTTATTTTATGCTCGCTGAAAGACGAGGCTAATCACTGTGGACACAGGGCGTTCTGGAATCTCAGCTGCAGGCAGTGAGTGTTGCCCGTGAAATGGAGATGCCGCAAAGCAACTACAGACATGGAGAAAATAACCACATCCTCTTACAACCGCCTCTGTGAAAACTGACCAGGACAGACAACTCCTCCCCAAAAGTATTACTAACATGCTAACAGCTGGGGATAAGAGCACACATACTGCTAGAAATCTAAGCAGCCTGTTTTACTGTTTTCAGTGACTTACGTGCAAACCTAAGACTAATCTCTGAATGTCTGATCAAAACGTATTCATGTAAAGGCCGTAAGTATGAAATTCTGGGCAACATGGTACATTGGACTCTGAGCCAAAATGCCAAAATACCACACAGGGTCCGTGTCCTCTATCCGGGTGATGAGCAGGGCCTGGTCAGCCACTCCTACTTTCTTCCCAGAAAGGAACTCTACCAAGTCAACTCTCCGTGGGGCCCCCCAACATCTTGGGGCCAGAGCCCATGGGACAGGATCTGCGGGTAACAGAGGATGGTTCCAGAGTCATTCTGCTGAATGAGGCCACAACTGAAGTGAGACGTGCGGCCTGTTCAGCCGCTAGCAGGCCAAGAACTGAGTCCCAGCTCTCGGGCCATCGGACCTCAGGCAACCGTGCTCGGGGTCCACCCAACACGGGGATGGCCGCCAGCCCAGCAGATAGAGCCTTCTGAGACGAAGCCTGTCCAGGGGCGGTGGGCATGGCCTCCTGTCGGCCTGGAGGGCAACTTCTCTCCACGTGGACAGACTGACATCTCCACCCTCTGATACTGCAATGATCAGCCAGCGAACATGAGGCCAGATCAGCTCAGCCTGGCCCCCATTCCAGCCAGGGTGCGGCTCTGGCTTGTTCTAGGCTAGGGTGGACCCTTCCAAAACATTTCCTCACTTTCGGATGACACGGCAAGTGATAAAATAAAACCTGTATTGACAGGAACCTCGGGCACAGACCGTCCTGGGCACCCGAGCCACACCCGTGGGCGACCCACTCCTGGAAGGGCTCTTGAGTGTCTGCACATGCCCTCCTGCCTCAGGTGGGGTCGGGGCACAGGACCATGCCACTCCAGGGTGTGGGGAGAAACAGGGCCAGTGGCCAGGGCAGGGCAGGGCAGAGAAGCCATCAGTTGTCACCTGCTGTGGATGAGCAGGGCAAGGGAGACTGAGCTGTGGCCCCACAGCCACCAGGGCCCTCCTGGAGGGCTTCAACCTTGACCACAGCCCTGAGGGCACCACGCCGCCTCCTCACCTGCTGCTGGCTCCGGAACACGGCACGCAGCGCCCGCAGCTGCCCCACTTCCTGCGTACTGAAGCATGGCTGCCGCTCTGCAAAGCACAGGACTGCGTCAAAGGCCACGGCCGCCTGCTCCCAGGCCACCTCCTCGCCCTCACCAGGATCTCCTCCGCCGTCCTGGTCAGCTTTCGGAGTCTTTTCTGAACTCCACACAACCTCTGCTGGCGACGTGGCAGCAGGGGGCCGTCCCCCTTCTGCCTCCCTTCCCGCTACCCCCCAGCTGGCAGCCTGGCGCTGGCGAAGCTGTCCCGGGCAGGAGGAGCCTTCCTTCACAAGCTCCAGGATGTGTGCAAAGGACTTGTTGTGGGGCTTCACTGGGAAGCACTCTGCCTCCACCTCCTCCTCAGAGGAGGAGCCTTCGGCAAACGCAACCGACGGCCACAGCTTCCTCCAGGCCCGCCTGAAGACGTGGCTAGGGACTGCGTTCCAGGCACAGGCCACGCTGAATATGGCATCGTTCATGTTGTAGCGGGCGTGGGGGCCCTGCAGGGGGGCCGGAGGGTTAATGAAGTTCCTCATGAAATCTCTCCGAATGCCCTGCTCCATGGGCTGCACCAATGAGGCCACGCTGGCAGGCAGGAAGATGGTGAAAACGTTACTGGACACCAGCTCGGCCTCCTGCGGGTGAGCCCGGGAGCTGTCCAGCAAGAGAACGGCTTTGCTGTCTTCCGGCAAACCTATGGTTCTGAAGTGCTCTCTCACCGAGGGCACAAAGATATGATGGAACCAATCAGAAAAAATCTCCTTGTCCACCCAGGCGTTCCCCTGGGCCTTATAGGCGACGGGCAGGTGCTGGATGCCTTTGAAAGCCCTGGGACCGCTGCACTTCCCGATGGCCAAGGGCTTGAGCCTGTGGGAGCCCGTGGCGTTGGCACACATCAGCACGGTCAGCCGGTCCTTGCCCTGCTTGGGGCCAGGCACAGCCCCGCCTTCCGGAGTGGGATTTGGCAGGCACCGCCAGAAAAGGCCGGTCTCGTCAGCGTTGTAAACCTGCTCGGCGGACAGCCCGTGCTCAGCAGCCAAGCTCCTGAAAAACGCACAGAACTGCTCCGCGGCCTGGTGGTCGGCTGACTGCTTTTCACTGGACGCATCTAGCTTTTTAATGCCGTGTCTGGCCTTAAAGCGCCAAAGCCACCCTCCGGAGAACACGCAGGGCTCAGTGAGCTGCATCTGCTCGTAGAAGTCCTTGGCCTTCTCGATGAGCATGGGGCCTGACACGGGGACGCCCTCGGAGCGCTTCCCCAGGAACCACTCGTACAGGACGCGGTCCAGGTGCTCCAGCTTGGGCGTGTGCAGCGTGCGCCGCTGCTCCAGCGCCTTGTTGGAGTCCGAGCTGGCAAAGAACCGGAGCAGCTGCGCCTTGTGGGCCCTGATGTCGTAGAGGGTGGACATGCCCACATTGTACTCCTGCATCAGTGCCTTCCGGCTCTCACCCTTCTCCAGGCGCGTGCAGATGTCAATCTTCTCCTTCAGTGTCAGCACCACCCTCTTCCGCTTCTCCCCTCTGCTCTTCCCGGCAGCCGGCTTGGAGGCCATGGGGAGGGGTGGCTGGTCCTAGCACTTGCAGGACACACACCTGGCCTGGGCTGCTGCCACTACTTCCCTCTCCTCCTGCTCCCCTTCTGGGGCTCCGTCTCTCCCTCTCCACTCTGCCTGCCTGCTCTGCTGATCCTGAGCACAGGCCCCAGTCCCTCTCGGGTTTCTCACTCCACACGCTGCACCTCCTGCCTCAGGTTCCCTGGTCTTCCAGGCTCCACACACCTAGGCCTTGGCTCCTGGCAGTGCAGTCAGCTGCCAATTCTCTCTGTGGAGGAGGTGACCCTGTCAGACTCCCCTCTGCTGCTCCACACGGCTGGAACTCTGGCCTTCTCTGTGGATACTATGGCAGCGGCTCCCCTCAAACTGACGAGGTTTGGGGTGGTAGAGGCTTTACCGCATAACAGCAGGTGCCTCTCCAGGGTCCACAATGGTATCTCCAGGCACAGCACTTCAGGGGCTGGAAAGCAGAGGGAAGAGAGAGGAAAGTGACGGGGCGCGCCCAGGACACACATGGCGTCCTCACGACTCTCCTCACCGGGACACTCCAGCTGAAACTCAAGGGCTGTTGACAGGACCCATGCAAGTGCTGGCATGCACCGTGGGGAGAGGGTGGCCCCGGGAGCAGCCCAGCCTGCCCAGCCCCTGCACATGCTGCTCAGGCGGACTCTGCCCAACTCCCACCAAGCAAACTGAAGCCATTCGCTAGGGCTGGAAACGAGACGTGGCTCTCATAGGAGCAGCCCGGCCTTTCCTGGGGAAGCGCTCAGGCAGAAGCCATCAGAGGAAGCCATCAGAGGATGCTGGGCGGACCCAAGAACAAACCTCCCACCCGCCCAGACTAAGCTCCTTGCTGTAACTGCTCGCTGGGCTGCCTGAGCTTCTCAAATCCCTTATTCCTCCCTGAGGAGCAGAGGCAGGGGTGGAGGGATGCAGGGAGGAGAAACTCCTCACTACCCTCCCCGCCAAAGATCTTACAAACCCCATCTGGAGCAGGTCTCTAAACTCCTCTCTCCGACACAGAGCCCCAAACTGCCTCTAGAAAATAAGGCATTAGAAGTTTCTCTAGAACAGCAGGCCTCAAGCTCCTCCAAGGGCTAGGAGGTGCTGCCAGTTTCTCAATCACCCTCTGACCTCCCTGACTCCACACACTCAGATGCGTCTACGAGGAGCCGCAGCAGACAGACAGCTGTGACCATTCCAGGCCTCTTCCAGAGGGGACCCCTCAAGCTCAGCTCAGGGTACCCTGCCCCAGGCAGCCACACTGAGCCGCTGGTATCTGAAACCCCAGGCTCTAGTGCTGCCCGCCCACCTGGCTCCACACCCACGGCAGGGCCGCAGAGCCTGCCAGACATGGACGGACACGGAGACACATACACACACACACACACACACACACACACACACACACACACACACAAAGCCACCCAACCTCACTCACACATACACGCTCAGAGGACACAGGAACAAGCTAGCCCAGAGCAGGAACTTCTTTAGCATTTGCTAATTTGGGAGGCTCTATGAACAAATGACTAATTTACACCAGAAGCAAATGCCAGGACACCTGATAGCCCCCTGGGAGCAAGGGTTCTTCCTGGGCCAGCTGTGCACCCTACGAAAAGCTTGCTTTTAAGTTTCATACACACCTTTGACCAATAGGAAGAAAAATGACATAGAAATGTCACAGCTCTAACCAAACACATCTTTCTGTTGGAGTTTTGAACTAACTTCTCACCCTTCTCCTATATAAAGACAATGTGGGTCATTCTCATCCCTTCTAGGTGGACAATTCCACCCTCTCATAACAACTCTGCGAAACACCCCACAACCCTCCCTACACCCGAGCCGACTGGCAGGGCACAGAGGGCGCACCCCTGTGAGGCTAGGGCAGCCTATGGAGTCAGGGCCTGCAATGCACTTCACCCAGTTAAGACACTGCTGAGGGTGGTGAGGGCTGAAAAGCTGTTTGCCCCAACACCGGGCAGCTCAGCTGGCCGCCTCAGTGTGGCGTGCGTGCTATGGGCAGGGGTCTCCCTGCCCTCACTCCTCCGCAGGCCAGCAGTACTTGAGGATGGACTCCTGGAGTTCCCACCTCCCTCCCGCGTCCTTACCATAGCTGCTTCTGCCAACTCCATGCAGAGCGTGTGGCCAAAGGCCTACTTACATGTGGAGTGCAGAAACGCAGCCCTTTGAGGACAGAGCTCAAGGGAAATGAGGAGTGCAATCAAATGCAGCAAAAGCTCCAAAGAAAAATTATAGGCTTGTTGGCTGCCACCTCTGGGTGAGTACTGTCCTCTTCCGGAGTCAGTTTCCTGGTCTGCAAAATGTGGGCTGGTCCCTTAAGGATCCTGCATTGTTCGCTGAGGGTGACGGTGTGACGTGTGTGCGGTCTGGCACAGCACAGTGAGCTATGTGCATCTCACCATGGGGAACAGGAGGGAAGGCAAGGCCACAAACCACCCTCCAGATTTTTAATATGAACCCGCTGTAGAAAAACTGGGGGAGACACGGAATCCCACAGTAGCTTATGAGGGACTAACTGGGGACTGGGATGCAGAGAAAAGCTTCCTGGAGGAGACTCAACACCAGACACGGCTCCTCGTGGACACGTCTCCATGCCTGACATGCAGGTGTAGCAGGATGACACAAAGTGGCTGAACTTGTTTCATCAGGAATATCTGAATTTTATTTTTAAAGGAAGTTTTTGGTCTTGCAAGTGGGACAACAGTGTGTTCAGCCAGTTTGCGTCATCCTGCCACACCTGCACGTCAGGCATGGAGACGTGTCCACAAGGAGCCCGTGTCTGGTGCTGAGTCTCCTCCAGGAAGCTTTTCCCGGCATCCCAGTCCCCAGTCAGCCCCTCACAAGCTGCTGTGGGACTCCCTGTCTCCCCGAAATTAGGGTGGTTTCTTGCCTTGCGACTGGAGAGGAAGCACTGATCACCGAGGCCACGTGAACACGGGATGAAACGTGCAATTCTCCTGTGCCCAAGGCACAGACAAGAAACGGGAGGCTTGAGGGGCCAGCGCTGGGGCTGACTCCGTCCTGTGTGAGGCTAAGAGGCCCTGAGAAACGCGGGGGGAAAGCGGGAAACAACCTTCGCAGGGGCATAGTGTGTGTGTGTGTGTGTGTGTGTGTGTGTGTGTGTGTGTTGGGGGGTATGGAGGATATGAAGGAGAAATACTCAAAAAACAAGTCGCATTCTGGAGCTGGGGGAAGAGGTGAGCTGGGGGTCAGAAGGAGAGTATGGGACAGAGAAGGAGGGGACAGAAAGCCTGGGGCCGTGCGCCCCGCAGAGAGCGCCCGAGAGCCGGCGCCGAGTTCCGCTAGGAGCCCTCCACGCTGGGGGATCCTGGCGCAGAGACAGCGCTGGGCTACTGGCGAGGCTCGCTTAAAAAGCGTCCGTACCCCAGGGTCCCCGTTTGTGGGTAGAAATTCAGTCTGGGACAAGAACAAGAACAAAAACAAAAATGGAGAAAAAAAAAGAAAAAAAAGTCTCGGTCTGGTTTTTTAAGGGCAAGCGGACCTCGTGACCAAGCCTCTCTGAAAGTGGAAGCGCAGGAAGGGTCCGGGCTGGGGCGTCAAGGCCAGGCCTGGCGGCAAGGGGTGGGTTCGGCTCGGGGGCCGCGCGCTCAGGCCGCGGGGGTCGCGCGGGAAGCACAGGGCTTCGGGTTCCGAGCGCGGCTCCCGGGAGGGGGCGCTGCCGCCCGCGGCTGGGTCCGGCCCCGCAGCCTCGCGACCAACCCCGCCCCGCCCCGCGCGCCCGCCTGCCCAGACTGCGGCTCCCGCCCGCGCCGCCCGCGCCCAGCAGGGACCGGAGAGCGCCCGCACCCACCCGGCCCGGCCCGGCCGCCCAGCGCCTCAGGCCAGGACCCTACTCACCCTGCTCACCCGGAGCAGCCGCCGCCGGCCGGAAGTGCCGGCCACTCGGTTCTCCTCCAGTCCGCGCCTCGTCGCCTTCCCCCAGCTACTTCCGGGACGCTCTAGACAGGCTGGAGGACTCAGCACTCGGTGGTGTCTGGGAGCCAGACGCAGGCTTTCAAAGAGCTGGGTGGCCACGGCGGGCGTGGGAGAAGAGGAGGCCTGGAGGAGAGGAGAGAGGCGAGGGGGGAGGAGAGGAGTGGGGGGGGGGTCCCAGGGTGGGGGGAGGCGTGGGAGGGGAGAAGGCGCGGGCAGGGAGGGAAGAGGGGAAACGGGGCGAAGGCGGGGCGTGCGGCCTGGGCCCGGGGCTCCGCCCTGCTCTCTCCATCTGTAGAATGGGCGCAGGGCGTCACATTCCTTTCATGACAGTGAACCCTGCGCTGAAGGCGTTGGGGCTCCTGCAGTTCTGGGGCAGCCACAGGCGCCCAGGGTTTCGTGCCGCCCAGCCCAGGACAGTCTTCCCGGTGCAGTTTCTGATGCGGGGAGGGCAGTGCTGCCTTCCAGTCACCAGGACCAGTGCTCAGCCCGCCTGCTTGACCCCCTTACTTAGCTGGGGTCCAATCCATACCCAATTTAGATGATTCAGACGATGGGATTTGAAACTTTTGAACTGGGTGCGACTTAAGTGAGTATGGACCTGAGTTGGTGCTGTAATGAGTTGAGGCTGTGGAGGACCTTGAGATGGGTGCGTGGATTTTGCCCATGGGACCTATGCAAATTTTGGAAACTGGAGGGTGGACTGTGGTGGGCAGAATAATGGCCCTCTAAGGATGTCCACATCCTAACTTCCAGGTCTTGTGAATACATTACTTACATGGCAAAAGGGACTGCAAATGCAATGAAGTTAAGATTCTTTAGGTGCAGAGATTCTTATGTTTATCAGGGTGAGCCCAATGTGCAGTCGTCCCTGGGTATCCATAGAGGATTGGTTCCAGCACTTCTCAAGGATGCTAAAATCCTTGATGCTCAAACCCCTTACATAAAATGGCTTCGTATTTGCATATAACCTACACACATCTTCCCATATACTTTAAGTCACTTCTAGATTACTTATAATACCTAATACAATGTAAGCGCTATGTAGATAGCTGTTATACAGTATTGTTTAGGGAATAGTGACAAGAGAAAAATTTGTACATGTTCAGTACAGACACAGGTTTTTTTCCGAATTGTTTGTATCCTCGGTTGGTTCCATCTGGATGCAGAGCCCACGGGTTCAGATAGGAGGGCAGGTGCCATATCAGGGGTTCTTGTGGGAGTTAGGAAGCCAAGTGAGAGGACAATGGGATGAAAGAGGAAAGAAAAGGAAATGTGACAACAGACACAGGGGTTGGAGTGATGTGCTTTGAAGATGGAGGAAGGGGCCACAAGCCAAGGACTATGAGCGGCTTCTAGTGGCTGGGAGAGACAAGGAAACAGGGCCTCTCCTGGAGCCAGCAGAAGGAATGCAGCCTGCTGACCCCTTGATCTTAGCCCATGACACTCATTGTGCCATTAGACTTCTGAACCCAGAGCTGTAAGATATAAATTTGTGTTGTTTTGGATCACCACGTTTATGGTAATTTGTTAGGACAGCAATAATAAACAAATACAGATTTGGGTAGCTCACTCCTCCTTTTTCCTTTTTTGAGGCAGGGTCTCACTCTGTTGTCCAGGCTGGAGTGCAGTGGTACATTCTCCTCACCGCAGCTTCAACCTCCTGGGCTCAAGGGATCCTCCTGCCTCAACCCCCAGAGTAGCTGGGACTACAAGCATGCACTGTCTCACCTATCTTTTTAATTTTTTGTGGAAACGAGGTCTAGCTGTGTTGCCTAGGCTGGTCTCGAGCTCGTGGACTCAAGCGATCCCAAAATGCTGGGATTCCAGGCACGAGCCCGTGTGCCAGCTCACTCATCCTTAGGTCCGTTGTTACCTGGGCTCCCAGCACCCTCCCACCCTCTGGTTCTTCTCTTCCTCACCCTCCCTTGCTGGTTCCTTACTGACCAGGCCATTCTTTGGCTCTTTTTGTTCAACCAGTCCCCACTCCCTGGGTGATCTCCTCCAGTGTCATGCCGTTAAATACCATCCAACACTGGCAACGACCAAATTCATGTCTCCTGCCAGGGCCCCTCCCCCAGAAATCCAGCCTCCTATGTGCTAGCCAATGTCTCTGCTTAGCTTTGATCCTCCAGCCCAGCCTTGCTCCATCTGCATTGCCCCCACCTTCATGAATGGCAGCTCACCTTGCTATTCACTCAGGCTCAGCCTCAACAGTCTCCATCCCTCATATCCAGATCCTCTACCCTCAAAATCCAGCCAGTGTTTGGCCTCTTCTCACTCCCTCCAACTGCCCTCCCCCATCCACACCTCTGTGGTCTTGCCTCCTCCCCAGTCTCTGTTTCTGCCCTTACCCCCATACAGCTATCAACTGCTGCATCAAAAACCACCCAAAACTTAGTAGCTTGAAACCAACTGTTTTTATTGCAGATGATTCTGTGGGGCAGGAATTTGGCCATGCTAGAGTCAGATGTGTTTTACAGAGGAGGAGGCTGAGTCACGGAGCATACCAGGCACATGGCAGGACTGGAACCCAAGGTCCCTGGACTGGGGCTCCCATGGCAGGGTCTCCTGGGACAGCAAAGTCCTCCCTCCCCGGGAAGGCTGGCTCCATCCCTGGTGCGACTCTGCTGCTGAAGCAGCATCATTGTCTGGGGTAAATACCTGGGGTTCATTGTCTCACACCAAGAAGATTAAGGACATGGACTCATGTAGATGGGTTAAGGAGCAGAAAGTTTAATAGACAGAAGAAAGGAGAGAAGTGAGCAGCCCTCTCTTTCGAAAGAGGCGTCCAAAAGAGAAAAGCCAGCCTGCAGCAGACCCCAGCAGATTTTATAGGCAGGCTTGAGGAGGCGGTGTCTGATTTACAAAGGGCCCACAGATTGGTATGACCAAGGGTGATGTTTACATATGGCGTGGGGAAGGCTGGTCGCCCCACCCTAATCTTATTATGCAAATGGGCTTCTACTTGGCCAGCACCATCTTGTCTGCTCCTTGCTGTACACGTGGCTGGCAAAGAGAAGGGAAGATGGAGCTGCCATTTTGATCATGCCTAGTCTCAGGTAGCTTTTTCCCATTGGCACAACTGCTGGCATTCACCCGTGCAAGCTTCCAGCTTGCTTGTCTTATGTTTGCGGCTCGATTTTACAGGCTGCTCTTTGTTAGAAAAGAAAATGATTTGGAGCCTGCTTTTCATTAAAAGGAAAACCTTACTGAGGACTTCCTTACCCTCACTGTCTGCCTAAATAATTTATTTTTAACTCCTATTTTTAAATGCCACCTCAGGGACATGGGATCACGTGGTCTCCCAGGACTTGGACGGTGCTGGTGGGCAGTGGGGATTGGCATGAAACTGGGGCCTGATCCCAAGATGCATGGGGCTCCTCCAGGTGCTCCTACCATTACTCACGGAACCTTGGGCCTCTTCTCGAGGACCAAGTCCATTCTGACACTGGGAGGGGTCAGAAAGAGAGGAAGAAAATACACTAGCGTGTAATCACCCAGTGGGTTCATTTTGACCCCTGGCAAGATAGAGCTGATTGAGCAAGACAGGGGAATTGCCATAGAGAAAGAGTTTAATTCATGCAGAGCCAGCTGAACGGGAGACCAGAGTTTTATTATCACTCAAATCAGCCTCTCAGAAAATTTGGACGCTAGGGTTTTTCAAGGAGAGTCTGGTGGGCCAGGGAATGGGTGCTGCTGGTTGGCTGGGGATGTGGAAAATGGTCCTCCTGTGCACTGAGTTTGCGTCCAGGTGGGGCCACAGGACCGGCTGCGGGGTTGGTGGGCCTCGCTAGAGCCATCCATCAGTCATTAGACATGCAAAAACCTGAAACGACATCTCACAAGGCCAATCTTAGGATCACAATGGTGATGTTACTTGCAGGAGTAATTGGGGGAGTTGCAAATCTTGTGGTCCCTGGAATAACGGCTGGGAGTCGTTTCAGTCTAACCTCAGCAGAGCTCAGATCCCCCATCTTCCTAATGAATAACGGCTGGGAATCATTTCAGTCTAACCTCAGCAGAGCTCAGATCCCCCATCTTCCTAATGAATAACGGCTGGGAATCGTTTCAGTCTAACCTCAGCAGAGCTCAGATCCCCTCATCTTCCTAATGAATAATGGCTGGGAATCGTTTCAGTCTAACCTCAGCAGAGCTCAGACTCCCCTCATCTTCCTAATGAATAACGGCTGGGAATCGTTTCAGTCTAACCTCAGCAGAGCTCAGATCCCCCATCTTCCTAATGAATAATGGCTGGGAATCGTTTCAGTCTAACCTCAGCAGAGCTCAGACTCCCCTCATCTTCCTAATGAATAACGGCTGGGAATCGTTTCAGTCTAACCTCAGCAGAGCTCAGATCCCCCATCTTCCTAATGAATAACGGCTGGGAATCGTTTCAGTCTAACCTCAGCAGAGCGCAGATCCCCTCATCTTCCTCATGCAGTGGTGGCCTTTCGTTAGCTTTACAAAGATGGCTGAGTTTTGGAAAAGGGCTGTTATGCCCAGAAATGACTAAGGGCAGTTTGGAGATTAACTGGCTGTCGGTTAGATCAGATCTCCTTCACCATCACCATTTTCTCACTGTTAAAACTTTTACAAAGGCAGTTTCCAGTGTCTCCTGGGGGCTGGCCCTGAGGACTCCCTTCCCCCAGCCATGCCCCAAGTTCGCAGAGCAGAGCCCCCAGACCATGCCTGGGCCACTGCACCAGCCTCCTTCTGCACTGGCTTCCCCATCTCCACCCACAGTCAGAGTGGCCTTTGACAGGGCCAGTCACTCCCCCTGCCCAAATAAGCCTGTGCACTCTGAATACAGCTCAGGTCCTCGCTGGGCCACAAGGCCACGCCGGAGCTAACCCCTCACTGTCCTCTCCGAAGCCCATGGGTCGTCCCCCGTGCCTGCTATTCCCTCTGCCTGGAGGTGGGCTTGTACCCGGCAGTGTCCTTTGCTCAGGTGCCGGAGGCCTCAGGTTGGGGCAGTCCCAGCCAGCCCTCCTTCTGGAGGTCTCTGGCTGACAGGCCTCTCACAGCAGGGGTGGCTGGGGGTGCTGGTGAGGCTGTGCCCAGCTGGAAGGGAAGGGTGTGCCTTGGGTCTCCTCCCCAGTCTGAGTTCACTCCAGGAAAGGGGAGTGGCAGGAGCAGAGGGTGCAGAGTGGTGGGGGTGGTTCTGAGGGTCATTGGAGGCCAAGGGGCCTGGCTGGTGGGGCAGGGGCTGGGGCAGTGCCCGTCTCCACCTTAGTGCCCAGGCAGGAGGGGAGCTGGTTTGGGGCAGGGCTCTGATGACACCTTTGTGAGAGCCAGGAAAAGGCACCTCCTCTGGGAACATAGGGCCCTGGGGGAGTTAGAGATGGGGAGGGCCTGTGGGCCCCAGCTGGGTGGGCTTGGGGGAAAACGCCTCTGAGGGGCTCCAAGCTGCGCAGCCCTCAGGACTTGGTGGCCCCAACACACCCACATTTACACACATGCTTTTGCTCACACAACACACAACCCGTGCACACACCCACACTCACTTGCATTTACACACATGCCACACACTCGCACATTTGATCCACATGCACAGACAAGCATCCTCTCTCACACTCTCACACACACTATGTGGCACACTCCCATGCCCACATAGTTGGCACATACAAACCCTCACAGTCACATATCACACACACACAGCTTGCAAGTCATGGCCTTAATTTCCAGAACCCAAATGGGGGCTTGGCACTGAGTGCCCCCAGCCACCCCATGTGCATCAGTGGGTTTTCCTCCTGATCTGCAAGGGCGTTTTTCCAAAGAAAAGATGCTACAAACTGACACCAGCGTGGCTTTGCAAGTGACATGCTATCTTTATTTTTTAAATTAATGCTGCATGAAATAAAAAAAATTACACACAGGGATGTGTTCCAGCATGGGACTGTGTGGGGCCCCAGAAGGTGGTGGTGGGACTCCCTGCAAGGTGAGTCGGCTCTCAGAAGCCCCAGGGCCTGGTCCGGCTGTCCTGGCCCCGGCCTCATGCCCTGCACTAGGTGGAAGACAGGATCTCCAGGGAACCCGGCTGCTTTGGGCCCATGGCAGTGGGGTGGGTGGGCAGAAGGCCAAGAGCAAACAGGAAAATCTGGAGTCCCTGGAGGCAACTGGCAGAGAAGAGGAAGGAGGCCAAGGGTGAGTCACACTGAAGCCACACTAACTGTTGTTATTGCACATGATTCTGTGGGGCAGGAATTTGAGCATGCTAGAGTCAGATGTTTCACAGCAGAGGACGCTTAGTCACGGGGCATACCAGGCACATGGTGGGACTGGAACCCAGGGCCGCTGGATGGGGGTTCCCAAGGCAGGGTCTCCTGGGACAGGAAGGCTCGCTCCATCCCTGGTGTGACTGCTTACCCCCTCAGGGACATGGGATCACGTGGCCTCCCAGGACTTGGGTGGTGCTGGTGGGGAGTGGAGATTGGCATGGAACTGGGGTCGGAACTGGGGCCTGATCCCCAAGATGCATGGGGCTCCCCCAGGTGCTCCTACCATTACTCAGGGAACCTTGGGCCTCTTCTCAAAGACCAAGTCCATTCTGGCACTGGGGAGGGATCAGAAAGAGAGGAAGAGAAGGAAGACAATACACTAGTGTGTGATCACCCAGGGGGTTCATTTTGACCCCTGGCAAGATACAGCCGATGATATTATCAAGACAAGGGAATAGCAATAGAGAAAGAGTTTAATTCACACAGAGCCAGCTGACCGGGAGACTGGAGTTTTATTATCACTCACATCAGCCTCTCAGCCCCTGTCCACCAGATGAGGATCTGCAGGAAGCCATGCCCCTTGTGGCAGAACTTCCCAGAAAGGAGAACTGCCAGAAGATCCAGGCTCAGTTTAGGCTCAGAGGCTGCATTCAGTGTATAGCCAAAGTGTGAATGACAGGGGACAGGGATTCGCCTGTGACCAGGGTCAAAAATCAGAGGGTGACCACAGTCAGGGTTCATTCTGTGACCAGGATCAGGGCTCAGCCAGTGGCCAGGGCCAGGGCTCAGGGTGTGACTAGTCTTAGGACTCAGGGTGGGGCTGTAACCAGGGCTCGTTAGGTAACCAGGATTAGAGTTCAGACTGACCACAGTGAGGGCTCAGTTTTGGGGTGAGGTCAGAACCCAACCTGTGGTCAGGGGTGGGGCTCTAGGAATGTCACAGCCATGGTCTTCCGTATAGGAGCCGTGACCACGGGGCCATCCTCAGACCAGCCACACCCTCAGTGCGCGGATGTTGGGGCTGCGGATTCTGTGGTGGGGATCCTGTGTGTTGCCCCCTCCTTGGCCTGCACCCACTAGAGGCCAGCAGCACCCCTGAGCTGGAATAAGCAGAGATGCCTCCAGACATCACCAAACATTCCCTGGGGGTGCAGAGTCACCCACGTGAGAACCACTGCCTTACAGCAATCACTGTGTATCAAATCAGATCAACAAACAGTTACACACCTATAAATATTTGAGGACGGAAAGTTCCAGGCTGGCACCTTGAACACAGAGACAGATAAGAAAACGTCTTGTGCGGGAGTGGCCAGAGCCCCGGCGAGCTGGGGCGGGGGCGGAGGGAGGATGGGACAGGGGCTGTCAGCCACACACGGAAGCAGTTCATGACTGTATGAGGCCCCTTGTCCTGAGCTTACAGGACATGGGCTGGAGGGCGTGTCCAGAGGGAAAGTTCTGGGTGGGCAGAGTGGGCAAGCAAGGAGTCTGGGGGAGGCTGCAGTCACCCTGCATGGCCTCCAGTAAGTTCCTGTCCCTCTTGGGCTCAGGCTCCTCACTTGCCAGAGAAGAGACAATTTCCATGGAAAAGAGCCCAACCCAGTGGGTTCCAGGGAGGCAGGCAGGAGAGACCTCAGAAGGACAGGGGCTGACCTGGAGCCCCGGGGGAAGCCCAAAGGCAGATTCCTGGTGCCACTGAGTCCCAGGGAGGTCGGGTCTCGCATCGTCCCTGCCCCCATCAGTAGTGTCACCTTGATCCCAGACTCAAGGTGAGACAGTGGGAAGCTGATGTCCCCTGAACACCCCAGAAACATCTACCAGCCTTCCTGGACGGTGCAGGCCTTCCTGGACGGTGCAGGCCTTCCTGGATGGTGCAGGCCTGCTGGGAGAGGGGCCGATTCCCCAAGACTTTTCCTGACTGCAACATCCTCACCACCCCCTAAAATGTGCCAGAGCCTTTTCAGGGGCAAAATCGAGGAGAGGAGGTAACAATGAAGGCCGGACAACCATCAGCGGGGACGAGAGAGCGTCAGGGGAGAAGGGGCCGGTCTCCCTCCAGACACACACTCGGCAGCAGGCAGGGCCACGGACCACAGTGGACCTACCAGCTTCCGGCAGGAACAACAGCATACCCAAGAGGGTTGCCAGGCAGAGTTATCTAACTCAGGGTCCATGTACAAAGGCAGGGGTCAGGTTGAAGGAGACAGCAGCGGCCACAAGTCCCCCTCAAAGCCAGCCAGCAGCAGGAAGCCACCAGCCCCTCGGGCTTGCAGGGATGAGGGGGAGAGCACAGTGACCAGAGGCTGGCCAGAACCCGGGGGACGGGAGAAGCCTGGCTGACGGGACCTGGGCCTTCTCTAGAGGGCCATAGCCACTGCCACCACCGCCCAGCTGGCTGGCAGGAGAGCCTAGGCCTGTACTAGAGGACCATAGCTACTGCCACCAACACTTAGCTGGCTGGCAGGAGAGCCTGGGCCTTCTCTAGAGGGCCACAGTCACTTCCACCACCGCCCAGCTGGCTGGCATGAGAGCTGGCCTGAACTTGCCTCTTCCACTCTCTCATCTCCTGCCTGTGGGAGCTGGACCAGCCTCTCAGGACATGGAGCAGGACGGAGAGGGGATCTGGGGCAGACAGAGGCCATACAGCCCTGGGCCTAGCCCCTGCCTCCTGCTACTGCAGAGGCTGCTAAAAGCTGCACTTCCCCGACTCGTTTGCAGCTAAAGTTCCAAGCTGAGGGGTCACTCAAGGTCCTGAGGGTAAAGCACCTAGCCCAGGGCTCAGCCCACACTGAATGCCCCATAAATGAAGGCCCATCCAACAGGGTCTCCTCCCCAGGGAGGCTGTCCCCTGTGTCAACAAAGAGCCAAACTCTGTAAAATATTTGAAGACATTTATTCTGAGCCAAATATGAGGGATCATGACCTGTGACACAGCCCCCAGGAGACCCTGAGAACATGTGCCCAAGGTGGTCAGTGCACAGCTTGATGTTACCCATTTTAGGGAGACATGAGACATCAATCAAATATATTGAAGATATACATGGGTTTAGTCCAGAAAGGTGGGCAACTGGAACTGGGGGCTTCCAGGTTATAGGTGAATTTAAACATCTTCTGGTTGGCAATCGGTTGCAAGAGTTATCAATAGAAAGGAATGTCTGGGTTATACGGGGTTGTGGAGACCAGGGCTTTATCATCAGATGAAGCCTCCAGGTAGCAGGCTTCCGAGACAATAGATGGTAAATGTTTCTCATCAGACTGAAGGCCTGTGTTGATGTTAACGCTGGCTGTTCCAGAGTTCTGAAGGGAGGAGGGATAATGAGGCTATCCAACCCTTTGCTGTCATGGCCTGAACTAGTTTTTCAGGTTAACTTCAGAAAGCCCTTGCCAAGAGGAGGGTTCCACTCAGATGGCTGGGGGGCCTTAGAATGTTACTTTTGGTTTACACCGGAACAGCGCCTGCCCCTGTCCTTTGCAGCACCTGCTAATGATCTGTCAGTGACACTGTGACCAAGGCTCATCACCCTGCCGGCCGTGGGCCCCAGAGGGCGGCACAGCTTCTATAGGAGCACGGGGCCCAGGGAGGAGCCCTCATCCTTGGCTGGAAGGCCGAGGCCTGGAGGAGTCTGGAGAAAGGGTCTCCCTTGTCTGGCCTTGCACTGTGAGGTGGGGGAGGTGGGAAAGGCATAATCTGGGTCTTGAGGATGTTTCAGCCCTCAGCCTGGGGTGGCTGAGATATGGCCCTGGGTAGGCTCTGTCCTCCAGAGGTGGAAAGAAGGACAAAGGGAGAGGGAGGTGCAGGTCGCTCAGGGAGGAGACTCGGACCTGCCCAGCCCCGGGGCCCTCACTGGCTCCAGGAAACCCGCTGGTGTTGACTGTGGGCAGTCCAGCCTCTCCCCATTTGAGGCCATATAAAGTGACCTGAGGCCCTCTCCACCACAGCCCACCAGTGACCATGAAGGCTGTGCTGCTTGCCCTGTTGATGGCAGGCTTGGCCCTGCAGCCAGGTGAGGCCTTGGCTGGCCCCCAGCAGGGAAGGGAGCAGGGGTGAGCCGGGGGGGGGCCAGAGTAATACCTGCAGGGCACACGGAGAGGAGGGGGAGGAAGGAGGAAGGGAGAGGAAGGGGGTGAGGCTCTCGCCCTAGCCTCCGCTCCTCCAGGGCAGCTCTTGGCACGACCAGGCAGCGACCTGTTCCCTGCCGTCCCCTGTGACCGGGGCTTGCAGGGGCAGCACGGAGTCACTCTCCTTCACCACCGTGGGGCAGGGCCTGGCTCCTAGGGGGCAGGTAGACAGACTGACAGAGGGATGGGTAGAGATGCTGATGAGGAGCTGGGAGACATGGGACAGGAAGCCTCAGGCTAAGAAGTGCTTTTGGGGGCACAAGGGGGAGGTGCTGGGGGTGTCCTGCGAGGACCCGGGGGTCTACATCCGGCCCAGTCCCAGCACTGCAGCTTCCGAGGGTCCCAGGGAGCTGCTCTGCTTGAGGTGGGACCCTCCCGACCCAGGGTCCCGGGGTCAGTCACCCCCACAGCCGCAGCTTCCTCTTCTGAAACACACGGTCACAAAAGCAGCCACCGAGGGACTAAACAGGGCAACATTTCGGAGGCACCGAGGAGGGGGCCGTGAAGATGGGGAGGAGACATTGAGGGTGACAAGAGGGCGCCGAGGACTTCCTCAGGCCACCGCCATGGAGGCCCACCTGCCCGGGAGCCCCCATTCCTGGGGAGAGCTATGAGGCAGCCTCTGAGGCCCCTCCCGCTCCACCCCACAGGCACTGCCCTGCTGTGCTACTCCTGCAAAGCCCAGGTGAGCAACGAGGACTGCCTGCAGGTGGAGAACTGCACCCAGCTGGGGGAGCAGTGCTGGACCGCGCGCATCCGTGAGTGGGGGGACGACAGCCGCCAGGCCTAGGTCTCTGCCACTGAACTATTCATCTTTCTGGCCATCTGTCCGCAT
This sequence comes from Pan paniscus, assembly GCF_029289425.2. Taxonomy (NCBI): domain Eukaryota; kingdom Metazoa; phylum Chordata; class Mammalia; order Primates; family Hominidae; genus Pan; species Pan paniscus. The sequence continues at coordinate 160,117,467 of NC_073256.2, forward strand.
CTATGTGCTGTTTTCCTTCCACCTGTCCCCGACCCGTCCCGCACCTGCACCCCCAACAATCACCCAGCATCTGTCCTTCCAGCCATCCTCCTCCATCTGCCGCTCCTCCACCCGTCTGTCCCTCTCCATCCTCCATCTTCCACTCCTCCACCCGTCTGTCCCTCCCCATCCTCCATCTTCCACTCCTCCACCCGTCTGTCCCTCCCCATCCCTGAGCTTGCTCACTCACTCACCCCATTTCTGATGCTCAGCGGGTGGTCCACCTGCCTTGGACATCTGGATAGGGCTGAGACCAGGGCCGAGACCAGGCCCTCGCACTGCTTGCAATCCTGAGGCCAGCCCAGGGGGACTCTAGAGCATTAGGCAGGGTGGGGACAGGAGGAGGCCTGGGGCAGGTCAGGCGGGTGAGCACACAGGGCAGCCCCATCCCCGGATCCCGCTGCTCCCCAGGCGCAGTTGGCCTCCTGACCGTCATCAGCAAAGGCTGCAGCTTGAACTGCGTGGATGACTCACAGGACTACTACGTGGGCAAGAAGAACATCACGTGCTGTGACACCGACTTGTGCAACGCCAGCGGGGCCCATGCCCTGCAGCCGGCTGCCGCCATCCTTGCGCTGCTCCCTGCACTCGGCCTGCTGCTCTGGGGACCCGGCCAGCTATAGGCTCTGGGGGGCCCCGCTGCAGCCCACACTGGGTGTGGTGCCCCAGGCCTCTGTGCCACTCCTCACACACCCGGCCCAGTGGGAGCCTGTCCTGGTTCCTGAGGCACATCCTAACACAAATCTGACCATGTATGTCTGCACCCCTGTCCCCCACCCTGACCCTCCCATGGCCCTCTCCAGGACTCCCACCCGGCAGATCGGCTCTAGTGACACAGATCTGCCTGCAGATGGCCCCTCCAACCCTCTCTGCTGCTGTTTCCATGGCCCAGCATTCTCCACCCTTAACCCTGTGCTCAGGCACCTCTTCCCCCAGGAAGCCTTCCCTGCCCACCCCATCTATGACTTGAGCCAGGTCTGGTCCATGGTGTCCCCCGCACCCAGCAGGGGACAGGCACTCAGGAGGGCCCGGTAAAGGCTGAGATGAAGTGGACTGAGTAGAACTGGAGGACAGGAGTCGACGTGAGTTCCTGGGAGTCTCCAGAGATGGGGCCTGGAGGCCTGGAGGAAGAGGCCAGGCCTCACATTCGTGGGGCTCCCTGAATGGCAGCCTCAGCACAGCGTAGGCCCTTAATAAACACCTGTTGGATAAGCCAGAGAGACCCTCTGTCCTTGCACACCCCAGGCGGGCACCGGATCCAGGGCTGTGTCTGGACCAGGGCCCTGGTCACGTGGGCTGCAGCCTCCGCCCTGACGGGAGCAAAGCTTGGCCCCTCAAAGGAGGACGCCCCTGCAGAGGGTGGGAGGGCAGTTCCCAGGACTTGCACTTGCTGTGCTGCCTGGAGCATGTGGCCAGACCTCTCTGAGCCTTGCGACTCATCTATGACCCCTCCTTGCTGGGAGGATGGACCCAGAAAGTTCACAGGAAGGAGAGCGTTCCGGGGGGAGGGACTGCTACCATTCAAGCTCCTACCCATCCCCTTGGCCTGATTTGAGCACCCCCATTTTTCAAAATTTGTTTTAGAGCTGCACACCCACCATACAGCATTCAAACACTACAGCAGGGTCCCCGGTGACAGGTGGCCTCCCCCAACCCTGAACCCCAGCGCCTTCCCTCTCTGGGGTGCCCATTACACCTCCAGAGGCTTCTTTCTGGGAGAATCTGTGCCCCGTGAGCATCCCCAGGCCCCTGAGTGGGAGGACACCATCCACACTTGCCTTCTGCGCTCAGGGGAAGCCTTTTGCACACAGCCTGCTTCCCGCCCTAGGGCTAGGGGTGCAGCCTGTGACCTGGGTGGGGACCTGCTCAGGGTGAGGCCTCCAAGGGTGATAGGGGTGGGGCTCGGGGGGCGGTTTCAGAGAAGAGGAGACAGAGGCTCAGGAAAGGGAACGGGTCTGTTGCCCATATCCCATACCGAGCCAGGATTGGAACCCTGGCCTGGAGCTCTGGGGGTGGGTCATGGAGCAAACAGTGGGCAGAGCTGTGCTGGAAAGAGCGAGGCCTCCCGTCTGACATGTGACTTCACGGGGAGACCTCCCTCCTGAACACTGGGGGCCCAGGGTGGCATTGTCAGCAGGGTGCTGCTCCCCAGGCCAGCATCTGAGTGACCCTGGGCACTGGTCACACCCTCCCCGCCTCGCCTACACTCAGCCCAGCCTGCCCGGCTTCCATGGTGAGCTCTGGGCTTCAGCCTGCCCAATACCTACCCACCCTCCCAGGCCCAAGGCAAACTCAGACCTGCCTTGGCCCAGGGCCTGAGTCCAGAGTTGAGGGCTAGGCCGTTGTTTTCTGCGAGGGCCCTGCAGACCTGGGAGCCCGCACAGAACTCTGCACCCCTCAGGACTCAGGTGCAGGAACTGGGGCCTGAGGCTTAGGCAGGTGCTTCTGGCCACACTGTGTCTCCTGAAGCTGCCGGCCCGGGCTTGCTGACCTGCTTTGGGGAGCATCAAGGACGCTGGGTGAGGGAGGCTGGTGCCCTGCCCGGCTCCATCCACTTAGCACACAGTTATCAAACCCTTGGTATGGTATGTTCCACTGCTGTTTCAGTTGCTCCTGGTCACCCTGGTGATAAAAACTGGGAGAAAAAAAGTAAAGCAAGGAAAAAGGATCCAGAATGCTGAGATGGCCAGGGAGGGGCTCTGGAGGCCTGCAGTGCAGAGGCAGGTGCCTCAGTGATAAGAGCGGCTGTCCTCACTGAACAGGACTCAGCCCACTCCAGTGCCCACACAGCAGCCCCTACCCCCTGGTGGAAGGGGGTCCTTCTCCCTGGGGCTTAGGTTCAGAGACACAAGGCAGCGTGCTCCAGGGCTAGGGCCCATCCACATCAGGCTGGGGGTGTCCAGGACAGAGCAAGACAGGACCCTCACACCCTGTTCCCCAGACTTCCTCGCATTGGAATGCCTTGGACCAGGTGAGGAGAAGAAGGGCAAGGATGCAGGAGGCCTCTCTGGACTCTCGATGCCAGGGCCAGCCTGAAACCTGTGGCCCCCTTTGACCTCCTGAGCTGTCCCTCAGGTCACGGGGCCTCTGAGCTAAGGGCCTCTGAGGATGCCCCACCCTGCCCCTCCCTCACACCATGAGGATGGGGCAGGAGCCTCCTCTGGCCACATGGCACGTGGGGGACAGAGGTCCTCCCCGTCCTGCTGCCTCCTCAAAGGACAGACGGCTGACCTCTCCGAGGGCAAGGACCAGCCAGGGAGGGCCACCTGCACCAACAGTGCAGGTTGCAGCCCTGGTGCACTCAGGCTCCAGAGGTTGCCTATTCACTCAGGGCCCCATGGCTCCATCTGGACTAGAACCTACACCTCCCTGTCTTCCCACTTCGCCTCATCTTTAGAAATGATAGAAAAGCAAAAAAGAAAAAAGTGCAGAACTCAAATCCCTAAACCCTAGCATAATATCTGCCAGCATTTCATAGCCGTTGGGACGTTTCCTATTGTAATCTAGAAGACACAAAGTTTACCAAGAAGATAAACAAGCAAGGACTAACAATTAGTAATAACAAGATAGCTAACAGAGGTCCTAGGAAGGGCAGAAGCAAGTGAGACTCAGGAGGGTGCTTCTAATGGTTGACCAGATATAATTGAGATCAGAGCCTTGGTTATATTTATGCAACCGGGCAGCTTGCTCATATATTTTACGCGCATTTTCTTCTATTTGACCTGAGGTGTTTACATAAATGCGACAGGTTTTATTGATTATAGTGCACATTTTCCTTTGTTCAAGCAATAATTAATCTCATGCTAATCTATCATCCATTATTATATCTGCAAAGGAATCAAGGGAGAGTTTTAATGTATCTAAAGTGTCTCCTGTTTTATGAGACAGTGGGTAGAATGAAGAAGTAAAGTTTTGAAGAGTTGCCTCATGATAGGAAAATTTTCCCCATGGGGTCGGTAAGCCAATGGCAGCCTCAACCCCAGCCAATATAAGGCGAATTGCCCGCTTAGCTCTCAGGTAAGTGATGTTATATAATTGTATATTATAGGGCTTTGCCTGTCTTATTATACATTGACCCCAAACCAAATGTTATTGATACACTGGTAACCATTGGGTTCATGATCCCAAATGAGAGACAAGTTATTTATACCTGATTGAATAGGTGACCACATGGCCATAGGTATCTATTGGGGGTGCAAACCTGTATGGGATGGGAGTTATTAAGGAGGCTGAGTAGGAGGCACTAAGGATGTTAGTTATCTGTTTATTTCTTTTTTTTTTTTTTTTGAGATGGAGTCTCACTCTGTCACCCAGGCTGGAGTGCAGTGGTGCTATCTTGGCTCGCTGTAAGCTCCGCCTCCTGGGTTCATGCCATTCTCCTGCCTCAGCCTCCCAAGTAGCTGGGACTACAGGTGCGCACCACTGCGCCCGGCTAATTTTTTGTATTTTTAGTAGAGACGGGGTTTCACCATGGTCTCAATCTCCTGAACTCGTGATCTGCCCACCTCGGCCTCCCAAAGTGCTGGGATTACAGGCGTGAGTCTGCGCCTGGCCCCATTATCTGTTTATTTCTAAAACAACAGCTTTAGGTATTATAAGGGCTCACAAGTGTAGGCCATGGTGTCCTTCTCAGGTGCCTGTGGGGACTCATAAGAAACGGGCTTAATCTTGGACAGGTGCACAAGAAGCCAAGTAAATTTGTTTTTCAAAATTTTATTTAAAAATTATAAAATTTTAATCTTGATCATAAGATCCAACTTCCATAAGCCTTTCATAACCTTTACAATCTTTATATAGGAGACAGTTAATACTTCAAGAAAACCTTGTTAATTTGACTCAGGGGCCCATATGCTGGTCTTGCTTCAGTGTGCCTTCAACATTAATGATTAATTTATAGAGAAATTGAACTTATTTTATCTTTAAAATCAGCCCTTACAATCTCACGCACCCACCTCTACCGAGGTAGTCCATGGGCCTTGAGGAGTTGAATAGCTTTAATTTCTGTCCCTGTGTTTCAGGAATGCAGTTGATTTTGATTGGCATCTTCTACTGGGCCCAAAGATGGGGCTTTAATTGCTGTCAATCTTTAAAAATTGAGCAGGACTTGGTGTCCTTTTCAGACCCAGCAGTCAAAGCCCTGTAACTCAATGTCACAAGAACTTTAAAAGCACATACAGGAAGATACACAAATGTAATAACTTTAATTTAAAAAATTAAATATCGGCCTGGTGTGGTGGCTCATGCCTGTAATCCCAGTACTTTGGGAAGCCAAGGGGGGACGGATCATGAGGTCAGGAGTTCAAGGCCAGCCTGGCCAATATGGTGAAACCCCATCTCTACTAATAATACAAAAATTAGCTAGGCATGGTGGCGTGCACCTGTAGTCCCAGCTACTCAGGAGGCTGAGGCAAAAGAATCGCTTGAACCCAGGAGGTGGAGGTTGAAGTGAGCCGAGATTGCGCCACTGCCCTCTAGCCTGGGCAACAGAGTGAGGCTCTGTCTCAAAAAAAAAAATTATCCTTTTCCTAAGCAAACCAAATTTAACAATAATGGCATAGGAATTATTTCAATAAAATGTTAAATCTGTTAGGTCATTTACCAAAAGGCAAAAGAAAAGACCTTCTGCAGTGCACAGAATATTATGTTGGAAGAAAACATTTCCTTAGACCTTTAGGAAAACGTGCCTTTTAAAACGGGAGAAAAAGCCAAAAAATGGTGAGATGCAATAAAAGCTGAATTTTCAGTAAAAAAAATTAAAATCTGTTATAATTTATTAAGAGTAATCAACCCCTTAAGAGAATTTCATTGTTCTAACCAATAATTTAGTGCATAAGTGTTTTTTTTTACATCAAGCCCAATCTCTAGGAAGAGCAATATAATTTCCCATTACTTATAAACAACTTGATCATATACAAATTTTTGTTTTTTTTTTTTTAAAAATCCTCTTACTATGACTTATACAGACCATTCATCACATGCCTGGACTTTGTCTTTTGTCCTGAACATGCTCTTTCTTAATCAGTCATTTTATTTTAGGACTAAACTTACCATACAAGATTCTTGCTCATACAAAATTATTTCTCTTTAAGCTTTCTTAACACAAAAAATACCTCTTTATTTTTATAACTTTCTTTACATCCCTCTTATTTTCTGGTTCTTTTACCTTGTTTTATATATAACCTTTAAATAAGCTTTAAATTAGATAAAACTTGTTCACCTTTTTTTAAAAAGGACACACCTTTTTTTTTTTTTTAGCAAGAATGTTTTCCTACAATATACTTTCATTGGAAAATACCTAAATAGTGAAATATCTATTATTCAATATAACTTTCTATTCTAAATTATGACAAATTTGTCTACAAGTATGTATCACATTACATTTACCTAATTACCTTGTTTACCTAGATTGTTTATGAAAACTGTGATAGTCATGATTTAAAGTTATGAAACCATCATTGCAAAATTATAACTGAGATAAGGAAAAAAGATTTGACTAACTAACTCCAACTTGCTTCTAACCTCCAGGCTGTCCTTGTTCATTCCTGGACTTTGGGAGGAACTTAGTTTATAGTTTAGCTTTGAAACAAACACTATAACAGTCCTTTCCGAAAACAAACTTCCTTACTGCCTGTGCACTAGACTGCCTAAAGCCACAGAATTAGAAGTTATGATAATCTTACTAAATTCAAAATGCAACTATATTCATTAAATCAATATCAATGACTTATTTATTAAAGATTACACAAGCAAATATCATTATGTTTTGGGCCGGGTTTATAGTTTTGTAAACCCTCTGCCAAATTTTGACAACTTATACTATTTGGCAGGGGTAAGTATGAAATTGCTTGATTAATAATTGCAAACAAAAATGTATGCTGACATTTCTAATATTACTTTACCAATAATTTTAAAGCGAGCTCATTTATTAATAATTTTACTTAAGTTATGCAAACTTGAAAAAGCATTTGACTAGTCTTTCCTTTTTTCCTGATAAAGTATTTATGTATTAAGTATAAATCATTGATATTGATTTAATGAATATAGCTGCTTTTTGAATTATTTCACTTTGAGCCAATTAATTAGAGCTCTTTTATATATTTTTCATAGTGAAACATTGTGTACACAACACATAAATACAGACATATTAGGCATGCTGATAAAAGTACATCTTATAGATTCATAAAAACCTTTTTTTTCATATCTTAGACTTTCAGATTCTTGATAACCTGTTTCAGAACCCTAGACAGTTGTCAGCTAAATAGCCTTAAATCTGCATATCAGGTGAAAGTCAAATAGCAAAATTTACATTATCAGGTACACAGAGAAAATGTCTGGTGGTGCTAGAGAAAGATTAAAGATGGATGCCAACTCAATAATAAAATTACAGAAATTTATTGTTGGATTATATAGGAAGACTGATTTTATTTAGATAGAGACTACCTGTCTTTCTTTTTTTAACCTGATATCTGAGCTCTGGGTAGAGCCCACACTGAATCCTGGGTCTCCAAAAAGGGTGAATTATTATGAGGCTAGACAACGTGATGCTTTTACAGTGCACTTAAAAAATAGTTTTAAACAAAGGCATTTTTAAGTGTCTAAACTACACTCTTCCTTAAAAACCCCAGAGTAGCCTCTGTGCAGTATCTATTTTAGTCAAACAATCAGGTAATAAGAGAATTCAGTCAACTGAGAAGAAAAACACTTTTGCTAAAAAAAAAAGGCAAGGTCCTAGAGGAGAAAAACAATGAAAAAACAAACACATGAAGACCTTTCAAAGACAAACATACACATATGCGTGCACGCACACACACACACACACACACACACACACACACGTACATCTTGGATGTTAGCCTTTTAATTAAACTGACTTTTAACCATTGAGCTCTTTTTAAAATAATCCATTTAAATTTCATTACCGTATTTTAGTCAGAAAAAATTGCTGCTATTTCAGAGGTACCAAGTATCAAACCAGAAAGGGCTTGATTTAGGAACCAAACCCACCAAACCCAGGCTCTCATGGTGAAAAGAAAGCAGAGCCTTAGTTATGGAACTGCAGCATGGGGCAACTGCCATTGTTTCAGTTTGGCCTGGCTAGCAAAAAAGCGGCCTTGTTCTGTAAATAAAACCCCTTTAGTAGTCAAAATCAAAAATCTTTCCTTTTTTTCTCCTTTTGCTGGCTGTTTTTCTCCCCCAACCATACCACCTTTTGTGTGTGTGTGTGTGTGGAGGGGAGGCGGGGGGTGGAATTTAGTCACTTCAGAGGCCTTGCTCCCCATAATTTGGAACTTCCCTTCAGATTTGATCAAGTTGGATAGAGTTGATTAAACCCAATGGGCAAAAGACTGAAACAACAAGAGAAACAGTAGGAAAAACAGAAACAAACAAACACCAAAAAAAAAACCACTTAAGCAAAACAAACAGTGGCACAACTTATATGATCACTGAACACTCTAATGGTAAAAAGAAATTAAGACCAGCTGGTTGTTAACTTTAACTTTAGCCAAGACAAACCCCAATTCAGTTACTTACCCAGGGATGGGTCTCAGGCTGAAGACTGCTCCCCACCATCCTAGAAGCAGGAAAAATCTCATCTTCCCTGTTGGAAGTGAGCTCAAACTCCATAAAGGAGTTACCTGCCTTCCATTATCACGGAAGCAGGAAAACTTCCCTTCCTTGTTGGAAGAAAGTAAAACTCCAAAATAAAGGAGTTGTACACCAAAATAAACTTTAGATCTTGACCAAATTTTGGGAGAGCAGGGATTCTCTGGAGGGGCAGCTCGCAGACCTCAGCAAATTGTCCTATTGATTTGAGCAATAAATTAGTTCATGATGGTACCAAGCATCAATACAAGATTTGTCAAAGCTCAGGGGCACCTCCACTCAGAATCCCCCCGTGGTTACCAAATATGAACCCAGAAAATTTGAGACAGGTCCCAGTTAATTTAGAAAGTTTAATTTGTCAAGGTTGAGGACACACGCCCATGACACAGACTTAGGAGGTCCTGATGACATATGCCCAAGGTGGTCAGAGCACAGTTTGGTTTTCTGCATTTTAGGGAGTCATGCTGGTTCCGTCTGGAAAGGTGAGACAACTCAAAGCAGGGAGGGGGTTTCTGGGTCACAGGCAGGTGAGAGACAAACAGTGCATTCTTTTGAGTTTCTGATTAGCCTTTCCAAAGGAGGTAATCAGATATGCATTTATCTCAGTGAGCAGAGGGATGACTATGAATACAAGCAGAGGGATGACTATGAGGCAGGTTTGCCCTGAGAAGTTCCCAGCTTGAATTTTCCCTCTACCTTAGTGATTCTGGGGGCCCAAGATATTTTCCTTCCACATAGACATAGAACAAATTATATTATTTCAGATAAAGGCAAAATTATGAAATGAATCATAATGTTTTGGAATACAGGCCTGTCCTTGTGTCTCATGAAAGCAGTTTACGTTGTCCCCTTTGCCCAGGTCTAAAGATGAGCCTTCAGTTAACTTGAGTTTTTGTCAGATACTGGTAGGAGTCAGTGCCATCTTTAGATATGTGTGTCCAGGAGTCAAAGCCCTACAACAGGTTATTAACTAAGCACAAGGATTGGTTAATAACTCCTGATAAGGACAGCTTCAAGGGGGCTGAAGGAATCCTTTAACTGATTTTCTTCCAATATATAATTATCAGGCTGGAGGTGGTGATACTGGACTTCATGGTCTGACAGAAAGTTCTAGAAAGAGTCTATGACCTTGCAGAGATTAATTTCTATAGGTTTAATAAGCCCCAGCAATAAGACTAAATCAGAGACTAAATTTAAGATTTTGATTTTGAGGATATTTCTCTAAGATGTTAAAAGGCTCAAAACATTTTATTAACATAAAATCACAGGTCATTGTAATAGTTATACACTTAACCAAGAGTAATAATCATAAAGACTTTAACAAGCAATAGAGAAAGTCACATGGAGGTAAAAACCTTAACCCTTTTAACTTTCAGTTTTTTTGCAATCATAAAGCTAATAAAGACAGTATAGGAATTATCTTGAAAAAAACATAAAATCTTGTTTTTTTTTTAAGCCAGCTAATAAAAAGGCAGGGAAAACCTTCTGCAGTGAGACTGCTTCTCCTTACGGGAAACCCATTTAGATAACCTGGAAGACAAACTTGAGGAAAGAAGTGCTTGAATGCACAGGAACAGTGTTTAAGGTTATGAGCATATGTGACTCTTAGGAACAGCATGAGAAGTTTTCTGATTACACTGAAAATTTAGACACAGCAAGAAAAGCCAAGAATATAAAATCAAGTTATACTAGAAGAAAACATTGCTTTTCTAGACCTTCAAGATAAAACATTTTAGCATCAGGCCATTGCAACAGTTAAAACTGGAGGAAAAAAGGGGTGCAGGAGCTGACCAAAAATGCTGAAGGAGAGGGTCATCTTCTCAGGCCTGCTCAAGGGGGAAAAAGCTGAAAGCAGTGAGACAGAAAAAATGGAATGTCTAAAATATGGATCTGAGAAGTTTAGAAGAGAAATGGGGTATAAAATTGAAAGTAAAATTTCTTGTAACTTCATTCACAGCAAATCAGTACCTAAAGAAAACTTTGTTTTAACATAGGCGACCAATTTTTAGAAAGACTGTTATAAATGGCTTCCTTTCAATTATAACCAACTTAATCATATACAAAATTCCTTTCATAAATTCCCCTTCACGAACTTTATCCCAGTGTACACAGACCATCTTAGACGTGCTTGGACTTTCTGCCTTGCCCTAACCTTCTCTCTTTCCTAAATAATCATTTAGTCATTATTAATGACTAATAACTAATAATAATAGTCATATTAATGGCTAATGACTAATAATCATTAGTCATTTTACTTTAGGACAAAAATTTACCACACAAGATCCTTTTTCATACATTATTTGCTATTCTTTATAACCTTCCTTACCAAAAATACATCTTCATATCCATAACTTTTATTCACATCTCTCGCTCCCCTACTTACTGGCTCCTTTCTACCTTGCTTCATAAGTAACTATTTTCAAGTTCATCATTTGAATTGACCTTTAGATAACTTCTGAATTAGACAAAATTATTTTTCTTCTCAATAAGACTAGTTCCTGCGAGGCTTTTGGCCTCCAATGCTGCCCAGAGACATGCTGAATTAAATAACCCAAAGAAAGAAAATCACCAGGAGAAGGAAAATGGCAGGCGTAAACTTCAGAGCATGCAAGCTCAGGATGACGGGCATCACTAGTGAGGCACAGACAGCAAATATGCAGCCAATGAAGGGGACGCGGGAGACCCAGCAGGACATGCTGGCAAATATCCCTCTGAGTCTCAAATGGGCTCTCCATTGGGGTGGCACTGCAGCCCTGGGACCCAAAAGGCTGAAGAGCCCCATGCAACAGGATGGTGGCTGACCTGGAGGATCCCCGGCTCCAGGCTCCCCAGCAGACAGAACCCAAAGGATCCCACACCTCTGGGTGAGGTCCACTAACCCCTAGTCCCTAGGGGAACATAAAGGAGCATGAGCATCCCTGTGTGTCCCAAGGCTTGGAAGGCTGAGCACATTGCATACAGAAAACCAGAGCGGGAAGGGAAGGGAAGGGACAGCTAAGCGCACTTGCTCATCCGTGAGTGGGAAAACTGAGGAAGCAAGAGATCCTGCACTGTTTGCCAGATGTTAGCACTTTATAGATAAGACCCTTCCACAATTCTAGAAACATGTTTCCCACAGCATAAACTTTTCTTAATTGGAAATGACCCAGACATCCAACACGCAATCCAAGGAAAGCTGTGGACCAAAGTTTTGGTAAAGTAGTCTTTAAGGAAGTTTGGTTTTAAAAAAAAAAAAAAAAACCTTTTCATCATTTTTTTCTTCAGTTTTAAATGAGTTTTTAATGTATACATTTTAGCCAGAACTGGCTGAACTGTACAAGAAAAGACAATCTCCAGGTAGCCTTGAATTAGTAATACCAAAAACAGTGAGTCTCACCTCAACACCGTGAGATAAGCAGAGTTGCCACTCGGCAGCAGCTTAGTAACAGCCGATCCAAAGCAGGCAGAAAAGAACAGAGAGAAACACATAAAGAACATTAGAATCCGCCACTGGAAGGTGGAAACCTCTGGACCAGCCATTTGGGGCTGCCCCAAGGCTGCAGTACAGCAAAGCAATGAGTGGGGAAATGATGAGAAGTAGAGCTTTCCCATCCCCAGCAGAGGGCACAAGGTGGATTAGTTCAGATCATGTACTGACAAACATCTTGCAAAGAGACTTCCATTGTTCCAGATATACCCCAGGGCATCTAACCTTGTGGGCTGAGCCTCTAACCTGAGTTTCTAGGCGAGCATCCTTGTCTAAGCATGACATAGGATGCCAAGAAGGACCCCATTTACCAGAGGTGGCCAACTGGTGCTGCAGACAAAACTTCCCCAGCACATAGTCTCATCTTATGGTCCCTTAGTGCATCGCCAGAAAGATGTTGCTGGAAGAGGGTTTTTCAGTCTTGCACAGGAAGGAATTCAGGTGAGTCACAGAGTGCAGTGAGAAGAGATCGTTTATTGAAAGCTACTCAGATGCAGAGTAGGGCATCCTCAGAAAGCAAGAGGAGGAACGCATTGTCTTTGTTTTAAACTCCTCTCATGTAGGGGTCTTATCTATGTAAAAGCTAAGTTAAGTCTATGTGTGGGTGGGTTGACAGTGTGACAAAACTTATTACTTTGTTGATTTAAAGTAAACTATCCTTGGGATTTTAGTGAGTAAGTACATCAAAGCATGATTCTAATTATTTTAAAAGCACGTATTGTTATTAGATATTGGCGCATTTGGACATTTTGTTGCTGTAGGAGTTAGTCCTTGCAGGCATTACTAAACTCCCTCCTTAGCTGTCAACACCTGTGACCATGGGCTGTGACTGGCAAGGAATTGCCTTGCTCGTTTTAAAATGGAATTGGCTTTAAAATGGCGTCACTCTGGCTCTCCTACACTCCTGTTTCTCTAGTAATCCCATCAAAAGCAATGTACAAATTCAATGGGATCCCTATCAAAATTTCAGTGGTATTTCTCACAGAAATAGAAAAAAGATCTGGCTGGACACGTTTGCTCACCCCTGTAATCCCAACAATTTGGGACGCCGAGGTGGGTGGATCACCTGAGGTGAAGAGTTCAAGACCAGCCTGGCCAACATGGCAAAATCCCAACTCTACCAAATATACAAAAGTTAGCCGGGCATGGTAGCACACGCCTGTAGTCTCAAGCTACTCAGGAGGCTGAGGCGGTAGAATCCCTTGAACCCGGGAAGCAGAGGTTGCAGTAAGCCAAGATTGTGCCACTGCACTGCAGCCTGGGCAACAAAGTGAGACTCCATCCCTCCCCACCAAAAAAGAGAGAAAAGAAAAAAAATCCAAAATCGGCATGGAACCACAAAAAAAAAAAAAAAAATAGCCAAGGCAATTTTGAAAAAGAAAAACAACGGTGGAGGCATCACACTTCTGGATTTGAAACAATGTTATAAAGGTGTATAATATGGTTTGCCCTGCCTTTCTCCGGCAAAGACAGACTGTGAGGTCTACTTGGCTAATTTCCAAGCAGCCACATGCCCTGCAGACATGAACTCCTAGCAGGGAGCTCAGAGGCCTGCTTGGCTTTGGCTGGGCTCCGAACACACAGCAGCCCTTGAAGGCTCCTCCCTCTGCTCTCCCTCTGCTCTCCTTCTGCTCCTCCCTCTCCTCTCCTTCTGCTATTGCCTCTGCTGCAGAAGCCACAGGCTCCCCTAACGTCCTCCTGCCCCCTGCTCTGGAATTTACTCTCACCGTTTGATGGACTTTGCTGGGCTGCTCCTCCTCTTGGTAGAATGGTTCTCTGACATCAAGATATGAGAGGCATTTCTGGTTTGAAGGCTATCTGATGCTGTTTCCTGGTAAGGAAGTCGTAAGTTGCTATTGTCTTCCAGAGGCATTTGAGGAGCAGCTGCAACACACCAGAGGTCCCTGCTGGGTGGCAGCGCTGGCTTCTGCCAAGGGTTCCCAGGCGGCAAGTGTCCTGATAGCAGACATTCCTAACCACATCTGGACGACTGGCTCAGGAGGCCTGCATGAAGCTGCATGCACCACCTCTTGAAAATACATTCATGCTTTTATTGGTTCAGGGACCCATTTGAATTCAGAATAGCAAGGGCGGTGTATTCCTCAATGGGGAATGTTGTGTCTCCAGATCTCTCATAGGTCCACATGGCTCTGCTTCTTGTTTAGCAAAGGGCTCAGTAAGAGATAATAATTTGCTTCTCTCTGTTTGAGGGACATTCCTGGTTATACTGGCACAGGCATTCCAGAGAAGTCCCCAGACCGGACTGGGCCTTGCATTTGGCCAGGCTCTGTTGGGTGTTTGGGCGAATACAGCCCAGTGCTTCTCTGAGCAGGCCATCAGCATGACGGCATCCACATCTCTACTAACTCACTCTCATGGTTAGCTAGTCCAAGTCCCGCCACTCCTCATGCCAGGAAATTCAAATATCCCTGTGCCAAATGGCACATGTTTACCTAACCACATTCTCCTAAAGTTATGCCTGGCTGGACTGCAACAGTGGATGGAAAAGAAGGAAATGTGCCTTTAGACCAATGGGGTGTACTACGGCATCCCACCTGCAACCCTTACCTCCAGCTTGTTGAGTTACCTGGACAGTCTTTACAATATGAGGTATAGCTGAAGAAATGCAGCATACTGCACTGTTGAACCCTGCACATGTGCTGTCAGCCTCCACAAATAATCTCTCAGACAGGATGGTTAAAAATAAAATCAAGGTCAGGTGGAGTGGCTCACGCCTGTAATCCCTATACTTTGGGAGGCTGAGGCAGACGGATCGTTTGAGGTCAGGAGTTCGAGACCAGACTGGTCAACATGGTAAACCCTGTCTCTACTAAAAATACTAAAATTAGCCAGGCATGGTGGCTCATGCCTGTAATCCCAGCTACTCGGGAAGCTGAGGCAGGAGAACCACTTGGACCTGGGAGGCAGAGGTTGCAGTGAGCCGAGATCATGCCACTGCACTCCGGCTTTGGTGAAAGAACAAGACTCTGTCTCAAAAAAATTAAAAAAAAAAAATCAGTGGGAATCAATTCCTCCACTTCAGCCTTTTCCTTGAGAGTAGGGAGGTCTGGCGGCCCTCCTGAAGTTGTGCAGGGCTCAGCGTCGACTACAGAGGAAAGTCTGGACCATCCAGAATATTCCAACATAGCATTCATGAATTAACCACACAGGGAAGACTTTGTTCATATTCCTTGAAAAATTACTCCCAAGATCCATTGTAATGAGCCTTTTTGGCATCATATATGAGCCATATAACTTCTGGGTCATTGCCATGGCATTTGTAAATTGTCATGGTGCTGGTGTGGTGTCTTACAAGAATGTATTATAATTAGCATATAATGAGCAATGAGGGCAACTAGAAGTCACTTTTGTCACCATCTTGGTCCTAGCTGGTTTGGGCCAGTTTCTTTGTTATATCCTGTTTTGATCACAGGGTCATGATCAAGGCTCGGAAAACAAGTCCTGCTGATATCATACCTCACAACTATTTCGGGATTGGTCAGCAACTCAAATATTGTCTTCTGTTAAGCAATGTCTGTTAAACGGGAAAATGGACGAGAGACATAAATAGAGAGATCACAGAAAAATGCAAATATCCACTAGCCATATCAAACATATCAAACCATATCAAGTGCTCAAGCTCACTTATAATTTAAAAATGCAAATTAAAAATACACCCGTATACTATTTTCATTTTCATCTGTCAGATTGGTGAAAATCCAAAGAGTAAATAAGAGGACATTCTTTCTGACACCACCATGAAAACAAGCACTCACTCCTCAATGACAAAATTGTCCAAAGACCAGATAGAGCAACTGGGCAATACTCATATAAACTGCAAATATATTTAACTTTTGTCCCTTGATCTCATTTCTGGAAAGCTGTGGTATAATGGTATATGTAAGGAATGACATTAGGGACAATTGCAGCGTCATGTATATGAAAGTTGACTTCATAAATTGAGTTATTCTGGTCATACCCGACTAAGTCAAGGCAGAGGGCCAGAGGAAAACCACTCAGGCAGACAGCACCTGCTCCAAGAACCATCTGCAAGCCCAAGTGCTGAAACGCCTGCCGCAACTTTACAATCAGGTGCACCTAACAGCTGCTGGAACGACCTGCCGTGACTCAAAGACAACATCTACCTACTGTGTCACTCACCCATCAGAGCCTGCCAGCTCCCCAAACCTCTACCAGGGCCCACAAGTTTTCTTTCTAAACAATAGGTAACATTTCTTAAATAAAACTTTCAACCTTCTCTTTGTTCGTCAGACACACCAAACACATTTCTGGTCTGTGTACGCCCAGAATTACAATTCTGTGATTCCTGAATAAAACGTTTAGAGATTCATCCTATAATGTATTTGACTTTGACATGTGAGATATAAGAACACTGTGAACAACACAAATGTTCATTCGAGGAGGCTATTTAAATTAACTATGGTACATCCAGGCCATGGAATATGATGCAACTTGTATTAGTCCTTTCTCCCATTGCTATAAAGAAATACCTGAGGCTGGGCAATTTATAAAGAGAAGAGGTTTAATTGTCTCACAGTTCCACAGGCTGTGCAGGAAGCATGGTGCTGGCTTCTGGGGAGGCCTCAGGAAACTTACAATCATGATGGAAGGCAAAGGGGAAGCGGGCACCTCTTACGTGGCCTGAGCAGGAGGAAGAAAGGGAGTTGCCTACACACTTTTTAAAAAACAGATCTCGTGAGAACTCCATCACAAGAACAGCACCAAAGGGATGGTGCTAAACCATTCATGAAGGACCACCCCATGATCCACTCACCTCCCACCAGGCCCCACCCCCAACACTGGGGATTACAATTCAACATGAGATTTTGGTGGGGACACAGATCCAAACTATATCACAACTGTAAAAAAAAAAAAAAAAGACAAAGAAGAAAGCAAAGAAAGGAAAAGAGTGTGAAAGTCCTGCTCCTGCCTGTGTTAACAGAGGGCCTCTATACAGAGGGTTGAGAGGAGAAAGCAGGGTGGAGAACAACACCTGTGGATTGCCCTTTGGGGCCTACTCACATGGGCCCAATTTCTCGTAAAACTAGTATTTAGGGTTTCTTTTGAATAAACATAGAAATTGGCCCACCCTATCTTAAAACTTGGGAAAGTTACATTTGTCTTATCTGAGCTCCTTTCTCAGGAAACCAACCATCGGGCCTCCCAGACAGTATCAAGGCGCTGAAACTCAGTAGGTCCTTGAGGCCAGACCCCTCACCAGTCATGACTGCCTAGCTGCCTCCTCACTCTCCCTAATTCCTGTTTTCCCACACAGGGTGACATTTCTTCCCTGCTCTGGAAACTTCTAATTTTAGTGGGCTGAGGAGAGGGATTTGTGACTGAGCGCCCATCTCTGGGCTGTAGCACTTGAATGAGGCCTTCTTCCCTGGCACTGCTGTTGGTGATTGGCTTTCTGTGCAGGGCAGGGGGCCTAGATGACAACCCTGATGTTTGGGTAGCACTGTTACTGTGAGAGACATGGAAATCCTCCAGTTCTTAGTCTTCTTGGAGGAGGGAATTCAGACAAGAGATGCCTAGCAAGAGGTATAGGGTTAAGTAACCTATATTTAAAGAGTCAGGATCTCAGAGAGACAAGACGGAACCTGCCACTCAGGAGATAGAGCCAAAAGCTAGTGACTTAGGAGGAATTCTTTTCTTTCTTTTTTATTTTTTTGAGACAGGAGTCTCGCTCTGTCGCCCAGGCTGGAGTGCAGTGGCGCGATCTCGGCTCACTGCAAGCTCCACCTCCCGGGTTCACGCCGTTCTCCTGCCTCAGTCTCCCGAGTAGCTGGGACCACAGGCGCCAGGAGGAATTCTTATTTGAGCTTTTAGTTAAGGAAAACAGTACAGCTTGAAAGAGGAACAGGGTGGGCTGCTCAAAAGAATGAGTCAGTCCCTACTCACGCTGGGGAGACCCTCTTGATGAGAGTTTTACAGGATTACTCACGAGCGGCCCAGGCAGGGGCCTCACTAGTAAGCACGTTTTGGGAAGTCCTCGGGGCACGCAGGCACCGTGACCTCACACACTAGTGCCCTGGAGTGTGTCATTAGCATCTAGAATCTCTCCCCAGGGATGTGGTTTCTGTTTGTTTGTTTGTTTGTTTTTTTGGTATTATAATGAGCTAAAAGCTATTCAGGGGCGAGTTCTCAGAGGTGCGCCCGTGCTCTTCAGCGGAGAAAATCCCCTACCTGGCCGCTGGCCGCTTTCTGTGGGCTGTGGGGTCCCCAAGGAGACGGCCGTTGGGCTCAGGGGCTGCGTTTCCACACGCGCCTTTCCCAGGGCTCCCGCGCCCGTTCCTGCCTGGCTGCCGGCCGCTCCAGCAGCAGCACAAGGCGGGACTCAGAACAGGCGTTCAGGGCCGCCAGTGGCCGCGAGGCCCTGAGATGGGGCTCCAAAGACCCCGACAGGCCCCGGCGGGTGGGAGGCGCGCGCCCCGGGGCAGGCGGGGCTCCCCCTACCGGCCAGACCCGGGGAGAGGCGCGCGGAGGCTGCGAAGGTTCCAGAAGGGCGGGGAGGGGGCGTCGCGCGCTGACCCTCACTGGGCATCGCTGGGGACGATGGCGCTGCTCGCCTTGCTGCTGGTCGTGGCCCTACCGCGGGTGTGGACAGACGCCAACCTGACTGCGAGACAACGAGATCCAGAGGACACGCAGCAGACGGGTGAGCCTGGCTCGCCCTCCACAGCCACGGGCCGAGAGGACGGGGCCGGGCGGCGTCTGCCCGGCACCGCGTGGCCACCGCCCCGACCAGGCCGTGAGAACGGAGAGTTCAGGGGGCCCGCGGCGCCTGGAAGCCTCTGGGGAGCCTCGCCTCGTGCGGCTTCCACCAGGGCGGCGGGGCAGCCTGAGCCCGGCCCTTCCCCAGCCCTTGCCCCCCTCCGGCCGCGCTTCCCCGGGAGCCCTCAGGCTGGAGGCTCCCGCCGGCCTGGCCTCCGGGGGCTTCACGGGCTGAGAACCGTTCCAGCTGCGGGAGGAGGGCCGGCTCCTCCTGCAGAGCTAGGCCAGGCCCAACCCAGACCCAAGGGAGGACTCCTTTGAGGGAGTCGGGGTGCAGGACCTGGGAGGTGGGTGGACCTGGAAGGTGGGCGGGAGGGCACGTGGGAGCAGACCCAAGCCCCAGGGTCACTTCCACAGCCGTCGGCCGGGAGATGCCAGGGCCCGTGGGTGCAGCGTGGCCGACCTGGGGTCAGGGTGCTGCGGCCGAGTGGGGGTGCGCTGTGCGCTCATGTTGTGTGCTTGGATGTGGGAGGATGGGGGAGCCCCCAGGAGAGAAGACAAATCACTCCGAATGTAAAGAAGTCCGGGGGCTGGGCAGTTTATAAAGAAGACAGGTGGGATTGGCTCACAGTTCCACAGGCTGTCCAGGAAGCCTGGTGCTGGCTTCTGGGGAGGCCTCAGGGCACTTACAATCATGGGGGAAGGCGAAGGGGAAGCGGGCAGCTCTTACGTGGCCGGAGACCCCTCCTGCTTTCTCCCCATGCGGCTCACTCGAGTCATGTGGCCCCAGCCACTGCTCAGGGGGAGAAGGATGGGGACCCGCCGAGTTTGTGCTGGTCGGATGCCGGCTGTGTTCATCAGATAGGCACGGAGAACTGGAACATTCTGCTTTCTTTTTTATTCCTCCTTTCAGACGAGGGTGACAATAGAGTGTGGTGTCATGTTTGTGAGAGAGAAAACACTTTCGAGTGCCAGAACCCAAGGAGGTGCAAATGGACAGAGCCATACTGCGTTATAGCGGCCGTGAGTGAGTATCTTCGCTCTTGTTGGGGACCCAAAGGCAGGTGAATAGAGGGCTTTCAGGAATCAGGGCTGTCTAGTTTTCCTCAATGGGGAATAACTAATAGAAAGTAGCCTTTTTTTTTTTTTTTTTTTTCTGAGACGGAGTCAGGCTGGAGTGCAGTGGTGTGATCTCGGCTCACTGCAACCTCGCCTTCCGGGTTCAAGTGATTCTCCTGCCTCAGCCTCCAGAGTAGCTGGTATTATGGATGCGCGCCACCACACTGGCTAATTTTTTATTTTTAGTAGAGGTGGGGTTTCACCATGTTGGTCAGGCTGGTCTCGAACTCCTGACCTCAGGTGACCCACCCGCCCTCGGCCCCCCAAAGTGCTGGGATTACAAGCGTAAGCCACCGCGCCCTGCCTTTTTTTCCCTTTAAAATGTGAAGAGCGAAGTTCTCAGAGGCCAGAGAGAGGTGAAGGGGGAGTGGGGTGGCACTCAGTCCATAGGAACTGTGCTAGTGTAAGGCAGTGCCTGCTACAGTGGGTCCAGATGAAATACTGGGAGGTAGGAAGAAAATCTGGATTTCATATCATCCATTTTTAAATGAAAAATTAAGCTTTAATAATGTTAAATGCGCCACAGAGAACAGTGTCTATGTCACTCTTACAAGAGATGCACAAAACCAAGGTGTACAGCCTTCAAGTGTGTTCTCAAAGGAGGGTGCATGCCTTAAAAATTGTGGAGACCACTGCTCTGTCATCTGTGATTCCCCTGAAAACCTCTGGGTACATGAAGCCCTCCCCAAGGGGAATCTGGACACCCAGCACATTCTGCCCGCAGGGAGATCTTCAGGGCTCGTGAATTCTGATTCCGCCCAGCAGTCACTCTCCAGCCCTTCGGTATCCACGAAGTTGGTGGGGTGCTGAGGTGATGCTTCAGACTCAGTGTGGCCCACATCGACTTTATAACTTAATATGGCAAAATGATTTGTACAGTGATGTATAAGATGAAGTGTGGTCATGAGACAAGACCCCCAGCTCAGAGTTGAGCCAGGCCCACCAAGAGGCCAGCTCCACACCCTGGGTGATGGCCAGAATGGCTGGGAGTCATGTGTCTGTCTGTGGTCACAAAGGCCTGAGCCAACCCTGTGTTTGAGAAGTTGAGACCTGTTTGTTCCCAAACAGCAACCCCTAGACCCGCATTCCCAGTGCATATGGACAGGCCATACCACGCAGAAGCCAGCCCTTCCCTGAAGCAGCATTCAACACACAGGCCTGGCCCTCGTCCTCCCGACTCCCCCTTGGTGCCCCAATTGAGTGTGTACCTTTGAGCAGGGCCGCCAGGGGTGAGGCTTTGACCCAGACAGAAGGGCCTCAGTGTCAGGCATTGGAATTGCGTGATTGCCTTCTCTCGGTCTTTATTTCCTATTAGAAATATTTCCACGTTTTTTCATGATTTCGAAGCAGTGCTCCGCTGGTTGTGCAGCGACTGAGAGACCCAAGCCAGAGGAGAAGTGGTTTCTCCTGGAAGAGCCCATGCCCTTCTTTTACCTCAAGTGTTGTAAAATTCGCTACTGCAATTTAGAGGGGCCACCTATCAACTCATCAGTGTTCAAAGAATATGCTGGGAGCATGGGTGAGAGCTGTGGTGGGCTGTGGATGGCCATCCTCCTGCTGCTGGCCTCCATTGCAGCCGGCCTCAGCCTGTCTTGAGCCACGGGACTGCCACGGACTGAGCCTTCTGGAGCATGGACTCGCTCCAGACCGTTGTCACCTGTTGCATTAAACTTGTTTTCTGTTGATTACCTCTTGGTTTGACTTCCCAGGGTCTTGGGATGGGAGAGTGGGGATCAGGTGCAGTTGGCTCTTAACCCTCAAGGGTTCTTTAACTCACATTCAGAGGAAGTCCAGATCTCCTGAGTAGTGATTTTGGTGACAAGTTTTTCTCTTTGAAATCCAACCTTGTAACTCATTTATTGCTGATGGCCACTCTTTTCCTTGACTCCCCTCTGCCTCTGAGGGCTTCAGTATTGATGGGGAGGGAGGCCTAAGTACCACTCATGGAGAGTATGTGCTGAGATGCTTCCGACCTTTCAGGTGACGCAGGAACACTGGGGGAGTCTGAATGATTGGGGTGAAGACATCCCTGGAGTGAAGGACTCCTCAGCATGGGGGGCAGTGGGGCACACGTTAGGGCTGCCCCCATTCCAGTGGTGGAGGCACTGTGGATGGCTGCTTTTCCTCAACCTTTCCTACCAGATTCCAGGAGGCAGAAGATAACTAATTGTGTTGAAGAAACTTAGACTTCACCCACCAGCTGGCACAGGTGCACAGATTCATAAATTCCCACACGTGTGTGTTCAACATCTGAAACTTAGGCCAAGTAGAGAGCATCAGGGTAAATGGCGTTCATTTCTCTATTAAGATGCAGCCATCCATGGGGAGCTGAGATATCAGACTCAAAGTTCCACCGAAAACAAATACAAGGGGACTTCAAAAGTTCACGAAAAAATTGAATTAAAAGATAAAAATTTAAAAATGTTTTATTTCTCAGCATGAGCTCCATCAAGGTCGAGACGCTTTTGCAAGTGATGGTACCAGCCATTCAGTTCATCCCTAAAGAATTGGGCACCCTGGGAATTTAACCATGCCACTTCAGTCTTTGTGACGTTATTAACTGAAGAAAAGTGGGTGCCCTTTAAAGATTTTTTAAAATTATAAAACAGAAGTAACCAAATCAGGCCTGGAAGGTGTATGCCTAGTGATTTCCCATTGAAACTCTCACAAAACTGGCCTTGTTTGATGAGAGGAATGAGCAGGAGCATTGTCATGGTGGAGAAGGGCTCTCTGGTGAAGCTTTCCGGGGTGACGATATCCTGGGTGTTTTCCTGCTAAATCCTTGGCTGACTTTCTCTATACACTCTCATAATAAGATGTTACTATTCTTTGGCCCTCCAGAAAGTCAATAAGCAAGATGCCTTGAGCATCCACAAAACGGTTGCCACGACCTTTGCCCTTGACATGTCTGCTTTTACTCTGATGGGACCACGCCCACCTCTAGGTAGTCATTGCTTTGCTTGAGCTTTGCCTTCAGGAGTGTACTGGTTAAGCCACATTTCATCTCCGGCTATAATTATTTGAAGAAATGCTTCAGGATCTTGATTCCACTTGTTTAAAATGGCCATAGAACGCTTTTCTCTTATCTGCAGCTGAGCTGGGAGAAAGTTTTGGCACCCACCGAGTGGACAGTTTACTCAACTTTAATTTCAGTCAGAATTGTGTAAGCTGAACACCTTGGGATACCTACAGCGTTGGCTATTGTTTCTGCTGCTATTAATCAGTCCTCTTAAATTAGGGCACAAACAAGATGAATTGTTTCCTCACAGACTGATGTGGCTGGTCTGCTGCTGTGGACTTCCTCTCCAACATCATCTCTTCTCTTCTTCCAATGAGTTATCCACTTACTTAAATTGCTGATTTCTTTGAGGCATTGTCCCTATAAACTTTCAATAAATCATCAATGATTTCACCATGTTTCCAGCCAAGCTTCACCATCAATTGCATGTTTGTTCTGGTTTCAATTTTAGCAGAATTCATGTGTCTGATAGGAGCTCTGTTCAAACTGTTGTCTTATACTTCTTAGGGCCTCAAACTAGATCCTTTTCAGACATGTTTTCACAAGTTAGTACAAGTTTATTTTGTTGCAAAATAATTTTAAATTCATGCATTCTTTTTCCCAATATGCATTTTCCATGAACGTTCTAAAGATCACTCATCCTTCCTCCCCATGTTGTCTATTCAATGTCAGGGAGGATGTGACCCCACCCACTGCTCACTTTTGTCTCCCTTCTGTCCCCACCATCCTGGCCAGCCACTGCCTGGTCTAATACCAGAGGCTGCTGGGTGGGGAACCCTGGGGAACCTTCCAGATAGAGTTTCTTTGCTATTCCTGAGGCATGGGGAAAAGGCTCATCTCAGTCACATCTGAACACTTCAAACCTGAGGCCAAAGTCCATTCTAGGGGCAGTGGGCAAGGAGGGTCCCAGCAACTCAGGACCAGATAGGACCACCAGCACCTGTCAGGCTCTGCCTGTGTGTCCATCTTTTTGCCCATCATAGGCTTGTGTTCACATCCTGCCATTCACACCAGCACCCAGAAACAATAGCCCCCAGATGCTTCCAATTCGCAGCCCTGGGCTTGAGTTTGGGGAGCATTACTTTCATTAAGGCAGGCAAAAGTGGGAACTTCATTCAGAAAGAGCAAGTGAGGTAGGAGGTCAGCCACATGAGAGAGTTTCCATGGCAACCTTCCATTAGAGTCTCTTCAAATGAAGGATGTAATCTGTGATGTAAAATCATAGCAAGTCAAGAAATGTGAACACGGAAAAGTTCGAAATTGGGAACTGTTGGGTCTCTGGTAACACTAGGAGCACTCCCAATTACTTGAGTAAGGGAGATAGAAAATTATTGCAGGGTTAGGAATTAGAATGGATCAAGGAGTTTGCTGTCTCCAGTGTGATAGATGCTCTTTCTAGAAAAGTCACCATGGATGGAAGACAGAACGGAGGGTAGTGTCTAGAAAAGAACAAGGTTCAACACAGATGCTCCATTATGAATGTAAAAGCTCAAGTATTGTTGACCAAAGGTTAAGAGTCAGTCTAGAGTGAGGGATTGGAGAAGCAGGAGATGGTGGCCCAGCTGGTCAGGGAAGGTCCTTACACAGGCAGAATAGACTAGGGGACAGATCCAAGGCCGAGACACTGACAAGGAGAACAGACACTTCTATCAACATGGAAGAGCAATAGGCAAGAATACAGAGAAAGATCATGTATAGGAAGGGGCCAGGAAGTTGAAAGAATTATCCCCAGCAGTCACATTTTCTCTGTGAAACAGAATACGGTGGTGTCTGCTCAGAGAATGAAGGTACAAATAAGGTTGGACTTTGAGTGCCATGATGGAAGCTTAGGACTATCCCCAAAGGCAAGAGAGAAGGGATATCTTAGGGGACATAACATAGCATTGTGGAGGTCATGGCTAAGACAGGGCATTAAACATTTGCAGAGACCTGCAAGAGTTCTGTAGTGGATTTTCCCCAGCAGCAGCCCATGTTTATGAGGGGGAAAGGCAGATAACAAAAGTATATCTGGGTGTGAGCTAGTTCAGAAGGTCACGATGGAAAGAGAGCAGTTGAGTGATGAACTATGGGAACTTCACTGAATGGAGAAGTCAAAGTAAGGTTAGAAATATCAGTTTTGAAGCAGTACCAAGGCCAGAGGCTATAGATGGCACAGAAACACAGAGCAGATGTTGGCAATCCCATGATTAAGAGAGTAGGAAAGAAGGAGATTACAACCACTAAAAATAACCAGAACTTAGTACACAATAAATGAAGGCTCAAAACTAATGGGGAAAGAATGGATTATTGAATAAATGATATTGCTAAAATAGGCTACTGTGTTACTACTAGATCAGGTGTATGAGTAATGGAAATCCCCACATCATAATGACTTAAACAACACAAGAATGTGTATTTCTTGCTCTTGTAAATGAAGTGAGCAAGTATGGAGCCCAGGGCTGTGGGCCACTGCTGGAAGGACCCCTTTTCACGTGCCACCACAGCTCGGAGCACACACGGGGAAAGGGGAATGGATGGGTTCCGTAAGACCAGCATTGTTTTCAGAATTATAAATTCTCCAAAATATATATGCACGTATATATCATCACCTATGTGTAGGCTTTAAAAACAAAGAAAATTGAAAATTTGAGGTTCCACTTTGAGTCCGGAAAGCAGTCTTCTAAGAATAAGTATGTCAGGGTTTCCAAGAGCTGCTGGTAGCCTGATGGCTGGACTCAGAGGATCACATGAAGACACACTGGAAAGTATCTTGAACATGGATTTCATGTCTTGATCTCTGAAAACAGAAAATGACCCTCCTGTAATACACATGAAGTAATTCATAAATTTCCAAACAGCTAGACTTTCTGAAGGCTCTGCTTGGTCAAACAAACATGTCCAGGTCTCTGAAATGCCTTTCTATCTCAAGCACTAAAAAACTATTACTGACTAAATTCTTTTATGGTCAAACACAAAACTGATACTATAAAACAGAAACAGCACAAGAAAGGAAATTAGAAGCCATCATAATTGTGAACAAAAGATAAAATATTGGCTAATCAAATCCAAGTGTATGAAAATACTAATATATTATGATAAGTACAATTTATCCCAGAAATGCGAGAACAATAAAAATCTTAGGAAAAGATACCACTCACCATAGCAAGAGAATACGCAATAATAACCAAATGATAATCAACGTTCAGTTATAACATTTTAAAAATCCTGGATACCTAAGAATAGAAGGCAATTTCAATATTTTGAAAAAAGTTACTTACCAGAAACCTAAAGCAAACACCATACTTAGTGGTGAAGCATTAGAAGTGTTCTATCTAAGTGCAAAAACATGATAAGCCTATACATTGTTACCACTGCAATAAAACATTAAAGTGGAGAATTTAGTCATGTAGTATAAGAAAAATAAAGAGTATAGAAACTTGTTCCCAACAATCTGCCCCATTAGATAGCCACCTATAACAGAAGACCTTAGACTAATTAATTTGTAAAGAACAGAAATTTATTGCTCACAGTTCTGGCGGTGGAGAAGTCAAAGATCAAGATGCCAACAGATTTGATGTCTGGTGAAGGCCTGTTCCTCATAGATGGCACCTTCTATGTGTCTCTGGAAAGACCTAAAGAGGCGAAGACATTCCCTTCAGTCTCTTTCATAAAGGCATGAATCACATTCATGAGGGGTGCCT
Source organism: Pan paniscus (assembly GCF_029289425.2). Taxonomy (NCBI): domain Eukaryota; kingdom Metazoa; phylum Chordata; class Mammalia; order Primates; family Hominidae; genus Pan; species Pan paniscus. The sequence continues at coordinate 160,144,132 of NC_073256.2, forward strand.
CCCAAAGGGATGCACCTCTTTTTTTTTTTTTTGACATGAAGTCTCGCTCTTGTCACCCAGGCTGGAGTGCAGTGGCGACATCTCAGCCCACTGCAGCCTCCTCCTCCTCCTGGGTTCAAGCTATTCTCCTGCCTCAGCCTCCTGAGTAGCCAGAATTACAGGCACCTGCCACCACACCCACCTAATTTTTGTACTTTTAGTAGAGATGGGGTTTTGCCATATTGGCGAGGCTGGTCTCAAACTCCTGACCTAAGGTGATCCGCCTGCCTCGGCCTTCCAAAGTGCTGGGATTACAGGCGTGAGCCACCACGTCTGGCTGGGTTGCACCTCTTAATACCAACACAATGGTGATTAGGTTTCAATATGAATTTTGAAGGGACACAAACATTGTACCACACCATTCTGCCCCTGCCCGTCCCCAAACTCATGTCTTTCTGACATTTAAAATAAATTCATTCCATCTCAAAACTCTTAACTTCAGTTAAGTCTTAACGTAGTTCCAGCATCAAAATTCTAAAATCCAAAGTCTTATCTAAATATCACGTAAAACAGATATGGATGAAACTCAAGGTAAGATTTATTCTGAGGCAAATTTGTCTCCAGCCATGAACGTGCAAAATCAAACAAGTGACATGCTTCCAAAATACAATGGTGGGACAGGCATAAGATAAACATGCTTATTTCAACATAGAGAAATAGGAAGGAAGGAATGACAGGCCCTGATCAAGTCCAAAACCCAACAGGGCAAACATTAAATCTTAAGTCTCCAAAATATTTTTTAATCCATGCCCCACATTCTGGACACACTGGGGTGGGGCTTGAACCCCCAAGGTTTTTGGCAGCCCTGCAGCCCTCCCTCCTGGCTTTGCTATATGCACCTCTCACAGGCTGGAGCTGCCTGCTGGTGGCTCTACTGGTCTGGGGTCTTCAGGGCAGCCCTGCTTTTATGATGCCACTGAGTAATGCTCTCTCCAGTAACCCCTGCCACACCTGTGGCTGTTTTCTGCCTCTGTCCTACGTCTGTCTGAGGTATCCTTTGAAATCTAGGTGGAGGCAACCATCCCTCCAAAGCCCGTGTGGAAATGATACCATACAGATGCTGCCGAGGTTTACCGCATATGCCTTCCAGAGGGGCACTCTGAACTGGTCCTGGGCCTGCTTGAGCCACAGCTGTAACAGCCAATGCAGGCCCAAAACTGGAATCCTGAGAGCAAAGCCTTGAAATCATTCTGCTCCCAAGACCCTGGTGTTCTGGACCTGTGGTGGATGAGACATCCATGAATGTAGGGTCCAGCCCCACAGGGTCGGTGGGTTTTCTCTCCATGTGTGGAGATGAGAGAGTGTGGAAATAAAGACACGAGACAAAGAGATAAAAGACAGCTGGGCCCGGGGTACCACTACCACCAAGACGTGGAAACCAGTAGTGGCCCCGAATGCCAGGCTGCACTGATATTTATTGGATACAAGACAAAGCAGCAGGATAAGGAGTGTGAACCATCTCCAATGATAGGTAAGGTCACGTGGGTCACGTGTCCACTGGACAGGGGGCCCTTTCCTGCCTGGCAGCCGAGGCAGAGAAAGAGAGGAGAGAGAGAGAGAGAGACAGCTTATGCCATTATTTCTGCTTATCAGAGACTTTTAGTACTTTCACTAATTTGCTACTGCTATCTAAAAGGCAGAGCCAGGGGTACAGGATGGAACATGAAGGCGGACTAGGAGCATGACCACTGAAGCACAGCATCACAGGGAGATGATTAGGCCTCCAGATAACTGCGGGCGAGCCTGACTGATGTCAGGCCCTCCACAAGAGGTGGAGGAGTAGAGTCTTCTCTAAACTCCCCTGGGGAAAGGGAGACTCCCTTTCCCGGTCTGCTAAGTGGCGGGTATTTTTCCTTGACACTGATGCTACCGCTAGACCAAGGTCCACTTGGCAGCAGGCGTCTTCCCAGACGCTGGCGTTACTGCTAGACCAAGGAGCCCTCTGGTGGCCCTGTCCGGGCATAACAGAAGGCTTGCACTCTTGTCTTCTGGTCACTTCTCACTATGCCCCCTCAGCTCGTATCTCTGTACGGCCTGGTTTTTCCTAGGTTATGATTGTAGAGCAAGGATTATTATAATATTGGAAAAAAGAGTAATTACCACAAACTAATGATTAATGATATTCATATATAATCATATCTATGATCTACATATAGTATAACTATTCTCATATATTGTATTATACTGGAACAGCTCGTGCCCTCGGTCTCTTGCCTTGGTACTTGGGTGGCTTGCTGCCCACACATGAAATTCTCAGAAATGCCCTCAAGATCATTCCTCCATTGTCTTAATAAATAACACACAGTTTCCTTCTATCCATACTAATCTCGTTATCAAACATTTGCTTGACCACACCTTTGGTGTCTCTCCTGGACACACTTTCACATTCTTTACAATATTGTCAGGCTCAGAATTTTCCAAATATTCAAGTTTTGCTTCCCTTTTGATGATAAATTCTGTCTTTAATTCATGACTCTCTTCTTGCATTTCACTAAAAGCAGTCAAGAGAAGCTGTGCCACACCCTGAACACTTTGCTAAGAGATTTCTTCTGCCAAATATTCTACCTTGTTGCTGATAAGTTATTCCTTCTACAAAAGGCTAGAACATGAACACAATTCAGCCAAGTTATTTGCCACTTAGTAACAAGGATTGCCTTTCCTTCAGTTTCTGATAATCTGTCCCTCATTTCTGTCTGGTACTTCATAAGAATGGGCTTTACTGTCCATGTTTCTACCCAGATTTTGATCATGACCACTTGGATAATCTCCAAGAAGACTGAGGATTTTCTCTATAGCTCTCCTCTTCTTCTGAGCCCTCACCAGATTAGCCAATGTTTGATTAGAGCCTGCTCCTCACAGATGACACCTTCTATGTGTACTCATGTGGCAGAAGGAGCTAGAATGCTCCTTTCAATCTCTTTTATAACAGCATTAATCCCATTTATGAGGATGGAACTTTCATGATCTAATTACTTCCCAAAGGGCCCCACCTCTTAATACCAACACAATGGAGATTAGACTGCAACATTTTGGAGGGACATGACATTCAGACTATAGTAATAGCTTAAAACTCTTCTATTATAAAACACTTCATCTGATTCTCTGGCTGTTCAGGTTTTAAAAAAATTAAAATAAAAAAAAACACTTTTAAATCCTGAATGAAAAAATATCTTAAATCCTTTTCCACTCTATGCCAAGTTAACACGAACATTTCAGAGGCCAAAAATAAAATGGGAACTGGATCATGATTCAACATGGTAGTTAAGTCAGGAGGCTGAAAGCTTCCTTGAGAATGTTTGCTTTTGTCTAATTATCTTGTGCCCCATGTAGGGGATAAGAGACAAGGCAACGGATGTCCATAAGATAGGAAGTTAAAATGAAAAAAACACATAAATTAGGAGCTTAGGAAGGGATATATCTTAAATTAAATACTGAACTAGGAAGAAAGACACACTCTGCACAACCCTGTCTGCCTCACTATTGGCTCTGCATGAAGGTACAAATAGGAAGAGAAGTTTCACCTCAGAATCCAGAAACTTCCAGAGTACAGGGTTTGTATTTATATTACTAGTTAAATACACTAAACTCTAAACCAAGAAACAAATGTAAGGTAATAATGGATTGGTTTCACTCTATAGATGCCTGGAAATCAAAGGAAAATTCTCTCTGAAGGGACAGACTCTGAGTCCAGAAATCATAGAATTCTCACAGATACTATCTCCATAAATCTGCTATAAATCAAAATTTACAAAAGAAAAATAAAAACAAGAAGCAATGAGTGAGTAGAATTAGAGCATAAAAGGTTTTAAACATTGGAAAAAATAGATACCAAATACAAAATAAGTTTCCTTAAAGAAATAAAAGATCAGCTGGGCATGGTGGCTCATACCTGTAATCCCAGCACTTTGGGAGGCCAAGTCGGGAAGATCGCTTGAGCCCAGGAGTTAGAGACAAGCCTGGGCAACATAGGAAGACCCCAACTTTGTTTTATAAAAATAAAATAACTTTAAAGAAAGAAAAAAATCATAAAAAGCATCAGGAAAGAATACAATACCATCAGAAAAATATTGGGCAGACTTGACCCCCCCAAAATTAAAAAAAAATCTAAAGAGAACATCCAGAAGTAAAAAAATATATAACCATCATATGTTAAAACTCAAGGGACAAATTAAATAACAGATTAGACACAGATGTAGAGAGAATAAGAAACTGGAACATGAGCTGAAGAAACTACTCAAATGTGACCTAGAGATAATAAGAGCTGGAAAATACAAAGAATAAACTAGAAGACAGGGAGAATAGAATTAGACAGTCTGATATAGAAATAAGCAAAATTTCAGAAGAAGAGAGTACAGACAATATTTGAAGAAATAACAATGAGTGGTTTTTCCAAAATTGATTAAAGACATGAATACTCAGATAAAGTAATCATATTGAGGCACATTCAGAGTATCACTTCAGGACTCCAAAGCCAAGAGGAAAATTTAAAACCTGCCAGAGAGAAAAGACATACATCTAAAAAATAAAACAATTACACTTGCACTGACTTCTCAATTTGATTATGGAAGTTAGAAGATGGTGTACTAGTGTCTCCGAAGTGTTGAAAGAAAATGACAAGAAATTAAGGTAGAATAGAATATTTGAATAAAGGCATTTTCTGATAAATACAAAACTGAAATTGTTTACCACTGCTCAGCCATTACTAAATGAACTCCCAAAATATTCTTTAAAAGGAGTGAAAATAATATCAGACAGGCAGATGGAATGAAAGAAGGAATCATAGAAAAAGATATACTAATGTGTGGTGCTATGGATTGAGTTGTGTTGTTTTTCCTACCCACCCCACAAATTCACATATTGAAGCCCTAATCTCCAAAATGGCCGCATTTGGAGTAAGTAATTAAGGTTGAATGAGGTCATAGGTGTTAGCCTCCGATCTGGTAAAATTAGTCTCCTAATATGAAGAGCCACCAGAGAGCTCCTTCTCTCTCCACCATGTGAGGACATCATGACAAGTTGCCATCTATGAACCAGAGAGTGAGCCCTCACCAGATACTGAATCTGCCTGCACCTAGATCTTGGACTTCCCAGCCTCCAGAACTGTGAGAAATAAATGTCTGTTGTTTAAGCCTCCCAGTTTGCGGTAATTTATTATGGCAGCTAAAGAAGACTAAGACATACGGAAAAATCAAAACTATCACTGAATAGATAGCACAATAAGAATTTCCAATTTATGGGGGCTTAAAGAAAATAAGAGTGATAATACTAGACACATGTGGCATAAAAGGAAAGAGGGAGGTGATAGAGTTGTTCTGTAGTTTTTGCAGAGTTCACAAGGAGGTTCAGATATACTGAAAAAATTTGGCCGGGTGCAGTGGCTTATGCCTGTAATCCCAGCACTTTGGGAGGCCGAGGCAGGCAGATCACGAGGTCAGGAGATCGAGACCATTCTGGCTAACATGATGAAACCCCGTCTCTACAAAAATACAAAAATAGGAAAAATACAAAAAAACTAGCCAGGCGTGGTGACACACGCCTGTAGTGCCAGCTACTCAGGAAGCTGAGGCAGGAGAATCACTTGAGCCCGGGAGGCAGAGGTTGCAGTGAGCCAAGATCGTGCCACTGCACTCCAGCCTGGGCAACAGAGCGAGTATCCATCTCAAAAAAAAAGAAAGAAAGAAAGAAAAAATTAGACATAAAGAGTAAATTCCAAAATGCAAAATGATAGAAATCCAGTTTTAAACTTCTATGTATGTGTAGAAAAATAAGAGATCAATATTGAATGGTGAAAAGCATAAAAGAAATAAAAAGAACTAAACAAGATGATAGAAATATATCCTTATTCCTTAGCAGTGACAACAAATAAAATCACCAGTTCTAGCCTGGGCAACATGGCAAAGCCTCCTCCCTACAAAAAAAGAATACAAAAGTTAACCAGGCATGGTGGTGTGTTCCTGTAGTCCCAGCTACTTGGGAGGCTGAGGTGGGAGGATGGGTTGAGCCTGGGAGTTTTAGGCTGCAGGGAGCCACAATCACACTACTACATTCAAGTCTGGGCAACAGTCAGACCTCATCTCAAAAAAGAAAACAAAAAATCACCAGTTTGAAGCTAATTATTATACTGATTTTTTGTTTTAATCCATAAAAAGATACACCCAAAACATAAGACCAGAGAAAAGTTAATCATACAAAAAATGGCAGAAGATATAGTGGACTTATACTATTAATATGAGATAAATAGACCTCAAGGCAAAAAGTATTAATAGACATAAATGACAAAATATTCAAGTCACTATAAAAATATGTTAACAATTTAAAATTATGTCTTCCAGAGGTGTTTCAATATAAGGAAGTAAAAGATGTTGTAAATACAGGGAAAAATTGACAAAACCGACAATATAATGAAATATTTTAACACACATTGTTCAATAATTGATAGATCTAGAATGCAAAGTATAGTGAAAACACTGAACAAGATAACTGACAAGACTGACTGAATATACATATGTGGGACCTTGCACCCAACAATTACAGATCAGGCCTTCTTCTCAAAGATGGAAAACTACCCAGAGCTTTGAGGGGCTGAGGCAGGAGTATTGCTTGAGCCAAGGAGTTTGAGACCAGCAAGGGCAAGATGACAATACCCCATCCCTACAAAAAATTTTAAGATAGCTGAGTGTGGTGTTGCATGCCTATGGTACTAGCTATTTGGGAGGCTGAGGCAGGAGGGTTGATTGAGCCCAGGAGTTCGAGTTACAGTGAGGTATGATTGGGCCACTGCACTCCAGCCTGGGTGACAGAGCAAGACCCTGTCTCTAAAACAATTGGAGGGGGGAACCAAACTGAAAATGTTAAAATACTTTAAATTGAACAGTTAAAAATCTATACCAAAATGAAAAAAAAAAAACCTTCAGGGTAAAGCTAAAGCAGTACTCAAGGAGAAATTTATAAGCAGTTAGAAATTTAAATGTTTATAATAGGAGAGAAGAAAATTGGAAAAGTAATACATTAAACATTCGATTTTGCTAAGCGTGTGAGCTCATGCCTGTAATCCTAGCACTTTGGGAGGCCAAGTCTGGCGAATCGCTTGAGCCCAGGAGTTTGAGACCAGTCTGGGCAACAAAATGAGACCCCATCTCTACAAAAAATGCAAAACATAGATGGGCATGATGGCGCACACCTGTAGTCCCAGCTATTCGGGAGGCTAAAATGGGAGGATGCCGTGAGCCCAGGAAGTCAAGGCTGCAGCAAGCCGTGATCGTGCCACTGCACTCCAGCCAGGCGACAAAGCGAGACCCTACTTCAAAAGCAAACAACAAAAAAATTCCGCTTTAAAAGTCAGAAAGTAGGTATGAAGAAAATAACAAAGTGGTAGAAGTTAATGAAATAGAAATCAAGGGTATAATAGAAAGGCCCAAGAGGTGAATTTAATAGCATATTAGACAATCAGAGAAAGGAAGAGTAAACAAGAAGAATGGTAGGTAGGAACCATCAGACTGAAGATCACAAAATTTAAAAAGAGAATGGAAAATACAGAAAAAGCCTTGGTATCGGGGACATGGAGACAAGGTCTGGCATAGTTGTATATAAGTCGATGTAATTATTGACTCTGTTTCTTCACCCTTTGCTATACATCAGCAGCAGTCCCCAACCTTTTTGGTACCAGGGGCCAGTTTCATGGAAGACAATTTTTCCATGGATGAGGCAGAAGGATGGTTTCGGGATGAAACTGTTCCACCTCAGATCATCAGATTCTCATAAGGAGCATGCAACCCAAATCCCTCACATGCACAGTTTACAATAGGGTTTGTGCTCCTATGAGAATCTGATGCCACTGCTCATCTGACAGGAGGCAGACCTCAGGCTGAAATCCTTGCTCGCCTGCCACTCACTTCCTGCTATGTGGCCTGGCTCCTCATAGGCCATGGACTGTGGAGTTGGGGACCCCTGCTATACAATACCCTCTGCCATGTAACTTTGCAGTTCCTCCAGCCAAAGACTTGGTTTAGTTCCCTGATATTCACGTTGGATATTGTCACATGACTTGCTTCAGGCAATGATATTAGCAGAAGTGACACAAGCAAAGACATGAGATGAGCTTGTGTGATTGGGATTTCTCTCGTGCCCCCACCATCATCCTGAGAAGAAAATGCTTCAGCTAGACCACTTGTACCAAGAGGATGAGAGACGTGGGTTGTAGAACCATCCCAGTAGACTCAAGATCTGTAGTGAGAAGCGGAGCTACCCAGCTGAGCTGGGCCTACCCACAGATCCATGAGTGATAATACAAAAATGGATGTTTCACATCAGTGGGCTTTGGGGCGGCTAATTATGCAGCAGTAGCTAACTGATAGACCATGGATCCACTAAGAGAAAGGGACAGACACAATATCTGAAGATACAGGAGATCATTTTTGAAAACTGATAGAAAATAACCACAGATTTGAGAAACTCTGAGAAACTGAAGCAGAATTGATACAAGGAAAAATCATACCTGGATACATCATTGCAAAACTTCTGAAACCCAAGAATAAAGAGAAAGTCTTAAAAGCAGTCAGAGCAAACAGCCACAATACTTAAAGGAGCAACAATAAGAATAATACCCGAGTTCCAAAAAGAGAAAGTAAGCAATGAGAAAAGACAATGGAAGAACATTGTGAAACTGCTGGAAGAAAATCACTGCTAATTCTAGAGCGTTCTACAAAACAAAATACCCTTCAAAATGCAAAAGTAAAGACAAAGTGAAAGAAACACACTCTCATAGAATGTATCACCATCAGACCACACTAAAGGAAATCCAAAAGGTGGATGAAAAGTTATATCAAACATAAGCAATGGAAAGAATATTAGTTAATATAAATAAAAATCTATTGTATAAGACAATAATAACAAGGACTTTAGGGATATAATATATAGAAGTAAAAAATTATACAGCAGATTTAATATAATGAATATAAGTAGTGTGAATAATTGTATGTGACCACAGTAACACAGAAGGTGACAGAGGAATGAAAGGAGTTAAAAGTATTCCAAGGCTCAAGCATTGTGCTAAGAGGCAATAAATATGAAAATGAATTAAAACAGTGTGTCCCAATAAAATGTATTTGAATTTCATATATATCTATGGAAGATGCTTTAAGTAAAAAAAAAAAAAAATTCACATTTAGATACTATAGTATAGTTTATTATTTATTTATTAATATTCTACTTAATAAATAACATTCTTAGCTCACAGGTTGTACGAACACAGGACTGCAGCTGGCTGTGGTCTCAGGTTTTGGTTTGCCAGCCCACGTATCAGGAAAATAGCAACCACACAAGGCAGCTACCACCACTCAGTCTGGGGTACAAAGGGGAGAATTAATAAAACTAATAAGCTGGAATTCATGAAAATGAGTCACTCCCCAGGTGCCCCAGGGCGGCTGCCACACTGGGATCTGGCCTCTGAAGAGGGATGGCAGCTGCTGCCAGGGTCTGAGCTGGAAGGGCCTACGGCCTGAAACCCAGACCCCCGAGATGAGGCGTCCCTGGCAGTGGTTTGAGGTCTCTAGCAGGGAGATCAAGCTGATTCTGCAGAGTCGGGAACCTGCAACCCAGTTTTAGCAGCTAGGTGGGGAAGTGCCACTGCCAGGTGAACCAGCAGCGTCCAGAGGACACGTGGCCCCAGTGGCAGGTAGACCGGAAGCCTGGGAAAGAAACCGGAAGCAAACTGAAAGGAGCACATTCCCCATCTTCCCCAGCCTTGCGTGCTTTCTCTGGTGCCCCTAGTGGGAGAATTTAGCACAGCACCAGCTGTCCCAGCAGAAATGAGTTTGCGGAGCTAGGGCCAGCCACAGAGGTGGAGTGGGGATGGTTGGTGTGGAGCTGAGTCAACACCAGGCAAACACTAAGTGAAAGAATCTGGCAGAGTTTCTACTGTCAGACAAAAGTGATGTTGATACAGGAAACATTACTATAATGGAGGGCTTTTCATAATTGCAAAAGGGTAAATCCAACAGGTGGATACAATAATTCTAAATGTGTATGCATCTGTTAACATAACCTCAAAATATATAAAGCAAACATTAACAGAAATAAAAGATGAAATGGTAAATTTCAACATACTTCTTTCAGTGTGTGACAGAACAATCCAGCAAATTAATAAAAATATGCAATATTTGAACATCATTAACAACCTTGGCCCACTAACATATACAGGGCACTGCACCGAACAACTAAAAAGTCACAATTTTTTCAAGTGTACATGGAATGTTCATCAAATTTTTGTCCATATGCTGGGGATAAAGCAAATCTCCACAACGTCAATGACTTGAAATCGTGTGGCATGTTTTTGACCATAATGCAATTAAATAAAAAACCGATATCAAAAAATAAAATATCCCCAAAGGTTTGGAAGATAAGAAATAAATTTATGCATATTCTAAGTCTCAGAAGACAGTCACAAAGGAAGTTGGAAAATATTTGTATTAAATTATACTGAGGCAAGGTACAGTGACTCATGCCAGTAATTCCAGCACTTTGGGAGGGTGAGGTGGGAAGGTTGCTTGAGCCCATGAGTTAGCAGCCTGGGCAACATAGTGAGAACCCGTCTCTACAAAAAATTTTAACAACTGGCAAGGTGTGGTAGTGCCCACCTGTAGTCCCAGCTGCTATGGAGGTGGAGGTGGGAGGATCACCTGAGCCCAGAAGGTTAAGGCTGCAGTGAGCCATGGTCATGCCACTGCACTCCAACCTGCATGACATAGTGTCCAAAAATAATTACACTGTTTCTCCAAAAAAGAATTATACTGTTTACATGACCTATTATTACTTGCGGTATAGTGACAAAGATATGCTTAAGAGAAACTTGTGGTCTAAAATAATCCATTCATGGGAAAAATTCTTAAAGACAGAGAACTGAGTATCTACTTCAAGAAATTAGAAAAAGAATAGCAAATATATCCACAGAAAGAAGAAATTCAAACTAATAGAAAATTCATCAAAAAATAAAAATAAAAGGTTGCTTATTTGAAAAAACTAATAAAACTTATAAATCCTTAGAAAGATTGATCATGAGTAAGAAGGCACAAATTATCAATATCAGGAATAAAAAGATGACATCTCTAGACTAAAAAACATAGAAAGATACCATCTAGGGCTAGGTAAAAAGTTCTTAAAATTGACACCAAAAGCTGAATCCATAGAAGGAACAATTGATAAACTGGACCTCACCAACATTAAGACCTTTGCTTTGCTATTGACTCTGTTATTAGGATGAAAAGACAAGCTACAGACTAAGAGAAAATATTTACAAGCCACAATCTGACAAAGAGTTTTATCTAAAATATACAAAGAACTCTTAAAACTCAACAGTAAAAAAAAAAAAAATCAATGAGAACATGGACAAGGCATATAAACAGACATTTTGTCAGCAAGCAGATGTGAGTGGCAAATAAGCACATTAAAAAATAATCAACATCCTTATCCTTTTTTTTTTTTTTTTTGAGACAGAGTCTCACTCTGTCGCCCAGGCTGGAGTGCAGTGGCGCGATCTCAGCTCACTACAAGCTCCGCCTCCTGGGTTCACGCCATTCTCCTGCCTCAGCCTCCTGTGTAGCTGGGACTACAGGCGCCCGCCACTGCGCCTGGCTAATTTTTTTTGTATTTTTAGTAGAGATGGGGTTTCACCGTGGTATCAATCTCCGGACCTCATGATCCACCCGCCTCAGCCTCCCAAAGTGCTGGGATTACAGACGTGAGCCACTGCGCCCAGGCCATCCTTATCCTTTATAAAATGCAAATTTAAGCCACAATGAGATATCACCACATACCTATGAGAATGGCTAGAATAAAAAATAGTGACAACACCAAATCCTGAAAAGGATGCAGAGTAACTGGATCACTCATACACAGCTGGTGAAAATTTAAAATGGTACAGCCACTATGGAAAACAGTTTGACAGTTTCTTATAAAAATGAACATACAACTACCATGCATTTCATAACTCAAGTTCCACCAGACATTTGGAGAAAGGTTCAGAAACTGGAAGCTTACCCCAAGACACCTCAGGTGACGTGGATAGCGGAGGCCTTTAAGGTTTTTAACAATAAGGACCAGGCAGGGGAGGAAAAAAAGGATGAGAGAATGAAAAATCGGGCAAAAATTTTGGCTGCCATAATTACAGGTCTGCCTCAAGGTGACCCTAGGCAGGAGAAACACTCCAGACAAGGGGTGACCAGACCTCAACCAGCAGCAATAGGACTGAGGGACAACCAATGTTCTTATTATAAGAAAGAGGGGCACTGGAAAAGGGACTGTTCATTCCATCCTGTGAAGTCATGACAGCATGAATCTCCCCAACCCACTCCTCTTGATGCTAGTCTCTTGTATGAAAAGGCCACCCTCTCTGCTGGATGTAGCCCAAGTGCTCTCCCAGCTGCAGTCTTGAAGCGTTCTGTTGGCATCACCACCGCAAAGCCTCAGGTCACTCTCAATGTAGCAGGCAGGAAACCTGAATAACTATTGGATACTGGGACCACCTACTCTGTCCTGACCCAACCTGTGGGACCTCTGCAATGCCAACTGTATGGTGATGGGAATAGATGGCCAGGAGAAGGTAAAATGATTTGCCTTTCCTTTGACTTGTGAAATTGGATTTAAGGGTATTACTCATTCTTTCCTATATATCCCTGAGTGTCCCCTTCCTTTAATAGGTTATGATTTATTATCCAACCTGGGAGCCTCAGTTTCCCTCCAGGGGATGCAATATAAGTCTCAGTACCTCCGAGAAGAGAATCCATTTACTGGCCCTTTTGGCTCCCAAAGGTCAGAAGCTACCTCCTGTCCTGGAAGAGATAGTATGTCAAGTGGCAAAGTTTATATGGGATGCCAGTACTCTAAGACAAGCCATCATTGCAGAGCCTATTAAGATAAAACTTAAGCCAAGTGTACCCTACCCATGCAAGCCCCAATACCCTTTGAGGACAGAAGACCTACAGGGAATACAGCTCCTCCTGGAAAAATTCCTACAGCACAGGCCTACTCAGCCCTGCCAGTCACCTTGTAATACCCCAATCTTGCCTGTGGAGAAACCAAAAGGGGAGTACTGGTTTAGGGTACTCCTTTTAGGAGTGAATGGCTTAGGGCAGTGAACGACTCAGTTGTTCCCAGTCATCCTATAGTTCCCAATCTATCCACACTCCTCTCTCAGATCCCTAGGCGCACTCAGTTCTACATGGTGCTGGATCTAGAGGACACTTACTTTTGTATCCCATTGCATCCCAAATTCTCCTACATTTTTGCCTTTGAATGGAAGTATCCAGAGACCCAGGAAACTTCCCAATATACCTGGACAGTGCTACCCCAGGGGTTTCAGGATAGCTCCTACCTCTCTGGGAAGGCCCTGGCAAAAGACCTCAGAGATCTTAAACTTACAAGTGGAATCTTATTGCAATATGTGGATGATTTGCTTATTGCTAGTGAGGGCTTCCATAGTTTTCAAGAACATACTATTAAAACATTACATTTCTTGGCTGAATGGGAATATAAGGTCTTCCCCTTAAAGGCCCAGATCTCCCAGACACAGGTTCGATGACTAGGGTTCATACTTACCCCAGAAGCCAGGATGCTTGCCCCAGACTGAAAGCAGGCCATTGCTTCACTACTAGTCCCTGGTAGTAGAAGAGAGCTGCACGGATTTCTGCAGATGGCTGGCTTCTGCTGGGTTTAGATCCTAAACTTTGGCCTCATACTTAAACCCACTCAAGAGTGGAGAAAACCAATTATCCCACTGGGTAGAAGCCTGTCAGCAAGCATATGAAACCCTAAAATCTGAGTTAGGAAGGCCCCTGACCTAGGACTCCCACATTTGTAGAAGCCTTTCTTCCTATATGTATATGAGAGGTTCAGGCCAGCCCTGGATGTCCTAATTCAGAATCTGGAGTCCATCCAATGGCCAGTGGTTACTTTCAAAGCAATGAGACCCAGTAGCCCAGGGAAGGCCAAGCTGACTTAGGGCAGTGGTGGCCACCAGCCTCCTGGTCAGAGAGGCCTCCCAACTCACATGAGGCCAACCCCTTCAGGTTGACACTCCTCACCAGGTCTGGAATGTGTTAGAAATAAAAGAGCACCACTGGCTGGGGAAGCCTAACTTTATAGCAGGCCCTGCTGCTAGACACCCTCGACTGAACCTTAAAGGTGTGTTAGACCTTGAATCCTGCTGCCCTGGTTCCCTCGCCCACTTCAGAGACACAAACACACTTGTGTGGAGACTTTAGAGCAGACCTATTCTAGACAAATGGACCTGCAGGACTCCCCCTTAGAAAATACAGATAAAGAATTATTTACATCTGGGAACAGCTTTGTAGAAAATGGCATCCAAAAGACAAGCTATGCTGCTGTTGGCTTGAACCACATTGTAGAAGCAAAAGCCCTTGCCCCAAGCACTTCCACTCAGGAAGCAGAGCTCAAAGCCCTAGTCATGGCTCTTTAACTAAGGGAAGGAAAATACTTAATGTATATCCTGCCTCTAAGTATGCATTCCTAGTGCTCCATGCTCATGCAGCTGTCTGGAAAGAGAGGAGATTGTGGACTCCTAGGAGCTCCCCCATAAAACATAAAAAAGTGATTCTGTCCCTTCTTGAGGCAGTTCAGCTCCCTTCCCAGATAGCTGTCATGCACCATGAAGGGCCCCAGCGGGCAGTTCTTTAACCAGCCGAGGAGACAGCTGAGCTGGTGAAGCTGCCAAACAGGTGGCCCAGACAGAGCGGCTTGGCCCCTTGGCTCCTGTAACCCATGTTCCTACCATAGGAAGGAGGGGCACTGGGAAAGGGACTGCTCATTCCATCCTAGGAAGCTGGGACAGAATGAATCTGCCCAACCCACTCCTCCTGTTGCTAGCCTCTTCCTAGCCACTTTCTTCTAGACGAAGAGTTAAATCAGGCTGTAAAAGACATCATTAACTTGGGACAAGTTCAGCAGGCCATCTTCCAATATGATAATAAGATGTGACCTCAGCCGGGTCATGGAGTTTCAGATCATTTCCCTGCTAGCCCAGGTGCACAGGTCCTACTCAAGACATGGCGAAAAGGAAGCCCAGAGGCTCAGTTCACTGAGAAATGAAAGGGTCCATACCAGGTTTCCTTGGCCACTCCATCAGCTGTACAGTTGGAAGGACTTGTCTCTAGAATAAAACCTTTTGCTTCTCCTGATGGACGATAGGCCTGCTTGGAGAAAACAGTCTACTCCCGTAAACCTATATAGGACCTCAAGTATTTGTTCAAGAAGCTGCCTCTGGAAGACAGCAATAGTTAAGTAACATCCTTACATAAATGATATATACCAGAGGATATGCAGACTATCTTCAGGACCCTGGCTTGATACCCCCAACTGCACAATTCATAACCTGAACCTCTCCATTCTCAATGACACCAGGGGATATGCAGACTATCTTCAGGACCCTGGCTTGCTACCCACCAACTGCACAATTCATAACCTAAATCTCTCCATTCTCAATGACACCAGGTGACATTCGAATTTGGGCTCCTCTTGGAATTGTTTTCCCTCGAGGCCACACTAATGACCTCCTCAACCACCCTGCTTGCCTAGCTCTTTCCCCCTGCATGGCTCTGTGGGCTTGGACACCCCAAGCCCAGGCCAAGGAAGGGCCAGGTCTGGCACCCAGAAGTCCCCCACTTGACCTTGACTCCTTCAAGTCCCCCAATAAACTGCCAGTGAACCACCACAAGCTGCCCAAATCCATTGCGTTAGACTGATGCAACTGAGTGATGGGGAAGGTGTGGGTCCCTCCAGCTTTCGTGGGTGCTAAGACTGCTGGGTGTCTGGCACTGCTCTGGCCCTGGGACACAGCAGTTAGGAGGCCAACCAGGCCCTGGCCTTCTGGCTTCAGAGTCCAAGAGGGACAGAAGTATTCCTTGCTTATGTATTCCCTGTGTAAGATTGCAGCAAGGCTATGCACCCTGGGAGAGGTTCCCTGTGCAAGGAGAGCCCTGGGGATCTTGCCCAGTCTCTGGGCCCAGGAAGCGGAAGATGGAAGAGGAGGGAACAGCATGTGGGTGGGAGGGGAGCTGGGAGAGCAGAAGTTGGGAATGAAAGGGCAGGGGCAGGAGCAGAGGAGGTCTGGAGGGTGGGTAGAGACCTTGGAAGCTCCAACTGGTTTCTCATTCATCCATCTTCACCGGTATCTCCAGGGCTAAGCCTCCAGCTCTGGGTCCCTCCCCTGGCAGGAGAGGACACAGTGGTGTAAACCAAAAATGAAATTCTAAGCACCCCCACCATCTGAATGGACCCCTGCTCTTGACCAAGGGCAGTCCAGGGTTAACCTGAAACACTAGTTCAGACCACGACAGGAAATGGGTGTTGGATATGCCTCACTGTACCCTCCTCCCTTTGGATTTCAGGCCCAGCTGACCAGCAGTAACATCAACACACCCCTTAAAGACTGAGAGAACAGACTCTTTAAGTCTGATGAGAAACATTTACAATCTATTCTCTCTGAAGCCTGCTACCTGGAGGCTTCATCTGATGATGAAACACTGGTCTCCACGACCCCTTATCTTAACCAGACATTCCTTTCTATTAATGCTAGGTCTTTAAAAAATAACTCTTTTTTTTTTTTTTTGGTAGAAGTGAGGTCTCTCTATGTTGCCCAAGCTGGTATCTAACTCCTGGGCTCAAATGGTCCTCAGCCTCCCCATGGCAAGGATTACAGAAATGGGCCACCATGCCCGGTCAACTTAACTCTTTCAACCAATTGCCAATCAGAAAATCTTTGAATCTGCCTATGACCTAGAAGTCCCTCTGTCACTTCCAGTTGTCCCCACCTTTCTGGACCAAACCAATGTCCATCCTGCAAGTATTGATTGATGTCTTATGTCTCCCTAAAATTTGTAAAACCCAGTTGCAGCCTGACCACTCTGGGTACAAGTTCTCAGGATCAGGATCTTCTGAGGCCGTGTGACGGGCCACAGTCACTTAGATGTGGCTCAGAATAAATCTCTTCAAACATTGCACAGTGTTTCACTCTTTTTGTTGGCAAGGGGACAACATGGGTGACCAGGAGGCTGCATTCTTTGAGCAATGGCCAACAGGCTCAACGGCTATGTCCTCAGTCCCTTCAGCCCAAAAGGCCACCCCTCCCTGGGGCAGAGGGCTCAGAGCCCAGCTACGACAAGGTGACACTTCAGGGACAAGTGTGAGCAATGCTAGGGTGTTGGGAATAGGCCCCCAAAATCTGGCCATAAACTGGCCTCAAAACTGGCCATAAATAAAATCTCTGCAGCACTGTAACATGTTCGTGATGGCCATGATGCCCACGCTGGGAGGTTGTGGGTTTACCGGAATAAGGGCAAGGAACACCTGGCCCACCCAGGGCAGAAAACCGCTTAAAGGCGTTCTTAAACCACAAACAATAGCTTGAGCCATCTGTGATTTAAGGACATGCTCCTGCTGTAGATAACTAGCCAAACCCACCCCTTTATTTCGGCCCATCCCTTTGTTTCCCTAAGGGGTACTTTTCATCTATAATCTGTAGAAGCTGTGCTTATCACTGGCTTGCTGTGAATAAATACGTGGGTAAATCTCTGTTGGAGGCTCTCAGCTCTGAAGGCTGTGAGACCCCTGATTTCCCACTCCACACCTCTATATTTCTGTGTGTATCTTTAACTCCTCTAGCACCGCTGGGTTAGGGTCTCCCGGCCCGAGCTGGTCTCGGCACTGGGGGAGCTGCCCTGATAGGTAGTGAGCTCCCTGTCCCTGGGGCTATCAAGCAGAGCCAGGTGCCGCCCCAGGGAGCTCCTTCTTTGAGGGCGGTCCAGAACCCTGGAACCCCAGCCCAGGCCCAGGCCTGAATCCGGACCTTGTTTAACCCAGCAATTCCGGGACCCCATCCCCGGTCGCTGGCATCCGCTGTCATTCGAGAGCCTGGAGCTGACGGGGAGAGCTGGTCCGGCCTTCTCTGGGCCGCCTTTCCTCCCCAGCCTCGTCAGGAAGGGGCACAGGACAGCCGAGCTGCGCGACAGCCCGCTGGGCCTGCGCCCCAGGGCCTCCGGCGACACTTGGAGTCCGCAGCTGAGTCACTGACTCTCACCCGGGCTCCCCCGCTTCCGCCCGGCCCTGATTTGTTTCAAAAGGGAGGAAGGGCGGGAATGCTCGGGAAGAGCCTGGGGTTGGCAGGACCTTTAGGGGGTGGAATGAATGTCGTGAGGGCGAGTAAGGAGGTACCGGCTGGGGCTGAAAATGCGCACGGGGACCATGAGCGTGATTCGCCCTGAGCCGCTGCGAACGCCCTGCGAGCTGGGGTGGCCCTGGAGCAGAAGCTAGGTTCCCGGAGAGTCCGCTGCAGCGCCGCTGGCGATCGGGCTGGGTCCCATTTTCCACGAAAAGTCCCGCGGCTTCGGCCGCGGAGGTGCTGGAGCCTTTGCGCTCAGACGAAGGGCCGAACGGCCAGGGCCAGGCCGCGTCTTCAGAGCCTGGCGAGGGTCTCGCGCTGCTGGGAAGGCGGAGACGCCGGGGCGCGCGTGCACCCGCGCGCGTGCACCCTCGCGCCTGCAGCGCCGCGCACGGCCGCCAGGTGCCGCTGTGGCGCTCAGCGCGCCGCCCGCCCCGCCCCAGGGAACGCGAAAGTGGCGCGGGCCTGGACGGCGGGACGGACCACGTAGGGCGCTGAGAAGGTCGCGCCACCGTGGGCGGGGCTCCGGGCACCTCCCCCTCGGCCGGCCTCGCGCTGTGGTTCGCTCCGGGCGCGCTGCGCTCGCGAGTTCCCAGGAGGCCTGGCGGGCACCGTAACCAGCGCCGCGGACACCGGCACCGGCGCCACGGACTCCGCAGGACCCCGCGCCCGCCGCCGCCGCTATGCTGGGGCTGCTGGTGGCGTTGCTGGCCCTGGGGCTCGCTGTCTTTGCGCTGCTGGACGTCTGGTACCTGGTGCGCCTTCCGTGCGCCGTGCTGCGCGCGCGCCTGCTGCAGCCGCGCGTCCGTGACCTGCTAGCTGAGCAGCGCTTCCCGGGCCGCGTGCTGCCCTCGGACTTGGACCTGCTGCTGCACATGAACAACGCGCGCTACCTGCGCGAGGCCGACTTTGCGCGCGTCGCGCACCTGACCCGCTGCGGGGTGCTCGGGGCGCTGAGGGAGTTGCGGGCGCACACGGTGCTGGCGGCCTCGTGCGCGCGCCACCGCCGCTCGCTGCGCCTGCTGGAGCCCTTCGAGGTGCGCACCCGCCTGCTGGGCTGGGACGACCGCGCGTTCTACCTGGAGGCGCGCTTTGTCAGCCTGCGGGACGGCTTCGTGTGCGCGCTGCTGCGCTTCCGGCAGCACCTGCTGGGCACCTCACCCGAGCGCGTCGTGCAGCACCTGTGCCAGCGCAGGGTGAGCGGCCCCCGCCCCTGGCCCCGGAGCACGGCCTTTGTGGGACCTCCGGGGGCTCCTCCTAGTCCCTGGCCCCCTCCCCTAGGGAAGGCCCGCTGCCTGCACCTCTTTCGGATACTGCTGGAGTCCTGCCTCTTACCGCTCCCGCCCCTCCCTCTCTACCGGGGGCATTCCTCACTGATGCCTTTGTTCGTGGGGGTTCCTAGGGTCCCCGAATCAACTCTTCATAGTCGGGCTTAGCGTGCTTTCCTCCTGCCGTTTCTTAACCTGGCCCCTCACGGTTTCGTGTTCACCCCTCTCCTCTCTCCTGGTACTCTGTTCTGTGGCTGGAGTGCTGACCTCTCTGGTCCTTGGTCCTGAATATAGGCTGGAGAGGTGATCAGTTAGAAGAGGTTCCTAGGAGTTCCTGAGGACCTGAGCCCCCCTTTCAGACAGCTTAGAGCTGAAGGGCGGGGTTCTGGTCACCTGGGTTTGGGGTTGAGGTACTGAGCCGAGTAGCTGAAAGCCTTCTGGCCTTTCTGCAGTTGGAGAGAGGAGGGCCATGCACCTCCCCAGGGCTCGCTCCTTCCAGCAGGGCAGAACCGCCCCTGCAGCATGGCACCTGGGGCCCTGGGGACGGCCACCAGGCCGATGTGGCCAGAGCAGTTGCCTGAAAAGTTGCCTGGAGCGTCCGTGCAGGAAGCCAGGGCCTGCGCACCCCTGGTGTGCCCTTAGGGCACTGCCCTCTCCGGTCTCGGACAGGTGCCTCCCGAGCAGACGAGGGTCAACGTCTCATCTCAGTCCTGATGTTACAGGAAAGGGATTCAGATCCAGACCTCATGGGAGGGTTCTTGGATCTTGTGTAAGAAAGAACTCAGGGCGAGTCTGCAGTGCACAGTGAAAGCAAGTTTATTAAGGTAAAGCGGTGAAAGAATAGCTGGTCGGTAGACCCAGTAGCATGTTCCTGTAAGAGGAGGAACGCGTCCACCCTAGGTGCAATGCTTGTATATATGGGGAGATGTATTCTGCTACAAGGGTTTGTGATAAAGGAGTAATTTTCTTAATTACTGTATTTTGCAAGAATCAATATTACTATCTTCTTTTTTTTTTTTTTTTCAGACGGAGTCTCACTCTGTCGCCCAGGCTGGAGTGCAGTGGCGTGATCTCGGCTCACTGCAACCTCCGCCTTCCGGGTTCACGCCGTTCTCCCGCTTCAGCCTCCCCACTAGCTGGGACTACGGCGCCAGCCACCACGCCCGGCTAATTTTTTGTATTTTTAGTAGAGACGGGGTTTCAAAATCAGGAATGCCTTTGTTCTCCAGACATCGGGATATCTGGACACTCCCAAGTCTGGGTCTCTTTAGTAAACATTATTAATTTGTTCCCTTAAATGTGTTTGAAACGCTTGTTCCCCGGTGCCGTAAAGAAATAGCAGGTGAACATAAATTTAATTTACTCAGCAAGGCCATTTTTACTTCCTGCAGAAAGGGTACACTCGCCAGCAGCTTTGCCATGAGAGTACACCGAACAAAGGAGACAGGCTCATTTATAACCTGATGCGTAACAATCGCTTTTATTTAAAGTGCGAAAGGAATATTTAATCCATTTCAGCCAGGGATTTGCATCTTGATACTCTCTCGATGGCTAAGGTCTGTTTTAGAGCTCTTATTTTTACAATAGACACCCTAGTTTTATTATTAGATGTAGAAGCAACCGGTGTGAGATCTAGAACTGAGGCTACTGAAGAAGGGGGAGATGGGGGAATAATGCGTATTTAAAAAATACCTAGGGGGTCTTTTCCATTTATGTCAATCCCCATACCACAGAAGCGACTGAGGGCAGGTCTAGAGTTAGTTAAGGTGGAGGTGGTGATAGAGAAGGACAGGGTTACACTGATAAGGCTGACAGTTCGAAAGGGTAGTCCTTTCAGTGAAATAGGTGAGGGGTTTTAGATCTGCACAGACCTTTTTCGTGGAAGTTTAACTTTGCTCCTGAGCAGTTGAATGTGTATAGTCCCGTTTACTACAAAGTTGGCAGGCTATAGGAGCAGAACATTGGCATCTTGGCTACAGGTCATTACAATAATGACAGCTAGGGGTAACCGTGTCCATCAGAGGGCTGGGACGTAAGCATTTGTGTGAAAAGGCTAGCTGTTGTTGATCTTTTACATTTCCGCAAGGTATGACAGAACAAGCATTCAAGGCAGTGGTCTGAGGTGAGTTAGTTACAATAATGACAAAGGCGCTAGTAACAATAAGGAAAGGAAGCAATATAGAAGGTACATGAAAATTAAGCTTTCTTTAACTTTAACTTAGTAGGATTGGTCCTAGTACAGTCATCCATGATTCTGAGAGAAAGATGTTTTCTTGACTGGAGTGTGGTCATTTTTTTCTTGGCTCTGCGGATGGCAGTCTCAGTGGTTAACAGCATAAAATAGGGTTCTTCCCAGGCTGGCTCAAGTTTTCTCTTTCTGTCTTTTGATGAGGACGTGGTTTTCAGGCTGGTGCTGGTGTACTGGAAATTCTAGGGGTGGTACCTAGAACTGAAAGACTTTTAGTTCTGAGGGAAGGGAAACTGGAAGATAAATTAAGTATATAATTTTTGCTGCATATCCTGGGGCTTGAGGCCCCATGGTGATGCCTCCCGCTCCATTCCTGCTCAGCACCGCCCAGGGGACACTGCAGCCCTGCCTCCTCTTAAGCTCTTGGCCTTCTTGGGGCCTTCACTGCCCCTGTGCACTGTGGCCTTGGACATGAGGGGCCTTGTGACTTACCTGGCCACCTTCAGGCCTTAAGAAAGCTAAACACCGTTTTATATTTGACAATGCTTTTTGTATGATTTTATACCAGATAAGTTAAATTTTACCTTTATACTAATGTGCTATTAATGTTAAACTTAATAAAATCTTTTTTTTTTGAGACAGAGTCTTGCTCTGTCGCCCACGCTGGAGGTGCAGTGGCGCAATCTCAGCTCACCGCAAGCTCCGCCTCCCGGGTTCACGCCATTCTCCTGCCTCAGCCTCCTGAGTAGCTGGGATTACAGGCGCCTGCCACCATGCCCAGCTAATTTTTTGTATTTTTTAGTGGAGACGGGGTTTCACCGTGTTAGCCAGGATAGTCTCGATCTCCTGACCTCGTGATCTGCCCGCCTCAGCCTTCCAAAGTGCTGGGATTACAGGCGTGAGCCACCATGCCCGGCCAAACTTAATAAAATCTTGTAGACATTATTTATTCAATTTTAATGTCTGACTATAGGGTAAGATTTTTATAGACTATTTTTAAGCTTTTATAATTTTTGTTAAAGAGCGGGTTAGTGCTTTAAGAAAAATCTATTGTGCTTTTAACATCCAGTTCACAGAAAAACTGCATGATACCCCTTTAACTTTAGCCAATATGTTTACACACAGAATTTCCTTTACAATTAACATTTTAAAACTTGCTTAAACCTTTAAAACAAAATATATTTTTAACCTTTTAATGTAGGTAAAAATCCATATTGTGTCTCCTTATAATCCTGTTATTAAAAGTATTATTTTATTTTTCTGACATACCTTGTATATAAACTGTTTTTTAAAAAATAATTTTACATTCAGGAGGCCTAATTACTTTTAAATTATACTCTATTTCTTGCATAAATTCCCTTTTATAGCTTTTCTTACGACTTTCACAATCTTCAACATGTCTTAACTTTCTGCCTGCCTTTTACGCTATTTCTTTTTCTCAGTTTCACCCTCTATGTCTTCTTTGATTTCTGTCTCTTCCAGTTTCTCTCTTATTCTTTCCCTCTGTATTTTAATCTCTTTCTGTCTCTTCTCTCTCTTCACTCTTCATCCCCTGCTTCCTTCTTCCATCCTGAGTTCTCCCGCTCCTGCAGCAGCAGGGCTGGGCAATGGCACCAGCCCCTGGGCATGCACTGCCGTCAGTTTCTCTATCCACCCCCACCATTCCCCTTTTTACTTTTTTTCCCCTTTCTTCCTACACTTAGTTTCTTGGGCTGGGTGGGATTTGCATGGCTGCAGTCCGGCCCGGGCAGCCCAGAGGCTTGGCAGATGCCTGCCACAAATTGCAAGAATTATGCCCTCTCACCTCCTCTGCTCTCTTCCTGGCGCCGCTGTGCTTGCTGTTTTTGCTTTCTTTTTTTCTGACTTCCTCTCCTAGTTCTTTTTCCTGTCTGCTGGTCTTTCCTTTGTCTCTGCCAGCCACCTATGCTGCTGTTTTCCCCCCTCTCCTTCCCCTTACCCTGGGGGACCAACCGGCGGGAGTGAAGCTTAGCCTTTTTCTTTCCCTGTGAAGAGGGGAAAAGGGAGTTTTGAACATATATATATATATATATATATATATATATATATATATATATATTTTTTTTTTTTTTTTTTTTTTTTTACTACTGGAGGTTTGTGTGAGGTTCAACCCCCTGAAATTAATGGAAGACTTAACCCCTCAAACCAGGGGTGTCTTGCCTTGCCTGCCCTGGAAGGCACAACCCCTCAAACCAGGGGTGTCTTGCCTTGCCTGCCCTGGGAGGTTGACCTGTTTCCTCCTTTCCCCCCAGAGGTGCCTTGCATACTTCCCACTTGTGTTGTCCTCTCTGGTCGCTCCCCCAAGGGAGAATTAGGCCCCTCTTAGTGTAGGCGTGCTGGTATAAATCCCACGGCAGGACCTGCCCTAAGCCATATGAGGTCACTACAGAACCGGAACCATGGAGAGGACCCACTCACTGTCCAGCAGGAGGACTTGTCACCATCCACACAAACCACACTGCAAGCAGGGTTGTCTGTGATCATTCACGCATACACACATTCAGCCCTCCAGAATTTCACCACCAAGGAAGTACTTTACCAGCTCCTGTGGCTTCTCCTTCCTTGGTCTGTGCACAGAGTTGCAGCCCTGGTATGTGAGCATCCTTTACCTTAGGTTGCTGGCCAGTTTCTTTTTTTTTTTTTTTTTCTGCATTGCTGAGAGTCCGGGTTTATTCGTCACACCAGGTGGGTCTCGATTTCTCATCCCTGAGGCCACTGCAGTGAGGCAGAGGAGCGTGCTCCCTCATGAGAGAGGAACAGAGACCGCCCCCGCAGGAGAATGTAGCCCTGTACGGATTGCCACCAAATTGTTTGAAATGCTTGTTCCCCAGTGCCATAAAGAAACAGCAGTTGAACATAAATTTAATTTACTCAGCAAGGACATTTTTACTTCCTGCAGAAAGGACACACTTGCCATCAGCTTTGCCACAAGAGTTCACCCAACAAAGGAAACAGGGTCATTTATAACCTGACGCGTCCACCCTATTGCCGTCTCTGGTTTCCATTGACTGGGATGGGACCTCACATTCTGTATCTGTCCCGATTGGCCAGCAACGTACAACTTTTTAAAAGAGGCAAAGGCAGAGGAGAACAAAGGAAGGAAGTAATTTGTGGAATGCTGAGAAAGGTAAAAACACCTTCAAATAAGGAAGAGGAACAGGCTATGACCTAATGCCCGCTTGGACCAGTATAAGCATGCCAGGGCAAATATTTAGGCTAAATTGTGGGAGCTAAGAACATAAAGTAGTACATTGCTTTCTTTATTACTGCTAGCAGATATTTAATAATGTTAGCACAGGTCTTTGAATAAATTTTGCTTCTAAGAGAAGTTACTATTTATTCCTAATTAGATCGGTAGGAAAGTCTTTGAAGAGGAACCTCTACTTTACTTTTTACAACTGTAAACATCTAGAGGCTCGGAATGCCTCTTTCTGGGGATGCAGCCCAGCAGGCCCCAGCCTCATTTCCCAGCCCTCACTCAAAATGGAGTCGCTCTGGTTCCAGCGCCTCTGACACTGAGAGGTCATGTCAGGAGTGGGGAAACTGAGGCTCAGAGGAGCTATGGCACTGCACAAAGCTACACGGCTCCCTGGTCTTCTGTTTCTGTTGAGTCATGTGAACCAAAAAGTATCCGAGATGTGTCTCAGTCAATTTAGAAAGTTTACTTTGCCAAGGATAAGGACTCACCAGTCCTGACAACACGTGCCCAAGGTAGTCGGGGCACAGCTTGCTTTTATACATCTCAGGGAGGCACAATACATCTGTCAGTACATGTAAGATTCACATTGATGCCATCTGGAAGGGGGGGCTTCCAGGTCATGGTAGATGTAAAAGTTTTCTGATTGGCAGTTGGTTGAAAGAGCTATTATCAGTAGAAAGGCATGTCTGGGTTAAGATACCGGTTGCCGAGACCTAGGTTTTATTATGCAGATGAAGCCTCCAGGCTGCAGGCTTCGGAGGGAATAGATCATAAATGTTTCTTGTCGGACTTAAGGTCTGTGTTGTTAATGCTGGAGGGCATAACAGGCCTGTCCCACACCCTCTTCCATCATGGCCTGGGCTAGTCTTTCTGGTTAAATGTGGAGGGCCCTGGCCTATTGGAGGAAGTTCATTCAGATGGTTGGGGGTACCTTCCGATGGTATTTTTGGTTTACAGTAAGGAACCCCCTAAAAGGCCTAGATCTCTCTCTGTCCCCAAGTGCTGGACTCTGTATGTCTTTCATGCATCTAGAGTCCAGAGGCAAAGGCCACCAAGGCTGAGAGCCGGGCACGGAGGCCGAGGAGATGGGGAGCCAGGGTTGCTTTTCTGGGAAAGAGGGCGTGATAAAATCAGGCATGGGCTGGTTGGTGAGGTCCCTGTGGGAGGTGAAGGCTGGGACCCAGAACAGCAGAGACTCTGTCGATGACGTGGAAAGACCGCGGGTGCAGTTTGGGCAGGCTGAGCCAGGGTTGGGTCTTGCATGTTGAGAGGCTGGCCTGCGGTGATGTGGCCAAAGAGGAAGAGCTGGGCTGGGGTGAGTGTTGGTCACATGGTTGAAACTAGGTGGGGAGGGGAGTGGTCCAGGGGAGAGTCCAGGCCCAGCTCTGCTGGGACTTGCCATGGGGGTCACGACTCATCTGCAGGGAAGGTCTGGGCTTTATCTCTGAGCACCTCTGTGTGCTGCTCACCCTGAAGTGGGGGTGGGCCTGTGCCTGGCCTGTCCCCTCATCCTGGGAGCTCCCAATGCCCATCTGCAAGGCTGTGGACCCCTCAGGAGTGGCCTGGAGCCTAGCTCCCATTGCCACATGGTGGCTGTGTGTGTGGAGAGGGTTGATAGTGGAGTGGTCAGGCCCAGGCTGCCCTGGGGGATGAAGTGCCATCCTCTGGGTGCCCTGGAGAAAGAAGAGAACTCAGTGAGCCCTGTCTGGTACCTTCCTGGAGGAGGGCTCCCATGCTGGCCCTCCACCCCTCTGTCCCCTGTCACCCTGAGGCCTCTGGATTTCCTCTCTGCCCTTCCCAACCTGCCAACTTCATGGGTTTCTGGCTGGGTCCTGGGGATGGCCCCTAGGGGAGACGGGCCGGGCACAAGCGGGGCTGTGTCAAGGTGGGTATGCGGGGGTAGCACAAGTATGCAGAGCCTGGGGAGGCATGGGCAAAGCATGGCAGGCGGCGGGGCAGGGGATCTTGGAAGGTCACGGGCTGGGGAGCAGTGTGGGCAGCGGCCCAGAGGTGGGAAGGCCGTAGCTTAGCTGGGTGTCCCCTTTCTGTCTTCTGCAGGTGGAGCCCCCCGAGCTGCCCGCTGACCTGCAGCACTGGATCTCCTACAACGAGGCCAGCAGCCAGCTGCTCCGCATGGAGAGTGGGCTCAGTGATGTCACCAAGGACCAGTGACCGCCACCTTCACACCGTCTGCCCTGGCCACCATCCTGGGCCTGGGGGCTGCCCACAGATGGGCAGCCTCAGCCATACTCTGTTCCAGCTGGAGTAGCCTCCTGACCAGCCTGGCCCACCCTGCTCCACCCACTGGGCCCCCCCAGTTATTGATACCCCTCTGTGCTGGGCTCCACGCTAGGCAGAAGGAGGAGTGGCATTGGCATCCTGACCCAGCTCTGCCCTCAAGGTGGGGATGGATGGGCAAAGGAGAGTCCTGCCTGGCCCTACGATGAGGCCACTCGTGTGGGCCTAGGTAGGGGAGGATGGTGCCTGGAGCAGAGGGACCCACAAGTGCCTCCCGAGCCTAGATCCTGGCTCGGACCACTGCAAGGGCCGAGGCAGGGCCAGACCAGAGCATCCTGGGTACAGGCCTGGGCTCTCCAGGGCCTGGGCCTGATTCAGGTGCAGTGGGCACTCCTGAAGGGTCAGAGCGGCATCTGCCAGGCAGCCCCTCTGGCGTCCGCTGAGGTGGATGCAGGCCTGGGGCAGAGCCTGGGTGGTCAGAGGCCGGGGCTAGAGGCAGATGGAAGGGAGGCATTTGCCGGCAGAGGACGGGGCACCTGGGCTCCCCGCTGCAGTCGGCCTTGCCTCCTCCTCCTCCTCCACCTCCAGTCAGGCTGGACGGGAGGGTAGCCTTGTGGCTGAGAGGGGTCAGACTAGGTGGCACAGGGGCTCCTGGAAAGACAGCAGGCTTCCTGCTGGGCGTTCCCTTGTTGGAGGGAATAGAGTGGGTGTGGGACTCTGCAGGGGTGTCCTTGTCCACTCGTACCCCTCGCCGCCCACCAGGGCCATGCTCTGTGACTTGGGCTGATCCCCACCCTTTCTGGGCCTACAGCACCACAGGCCACTGTACCCCCTTAGAGCTGCCTGTCTCTGGCCTGGCCGGCAGGCGTCTTCTTAACTCCTCTGTCCTCTATATTCAGCATGTTCCTTGTCAGCTGCTGGGCTGGCCCTGCCTTGCGCTAGCAGAGCCTCTCCTGGCAGCTTCTCAGGTCTCCCTAATGGAGACACCAGGCTACTAGGACACTGGCTGGGGCCACCCCCTCCTGCCTAATGCCTCACCTTACAGCTGGGGAAACTGAGGCCTGGAATGGCCCAGAGTCACCAAGGCAAAGTTGGGGCTGGTCCCAGCCTGAGGCTCCAGCTGATGCCCTCAGCTCCCAGAGAGGGGGTGCCCCATCTAGCTGGGTGCAGGGGTCACTGCTTGTCAGCTCAGGGCCCTGTGCCCGCTTGCCTGTTCCCCTACATCTGTGCCTGCACATCCAGAACTGCCTCCTTGCCGCTGCCTCCAGGAAGCCCACCTTGAGCCAGAGTCAAGGGCTGCAGCGCTGCCCCTGATAGAACACGCCCGCCCCCACTGCTGTTCTTGCCTTACAACCACCATGGGAAATCTGCAACCTTTCTGTTTTATTTAAAGAAAGCCCAACATTAAAGGGTTTTCATTGCAAGCGTGCTGGGGAGGGCCTTGTTTCTGAGCTACCACCACCACCATCCATGTAGGAGCAGAGGTGGGACCAGGGAAGCTGGGGCACATTCCCAAGATGGGTGTCTGGCATGGGGGGCTATCCAGGTTTGTTGGGCTCCCGTGAACTTAGGGATCAGGCTGGCAGGGCAGGGCTTGTCCTCATCCCATGGGGCATAGGACTGAGGCCAAGAAGGTGCTGTCCAAAGCCCCCTGGGGAGCCCTTCCTGCTCCAGCCCTCCTGGTTCCCAGCTCTCGAGGCTTGCAGCCCCATCTACAGATGCCAGCTCCGGGTTCCCGGTTTCCCTCCTTCAGGGATTACCCTGGCGGTCATGCCTCAGACTCTGGGTCTGGCCCTCCAGGCTCCCAGAGCCTCAGGCAGGGTGCTGGTAGCCATTGGGGGCAGAGGTCAATGGACTGGTGGGTGGACAGGAGGCAGAGAAAGCATGGGGGCTGTTCTGCAGGCCCTTCAAAAGGGGTGGGGAGAAGTGGGACCCTCCGGGACATAAAGTTGAGTGAGGTGGGGTGTGGCCACATCCATGCTGTGACCACCTTCCTGGGAGGGTCCAGAAGGCTCTGAGGGCCAGGGAAGGAGTGGGCAGTTGGAAACAGCTATGAAACCGGCATTTAGTGATGGGGCAGTAGGGCTGGGGAGGGGAAGCAAACTTGCTCAGCAAATCTGGGGTCTGCAGCCAGACTGGTTGGCCAGAAGCCTCTGTGCTTTCTCTGGGGTCCTTGGGGGAGGTGGCTCGTGGGGTCGCCACGGGTGTGTGAGCTGAGTGTTGCCAGACAAACTTCCCAGTGGGGCTGCAGATGAAGCTGTAGGGATGCCGTCCAGCTGATGGTCCTGACCATCTGCCTGAGCCCTGGGGCAGGGCGGGGGCCACAGGACAGGGTGCCTGGGCCTTGGGAGGGCACCATGTGATGATGCCACTGCGGCCCCTGGCTCAGCAGCTGCCTCCGGGTCGTGGAAGGCACATTGGCCTGGATAGGGAGTAGGGCTCAGTGACTGGACTAGGGATGAGTGTATCCAGTGTGCATATGGATGTGCGTGCCTGTGTGCATTTGTGTGTGTGTGCGCGCGCGCGCGCACGCACGCAGGCAACGGGCGAGCTTCAAGGTGGTTGAATGGGCAGCACCCGCAGGCCTCTGGGGCTTCTCTCTCCATGCAGAAGCTGAACACCCTGGGCTGTCATAGGCTGGCTCAGAGGAAGGTTTGAGCCAGCAGGGCCCTCTCTTGGTCTTGTTTTTGGAGGACGGGCTGACGACAGGACTGGCCCGGGTCACGGAATGGGCGGCTGGGATTGGAAGTGAACCAGTGCCTTGTCCTGGCGGAGCCACTGGAGCCCATTCTGCTCCTGTGAGCCTGCCACCTCGGAGAAGTTAGAGGGCAGCAACTGCTTCGGCCCGCGTCCTTCCCCCAAGGCCAACAGCTGCAGAATTTCTGCCCCAGCCGCCCCCACCCCCGGAGGTGTCTGCACAGTGTCCAGTGTCGGGCCCAGGAAGCCCTTGGTGGATGCTGGTGAAGAAGGGACAGGTACAGGTTATGGGAGTGTGTCCGGAGGTCCTGGGGTGGTGGCTGTGCATGGGTCCGTCGTCCTGGGGGAGGAGGCACTGTGCCCTCTGATGGCCAGGTGGACAGAGTCACGACTGCTTTGGTGGGTGTCCCCGGGGCTCACTCTAGGTCAGTTGCCTGCTCAGTCTCAGCATCCAGCCACCGCCTCTGGGCTCAGTCAGCTGACTGGCCACTGTTGTGTCCCCTCAGGGCCCAGGGACACAGATCCCCACATCTGAGGCCTTGCTGAGTGGAGTTCTACTGTGCCTGGCGTCCGGAATTCTGGGACAGCAGGACCATCGCCCACCTCATGGATTGGGAAACAGACTAGGGCAGGGAATTCCCAGTATGGCCGCCAGGGGCACAACGAGGCAGGCCAAAGGGGCTGATTCGTCCCAGGCCCAGGCCGCCGCTCCCCGCATGACTTCCCCTCTGGACACCTGCGAGTTGGGGGCACCCTTGGGGAGGTGGAGGGTCTTGCTCCTGAGGGCGGGGAGTGACGCCCTGCGGTCTGCACACCCCTCTCCTTTAGAGATTTCTTAAAGCTGCGGAAGACTAGCGCTGGCTGGTCTGACCTCTCCGCGGTAGTGGGGTTCAGAAGGGCCTCTGCTTCCCCTCCGCGCAGTAGGGCCTAGCGGCACGGGTGGGCGCCCTTCTCCCTCCCCTCCACCGCCACCTCTTGCGGCTGGCTGCTTCCCCGCCAGCTTTACCCACGTCCTGCGACGGTCACGGATGCGACGCCCACTCACCTCCCTAGACCCCGCGCGCCCGGGTGGTGAGCGCCTGGCCTCCGCGAGCCCCACCCCGTGGGCGCGTCCTCCCGAGGTGCCTCCCTGGCCGTGGCCTCCCCACGCATTTCCTGGGAGGGTCGCGGCGACAGGCAGGGCAGGTGGGCGTCCTCCAGGCCGGCCGAGAGGGCCAGGGCTCTCTGAACTCTGTGCTGCGGGCCCCTACGGGCCAGGCGGCCCAGCTGCGCGCGCAGTGCAGGTTCCGGGCAGAGCGCACAGGGTCGCCGCGTGCTCGCGGTGCGCGCTCTGGGAGGAGTCTTCGGGGCGCGGGTTCCGGGACTCGGGCGCGCGCCCTCTGCTGGCCGTGCGGGTTCAGCATCGGGGGCCCCTCGCAGGTGCCCTCCCAGGGATGGGGGCACCTGCTGAGCCTTCACCACTGCGCTCCCAAAGAGCCTGGAGGCCTGATCCCCATTGTGCCGCTGGGGACGCTGCCAGAGATGCGGCGACTTCTTGCTCCGTCCCCCTGGTGAGGCCAAGGCCCTGGCCCCTTGGCTCCAATCGAGGCCCGGGTGAGGCCCTTGGAGGTCCGGCCATGACCCAGGGGACGGGCCCTAACCGGAAGCCACGCCGCCGGCCCGGTGCTGGCCAACGGGGAGGCCCGGGGTAGCCCTTCAATGGGGCCTCTCTGGCAGCTTTCTCTGGTCGGGGCTGCTCGCCAGGGAGAGCATTTAATTCCTGGTATTTCTGGGAGGGCGTAGAGGTAGGGGGTGGGTTCTGACATCTGGGCCCTTCATAGACAGAGGTGGGCTCTCACAGGGGTCCTAGGCGACCCCCGCCACTGCCCTGGTTACTCCCGCATGCTCCTCGGGTATCCCAGCTGGTCTGACCACAGCCTGCTGCATACCGCTCCCACCCCAGCAGGCACAGGTGCCCACAAGACCCCACGGACGTGGCCCAGCTGATGTGTGGGGCCTTAGAACCCAAGACCTAGCTGGGCAGCGCTTAGAAGGTGTGCAGCCCAGGAGACACCAGGGGACTGGGGCCTGGAGAGGGGCAGTGTCCAGGGGTGGCTCAGGCCCACAGCAGCCCATGCTCCCCGTTGGCTCTGCCCACCTGCCGACAGGGGTGACAGTGGCACAGAGCACTGTGACTGTGATGGGACAGCCAGGGCCAGGAAGAGGGGGAAGCGAGCCTGGAAGTCAGGTCTCCTGGGTCCTGAGAACCCGGGGCTCCTCCACTAATCTCAGCTGTCCCAAGGGGACAGTGGGCAGTTGTCAGAGGAGGTGACTGAAACCGTGGAGCTGTGTGGTACCAGCAGGCCCAGGTGCACACACCCAGGAAGACCCCTTGGGCTGGGCAGGCAGAGCCAGATGTATCCACCCTTGGAGGAAAGTGGATTCCAACTCTGAGCTTCCTTCCCACTCTAGGGTGGGAGCGATGTCTCCAGGGTTTACAGGGGAGATTCTTAGCGGGAGATGTTCCCTGGGCTAGGGTGCAGGTCCTGGTCTGAGATGCCAGGCTAGTTTGCATCAGGAAAGGGGCCCAGGAGGCATTTCTCCCCCTAAGGCTCTGTTTTCCTATCTGTGAAGTGGGTCACAGAGGCTCTGGGTGAGAGGGAGGAGCAGGTGCCTAGAATGTGCTGTCCTTCCGCCTGGCTCTCCTGAAGGCCAGTTCTGCAGGGTGTCAGTGCCCAGGAAGGACAAAAGTCATCTCCACTCTTGGCTTAGTTATGTTTTATAAGCATGGGGTATGGAAGGCAGAGGGCGCCCCTGGTGTGCTTCTCTCCCCTCAGACCCCATGAGTGAGCTGTGCCACAGCAGCAGGAAGCAGGGGGAGGTGATCACAGGTGGAGCCAGGCCCCGTCAGAGAGGAGGTGCCTGAGGAGCACCTTCCGCCCTGCCGCCCTGGGTTCAGAGTTCCGAGTTGCAGAGGTCTCGGAAGCAGCAGAAGATCAGGTGGGCGGCCCCGATGCTGTCGGGGTCGGTGGCCACACAGGAGCTGGAGCAGGAGCGGGTCACCACGGGGCTCTGGTTGAAGGGGTACTCTGCAGGGTGGGCCAGTGTCAGAACCCTCACTCCCCTGCAGCGCCTGCCTGCTGCTGCACTGCTCCCAACCGCCGTCGCCTGACCTCACCCTCCCTGTGATCCCTGTTCCCAATAGTCCACATCTGTGAAGCCACCCGGGGCCCAGCCCTCCTCTGACTGTGACCTGTTCATGAATTATTAGGCCCTGTCAGACCTCTGAAGTACCGCGCTGAGAAGGGAGCCCGAGCCCAGAGGCTGTGGCAACACCACCCAGTGGGTCTGTGTCAGAGCTGGGGTTTGAGCCCCCCAGGGTACCCCGGCCATTAAGCCCCACCCACCTCCAGCGCCTGGTGCCCCAGGACTGGGTCTCTGAGGGGGCTGTGCCACCCTCGTGGAAGGCACCCCTGCCAAGGTGTGGCAACCTGTTCTGCCCATCCCACCTGCTGCCTTTTGGGCCGGGAGGAGCACCAGCAAAGGAGGGAGGCACTTGGGGGAGGTGGCCCTGACTCCAGTGCACCCAGGGCTGCCGTGGGGCCTGGCCTCACCTGCCTCCACCGTCACCAGCGTGGTCATGCAGGCTGTGTCCTCTGGCTTGCAGCGGGTAATGGTCCTGCAGGAAGCACTGGTCATGGGCTCCTTGCAGGTGTAGCACTTGAGGGCCTCACCTGGGTGAGGGATGGGGGCAGAACCTCATCACCTGACCTCGGTGGCCTCATCCTGGAACCAGGAGGCAGGGGCTGAAGGAGTCTCGCTGACATCTTTCAAGGCCCCGGGGAGCCCTTCAAGGGGCCTCTCTGGCAGCTTTCTCTAACTGAGCTGAGCCACAGACTTGAATGCTGCATCCCTCCACCAAGCCTCAGTCTCCCTTCCTGCAGAGTGGAGCCGTGACCCCTGTCCCAGGGTGAAGCTGGGCTCTGGGACCCAGGAGGCTCACTGAGAATGAGGAGGGTGAGCCTCATGGGGGCCTAAGGAGGCTCTCAGCCACAAAGCACCCCCAACAGCCCCATCCCCCTAGGAGGTGGGCAGACAAGCTCAGAGGCAGGGTCCCCACCAGCCTGCGGCCCACTCACCACAGCCCATGCTCCAGGCTGCCACGAGCAGCAGCTGCACAGCCCAGCGAGAGGCCATTGCTCCGTGCTCAGAAGTGATGAGAGGTAGCCAGCCTCACATCAAGGATTTATACCCAGCCCCTTGGGCACCGGCTTCTGGGCGGTGGCAGAACCGGCTGTGTGAGTCAGGAAGGTGGTAAAGGGCCCAGTGGGGAGGCAGCTGGCAGGAACATGGCAGACAGGCAGGGAGCTGGATCTGGGAGCTCTGTCTGAGGACGATGGCCAGGCCTCTGCTTGCACACCTCCAACACTGGGGAACTCACTGTTCCTCAGCCATGTCCAGTGGTCCTGGGACAGCTCTGACGGAGAAGGCCTTTCCCGCTGAGCTCAGACTGCCCCTCTGATGAGCCCCCATGTCCTGGCTGTGCCTCTGGGGTTCACATAGGCCACCCAGCCCCAGCCTGGGGGACCCTTAAGACCCAGGTTCAGTGTAGCCTCTGCCCTTGTTGCTCTAGCCCCGCCTGGCACCCCCTCCCTGCAGCCTGGCCTGCAGCCCTCTCCACAGATCTCTACCTGGTCTGTGTACACCTGATACACACCTGCAAAGTAGAAACCAGAGGTAGGAAACAGGTGTCAGGTGAGGGTAGCATGGGCCAGCTAGACCACTCTCAGGCTGACAAGGTTGGGCCCAGGAGTGGCCCCTCATCACTGCCAGCCCCTTCCCACTAATGGCCTTTAGACCAAACCTGAGTTTCTTGGTTTTAGGCACCTGACAATAAGGTTCTGCTCACCCTCCAGCCTCCTGGCCTGACTGTGTTGTCTGCTCTTTACTGCGTGCCCCCCACGACACCCTGTTCCACACGCATGCCTGCCTATGCCATACCGCTCAATGACCACATTGCCTGGTCTCCCATCTGATGTCCCACATCTTCCCCATGCTGTGAGGCCCACTAAGGTGCCCCTCTCCACAGTCCTTCCAGGTATACCAGCCTCTCTGGTTTCTCTGTCCTGTGATGTCCTAATGGGTGGTTGTATAGATGGATGAGTTGATGGATGGATGGATGGGGGATGGATGAATGGGGGATGAATAGGCGATGGATAGGGGATGGATGGATAGATGGGTGGGGGGATGGATGGGTAAGTGAATGGGAGATGGATGGGTGGATGCATGAGTGGATGGGTGGATGGATGGGTGGATGGATTAGTGGGGGATGAATATGGGATGGATGGATGGATGGTGAGAGATGGATAGGAAATGGGTGAAGGATGTATGGGTGGATAAGTTGGGGATGAATGGAGGATGGGTGGGGGATGGATGGATAGATGGATGGATAGGTGGATGGATGGATGGATGGGTGGATGGATGGGTAGATGGATGAGTGGGGGATGAATATGGGATGGATGAGGGATGGATGGTTGGATGGATGGGGGATGGATGGGAAATGGGTGGAGGATGGATGGGTGGATGGGTGGGGGATGAATGGAGGATGGGTTGGGGATGGATGGGTGGATGGATGGATGGGTGGATGGATGGGTAGCTGATGAGTGGGGGATGAATATGGGATGGATGGGTGGATGGTGGGAGATGGATGGGAAATGGGTGGAGGATGTATGGGTGGATGGGTCAGGGATGAATGAAGGATGGGTGGGGGATGGATGGATAGATGGATGGATGGGTGGATGGATGGGTGGATGGATGAGTGGGGGATGAATATGGAATGGATGAGGGATGGATGGGGAATGGGTGGAGGATGTATGGGTGGATGGGTGGGGGATGAGTGGAGGATGAGTGGGGGATGGATAGATGGCTGGATGGGTAGATGGATAGATGGATGGATGGGTGGATGGATGGATGGATGGGTGGGTGGATGGGTAGATGGATGGATGGATAGATGGATGGATGGGTAGATGGATGAGTGGGGGATGAATATGGAATGGATGGGGGATGGATTGGATGGATGGATGGGGGATGAATGGGAAATGGGTGAAGGATATATGGGTGGATGGGTGGGGGATGAGTGGAGGATGGGTGGATGGATGGGTGGATGGATGAGTGGGGGATGAATATGGGATGGATAGATGGATGGATGGGTGGATGGATGGGTAGATGGATGGATGGATAGATGGATGGATGGGTAGATGGATGAGTGGGGGATGAATATGGAATGGATAGGGGATGGATTGGATGGATGGATGGGGGATGGATGGGAAATGGGTGGAGGATGTATGGGTGGATGGGTGGGGGATGAATGGAGGATGAGTGGGGGAGGGATAGGTGGCTGGATGGGTAGATGGATAGATGGATGGATGGGTGGATGGATGGATGGGTGGATGGATAAGTGGAGGATGAATATGGGATGGATGGGGGATGGATGGGGAATGGGTGGAGGATGTATGGGTGGACGGGTGGGGGATGAGTGGAGGATGGGTGGGGGATGGATAGATGGATGGATGGGTGGATGGATGGATGGGTGGATGGATGGGTAGATGGATGAGTGAGGGATGAATATGGGATGGATGGGGGATGGATGGGGAATGGGTGGAGGATATATGGGTGGATGGGTGGGGGATGAATGGAGGATGGGTGGGGGATGGATAGATGGATGGATGGGTGGATGGATGGGTAGATGGATAAGTGGGGGATGGATGGGTGGATGGGTGGGGGATGGATGGGGAATGGGTGGAGGATGGATGGGTGGATGCGTGGGGGATGAGGGGAGGATGAGTGGATGGATGGGGGACAGATGGGTGGATGGGCAGAGGATGGGTGGGTGGATGCATGGATGGATGTTGGATAGATGTGTGGATGGGTGGATTTCAGAAGGATGGATGGATGGAGGATGGGTGGATAGGTGGGTGGAGGATGGATGGATGAATGGGGGCAAGATGGGTGGATGGATTATTGAATGAATGACATTTGAGAGAGTTGATGTGTGAAAAAATGAATGAATGGATGGGAGAATTCAGGGATGGAGGGATGGGTGGCTATAAAAGTGGCGGCAGACAAATGTGTAGTGAGTGGGCCCTTCCGAGGCAGAATTCGATGCTGGAAGGAGCTCTGGGCTGGCACCAGGAGTCCTGGGTTCTGGTCTTGGCCTACTGCTCTCTCCATTTGTGGCCTTGGTGTGGCCCCTTTTTCCTTCCAGTCTTTGGTTTTCTGTTTGTAGTTGTGAAAGCTGAAGTGACCTGGCCTTGTGGGCTGAGGTGAGTTGTGTGAGGCTGTGGGATGGTTGCAAGAAAGCCAAGGGAGGGCGTAGTTACTGCAAATTAAACAAAGGGGCTGACATGGGTTGGTGCACAGATGGCAACCAAGAGCAGCCTCTCCCCAGGGCTTGGTCCACAGACACACCCAGGTGTTTCGAGAGGAGTCAGAGACTGTCCGGTTCTGGAGCCTGAGCTCCACCCGGCCTCCCGTGAAGCCCATGTCTACTCACAAGGACTCTCACCCCACGTTCTTTCATCTATAAACTGGTCAGGGGAACATCTGCCAGAGGGTGGTTGTGAAAACTAGCAAGTATCTGGCAAAGGATGGGCCTCCATCAAGCTTTCAACTCAGCTCTGTGCTGATCACAGTGCAGGTGTACTTGGGGCAGAGGTGGGCGGATGCTGAGGACAGGGGTACTGCTCTCAGCTGCTGCTCTCATTGGCTTTGAAAGGGAGGGAAGTCCTCAGAGGGTGCTCTGGGTGGGAGTAGCAGCCAGCAGAGGGGCACAGTCAGCCTTTCCGCTGTGTGGGAAGAGTGGGCACTAACTTGGCCCATCCCTGAGCCCAGCACCCTATTGGCAGGTGGAAAAGCAGCACTGTGTCAGACACAACTCAAGCAGGGAGAATTTATGCCCTAGTTAGGCGACTGCCCTCCCCTCCTCCTGCCTCTCCATGAATCCACACCTTTTCCCAACATGTGGAACCAGGAGACCAGGTTTTTTGAAGGCAGCTCAATCCCCCAAACCCCAGAGTTCTCATCCATGATAGGCCTGCAGCACTGAGCCAGTTCACACCAAGCCCCAGCTATCTGCCATGTCAGCCCGTTCTCTTTCCCAGAGGCCTGGCCCTTTCTCCTTGGCTACACTCTCCACCCTCCACTCAGAGAGACCAGCTAAAATGCAAACTGGCTTATGGCACTGCTCTTCCCAGAAACGCTCCCTGGCTCTCCACTGCCTTCAGCATGCAGTCAAAAAGCCCCACCACCACCGCTGGTGTTTGATGCTTGCCCAGTCTGGGCTGGCCTGAGGGACTACTGGACTATCATCTCCTCAAGTAGAACATGTTTCCATTCATCTAAGAATCCTTCTCCCACAGCCTGGGTCTGACCATGCTGACTGTTGAGCAGCATTTGCTGGAGGATGGATGGATGGATGGATGGGTAGATAGATAGATGGGGGATGGATGGAGGATGGATGGATGGATGGGTAGATGGAAGGGGGATAGAGGGATGAATGGGTAGGTGCATGGGTGGATGGATGGGGGATGGATGGATGAATGTGTGGGTGGATGCGTGGATGGATGGGTGAGTGGATGGATGGGTGGGTGGATGGATGGATGGATAGATGGATGGGGAATGGATGGAGGATGGATGGATGGATGGATTGGTGGATGGATAGATGGGGGATGGATGGAGGATGGATGGATGGATGGATGGGTGGATAGATAGATGGGGAATGGATGGAGGATGGATGGATGGATGGGTGGATAGATGGGGGATGGATGGAGGATGGATGGATGGATGGATGGGTAGATGGAAGGGGGATAGATGGATGAATGGGTAGGTGCATGGGTGGATGGATGGGGGATGGATGGATGAATGGGTGGGTGCATGCATGGATGGATGGGTGAGTGGATGGATGGGTGGGTGGATGGATGGGGGACAGAAGAGGGATAGATGCAGGGGTGGGTGGATGGGTCGATGGATGGGGGATGAATGGATGAGTGAATGAATGGAGACTGGACAGAAGACGGATGGATGGGTGGATGGATGAGTGGATGGATGGATGGATGGATGAGTGAATGGATGGATGGATAGATAAATGGATAGAGGATGGGTGGATGGATGGAGAGAGTGATGGATGGGTGGGTGGGCATATGGGTAGAAGGATGGATAGGTGAATAATGTATGGCTAAAAGGGGAGATGGATGGATGAGTGGGTGGGTGGAGGAGGGATGGATGGATGGATGAATGGATGGATGAATGGATGGATGGATGAGTAGTTAAAGACAGGCTTAATGTTGTTTCTTCCAAGGTGACCCAGGATGGGTATTTGTGGGCATTCAGGTTGACTTCTCCCCAGGGTACAAATGCTCTTGCAGCCTCTCTGACAAAACTTAGCACAGGTTTGGACACCCCTGGGAATGGGAATCTTACTCCTTCTCAGGGAAGTACCTGCCCCACTGGGACAGACCTGTTTCAGGCCTTCTTCCATGGGAGCTTGGACTTGCCAGTCTGACACCCACAGCCTTGGTTCTGACCCTGTATCCAGGCTTCAGAGCCAATTACATCTCACAGGCGAGTCTGATAGCTAGTCAAGTTCCTTGGAGGATTGAGGTTTTTTGCATAGACAGGCACTGAGTGAGCTCTCAGGTTTGGCTGCTGATTTAACAATGGGCTAGGGTAGAGAGGGGGAGGCAAGGAGCTGGAGGTGGCTGTGATAGCTACCCAGGGACATTGGCTGGTGGCTTAGATGGCATGATGACAGTGGGCACAGGGCTGAGGCCGAGGAAGATGTCCTGGCAGTGGGGTGGGGGGATTGCTAATGCTGAGATATGGGAGGTGGTGGCTGAGGTCCTGAGGGTGCTTTGTCCTCTTGAAGGTTAGTGCTGGGCTCCAGCCTTGTCCTGACTGTATTGTCTGCATTTGAGATCCAGACATCCCTGCCCTGGGGTGGGCTGGGCCCTGCTCCCTGAGGAAGTGTGGCAGGTGTTCATCCTGTTCTGGAAGGTCGCAGCAGGTGGCCTTGGGGAAGTCAGGAGTAGAAGAGAAAAAGAGGACGGCTGGCAAGGTGGTCTCATCATTCCTCTGATTTCAGGGCCAGATGTAATGGGGCCAGGGCAGAGGGTGCTAGAGCTGGCAGGTCCTAGAGAGGAGCAGAGCCCACTCCATCAGCCCGCCAGGGGTGGGAGTGGCCTGCACCACCAGACACTGAGTTCAACTGCTCCCCTCGCCTGCCTGCTCCTGGCTCCTCTTCTAACCAAAATCTGGAACCACTGGCTCTTCCTTTTCCCATCAAGCCATGTCCTGCCCTGCCCATTTCTACAGGCTGTGAAACTGCCCAGGGCACTGCACTGGTGGGGCCCTGGGTCCCTGCCCTGGCACCTCACTATAAGCCTCTCCTACCCCACTGGCAAGCTGAGGAGTAAGCCTGGATGAAGGACTTGGGTCATAGGGAATCTCAGGGACAGGTACCCAAAAGGTGGCATCATGGATGGTGAGGTTAAGGTCAAAGATAGGGCTCTAAGGCTTGGATTGGGCCTCACTCATAGCCTGTGCTTGGGCCTGAGCTGAGCCCCTTTCCCTATCATTGACTGAAGCCTTTTCCTGATCACACAATCACACACTGAGCCTGGACCCTAGTTACAGATTGAATCCTGATCCTTGGCCCTTGACTGAGTCATACTCCGTGGCTGAGCCACAGGCTCACACATGGAGCCAGGACATCAATCATAGATCAAGGCCTGGCACTGGTTACAGACTGAGCCCTGATCACTGGCCAAAGACTAAGCCCTGATCCTGATTCCAGGCTGAGCCCTGATCCTGTTTCCAGGCTGAGTCCTGATCTCTGGTCACAGATAGGCCTTGCTCCCAGTCTCTGTGAGGGGTTGTGAAATGCATGTGTGTTTGTAGGGGGTGTGTGTGTATGTGTAAATAGAGTCTCAGCCTAGGCTTTGAGGCCACTTTGTGGGAGTCTTGAGAAAAGCCAGCTGAGAGCTGTGACGTTTGATGGCTGAGAGCATGTCTCCCTCTTGACAAAATCAGAGCTCAGGGTCACAGCCCGGATGGGGCATCCAAGACAGCACTAGAATGTTCCCAGCCTCCCAGGCCCCTTCCTCTCCAGGAGGCTGCCCTCATTTTACCACCAAGGCGTCTCTGACAGATGGTGGCTGTGCTCCGGGTGGTGGGGCCCCTGGGAGCAGGCCCTGGACCATAGCGCCCACTGTGGACTACAGGTCTAGCCCCAGGAGGGTGACACCCAGGGGCCCAGAAACAGCTGCTGGAGCAGGGAGGGTGAGGTGGGTAGGCTCAGTGGGGGTCTGCAGGGCCCAGGAGGAGTGGCAGGTTCCAGGGTGAACATTCTCCTCTCCTAGCCAGGCTGGGGCCCATCTCCTGCCACGACCTCCCTTGGGCAGCCCTTGGGAGGAGCCGGCGCTGGGTAGGAGGGCCACTGGGTCCTGTCCTTCCTCATGTCCT
Organism: Pan paniscus; assembly: GCF_029289425.2. Taxonomy (NCBI): domain Eukaryota; kingdom Metazoa; phylum Chordata; class Mammalia; order Primates; family Hominidae; genus Pan; species Pan paniscus. The sequence continues at coordinate 160,185,441 of NC_073256.2, forward strand.
TGAGTTCCTTGTGTGTTTCTAGGACCACGTGCATGTGTGTGCATGCATGTCCATGCCTGTGATCATGGGGAGTCTCAGCCTGGAGGCTTCTGGGGCAGAGGACTCCCTGGAGAGTTGCCTGGAGGACTGGGGCGCTGGCCTAGGGCCAAGGTGAAATGAAGGCCCCTTCTGCACCAGAACTTGTGGCTGCCCTGGGCATCTGACCCCCTGGGCACCTGACCCCTGGGAGCAGAGCTGAGTGAGGGCAGGGATGTTAGGTGGACATGTGGGGTGAGCCTGGAGAGGCAGGCAGCGGACACACTGGGATCCAGCCTATGGTCTCCTCCTCAAAGCAGCCTCCGCCATCAGCCTTGGGGCAAGGCCCTGCTCAGGCTGGGGAGGTGGGTAGTGGGGTGCTCCAGAGGACAACCCCAGCTCCTGGTCACTGCCTTGACCTTCCTTCCACCTGACATGCCTTGCCCTCCTCAAGGCCTGCCAGATCTCTCCATCATTCAAGGCTTGGCCCTAATGCCCCCTCCTCCAAGGAGCTGGCCCTGACTTCACCCTGGTAGATGTGGTGCTCCCTTGCCGATGGGTCTCAGCTGCTGCCCCACCCTGGTCAGGCCCCCACATCCCCTGAGGGCAGAAATCTGCATGGTTTGTGTGGGGGTCCCAGGCCCATGGCTGTTCTCACGATGGGATAGAGCTTAACATCACAGGAAGGCAGGAAGAGAGACAGATAAACAGGAACGGGGACATAGACGGGATCAGAGATGCAGCTGGGGGCCCCTCTCTCTGCCCTGGAAGGCAGGTCTGTGCCCAGAAAGGAGACTCAGGAGTCCTGGTGCAGGGGGCACTTCTTCAAGGAATTCGGGGCTGGGCCGCATAGGGCCAGCTGCGGCAGGGCCATGGGGGTGGGCGAGGACTCTACAGTCGGAGGCTCAGGAGTGGGAGGAGCGTGAGGACCCCGCAGTGGAGGCTGTTCAGAGCGGGCGCCCCGTCTACATTGCACAGCTCAGTATTGCAGCAGGACACGGGCCGGGTCTGGCCGATGCCATCCACATCCGAGGGCTCACACTTGCTGGCACAGGACTTGGTCACCGTGGAGTCCCCCTGGAAGGGGTACACTGTGGGGTGTGGGAAGAGTCAGCCGTCAGGGCTGGTCACTGCCTCCAAGCCCTGGTCCCTGCCAGTACCACCTCATGCAGGCCTCACTCTGGGGTCACCCACCCGGGTCTCCGTCCCTCCTGGCCCAGTGCCCTCCTCTTCCTCTCTCCTCCCACTGACGTTGTCCGGGTGTCTACCATGTGCCAGGCACCTGGCCTGATGGGGCAGTTCCCTCCCCGAGGTGACCGTTGAAACCAAAGCCTGTAAGTGTGCCCAGCTTCTCCAGTCCCCCCAAAACGAGGTTGCAGATATGTTCCCACTGAAGGACATGAGGGAGAGAGGAAGGAAGGGGAGGGCAGAGGGAGGCCTAGCTCGGGCAGAAAGCCATTTCTGGAGATGGGTGAGGTGGTGGCTGTGCACTGGGGCCAAGCTGGCTGGTGGTGACTGGGCTGGAGGTGGCTCTGACCGGGAACCCAGCCCTGCCCGCCTTCCGTGCTCACTGCCCTATCTCCCGGGAGTAGAGTGTGACTGGGCTGGAGGTGGCTCTGACCGGGAACCCGGCCCTGCTCGCCTTCTGTGCCCACTGACCTATCTCCCGGGAGTAGAGTGTAGTCTTGCACATGGTTTCGTTGGTGGTGCAGGTGGCGATGGTGACACAGTCGGACACTCCTGTGGGCTCCGGACAGACGTAGCAGTGCAGGGCCGGCGCTGGGGAGAAGGGACAAGGGCGGTCAGGCAGGCTCCACCCCTCCCAAGCCCAGAGACAGTCTGTCCTGGAAGCCCACGTCTGAAGAGGACAGTGACACTGGCCAGGGTCGGGATGCCTACCAGCCAAAACTCAGGAGCAATGCCAGGAGCCTGCGGCTGGGGACAGGTCGGGCTCAGCCTCGGAACCCTGCATCCCAGAGGCAGAGTCGGCTGCTGGGGGTGGGGATCCAGCCTGCAAGGCCTGGGCGGAGCCAAGCCAAGCCCCTTTGGAAGTGTTTGGGAGACTCAGGGGGACCAAGGCCCTGGCATCTTCATAGCAAGAGGCACCTCGGGCAGGAAGCCTTGGGTGGGGGCGTGGCTGGGGGCAGGTTACCCCCTCAGTTTCCCCATCAGGGAAGTGCTGCTGTGGAGATTAAGGGATCAGGCCAGGAGGCCCATGGAATGCAGGGTGTGCCAGGCTGCATCCGGGCTGTGTCTGGGTGCCCACTCCTCTCCCACAGGGACTTGCAGACCGGCAGGGACGGGGACCGGAGAGGCTCCAATTCCCTCCTGCTCCAGTGACCTCGGCCCCAGCCGCAGCAGCCCAGGTGGGTCTGGCTGGCTCCGGCTGGCCGGGGCAGCCAGCTGCACAGCTAGGCCCGACTCCTCTGTCCCCACTGTGGGGATGCAGCGGGGCCTCTGCCCCTCTCTGGTGCACCTGTTTCTGGGAAATGGGCAAAGCCATCTGCCAGGGGCCTCTGGGCCAAGCTGCTTCTGGTTGAGTCCAGGACATTGCCCCTGATGGTTGTTTCAGGCTCCACATCAGGGAGTCACCCCACCCCATGTGTCTGGTTTCCCCACTCCTCTCCATCCCTACTGCCACCCCAGCCTCAGAGCCTCCCTGGGGTTGCCTTCCTTCCCCTGCTCAAGGCCCTTCTGGGTGCCCATAGCCCCCCATAAAGTGTGACACCCAGGCTGGTGCTCAGGGGTGTGGCTGGCTGGGCCCCCACCCACCTCGAAGGCCACCCTCTGCTCACCCTCATTAGGCGCCCCCCTCACCGCCAGCCCCTCTCTCCGTCTCCACCCTCCCCTCCTTATGGCAGGGGGGCCACACCCCCAGCCCCGCAGCTCTGGCTTCTCCTGCCTCTGAACCCCCTTCCTGGGGCGCCCTCCCGGGAACAGTGTGAATGTCAGTGGGTGGCATCTCCCTCCGTCCCAGCTCCCCTGTGGGTCCCACACCTCACCCAGCTCTCCGCAGGCAGCCAGCACCAGCGCCAGGAGCGCCAGCCGTGTCCCCCGCATGGTCCCGGCCCACTCCTCTGTGCTCTCACCCCAGGCTTGCCTGGCGGGGACAGCAGACACCAAGTGAGGTGGTGACAGACCGGTCTGCTGAGCGGATTAGTGGGGTAGAGTTTCCCCAGGGTGGAGGTGTGAAGATCCCGCCCCTCCAGGGGCTCCCCAGCCTTCCAGGCTGCTCCTCCCACTCCCAGCCTGGCCCTCTAGGCCCACCCCACCCACCTGGGACCCTCCCTGTCCCTTCCTCATTCCTCCAGTATCAGGCCGGTCCCCTCCCTGCCCTTTCCTGACCCCTCCAGCTCCCTGCCTCCGCCACCATGGCCTGGGGCCGCCCCTTCTTCCCTTTGTGGGGACCCTCCTTGACTCCTACACACCCTGTGCCTCGGCTCTTCTCCCCACCCCCCTCATCCAGGAGTGCCTCCACTGGCTCACCCCAGGCAGCCCAGGGACCCCCCAGACTGCCTGGAAGGGGGCAGGGGAGTGTTACAGGCCACTCTCTGCTGCTGGCTCCTCAGGGATCCCTCCTGCCTCAGGTCATCTGTGTTCCAAGGCAGATCCGTGTGCTGGATCTTCCAAGATTCTGGGCTGGAATCTTTCCAGGAGGACCTTGGTCCCACCTCCGAGCTCCTTTGAGTGGTCAGGCTGGGTGTTGGGGGCCTGGGAGTGAACTGCCACCTGGACAGCCAGCTACAGGGTGTGCTCAGAGGCTTAAGGAGACAAATGCCAAAAACTACTGGGTCAGCAGAGAAGGTCCTGGATAGAGAGTGGGGTGGGGAGGAGCTGGGGTCTCTTGGGGGTGCTAATCACATGCCCCCAGCCACCTGCCAGCTGGGTACCTTCATCTCTAACCTTCTGATAAAGCTGCCCTCAGGCAGGGCTTACCACCTCCTTGCAGGTAAGGAAATTGAGGGAAAGTTCCTTATCCAGGGCTCAGACAGGGGACAGTGACTTTGGGTTGGGATGCCTCAGACCATCTCCTGCTCAGCTCCCAGCTCTCCCCACGGACATCCCCGCAGACTGCCTGCTCCAGCCTCCCCAGGCTGTGTCTGGTCTGTGATCCTGCCACCCCCTGCTCCCAGTCCTGCAGCTGCCAGTGTGTAGGGTGTGGGGCTGGGGGGAGGGATGCGTGACAAGCAGCCTGTGTCTTCCTGGGCCCTGGCGGTCAAGGCCATGATCTCAGCTAAGCCCAGACTCAAACTGGAGCTCTTCAGCCTGAGCACCCAAATCCCACCTCATCCTGGTCTTTGCTCCTGCTGTTCCCACTGCCAGGAATGCCCTTCCCTCTTCTGTCCCAGTGTTTGAAATTCTGTCTTTGGTCGACCGCACTCTCCTGCCCACACCCCCTCCCTGCCATGGCCCTTTTGGTGTCCCCACGCTTTCCTGCTGCATCAGCTCTGTTTGGGATCTGGTCTTCGCCCCAGCGGCTGGGAGAGCCTGTGTCTCTCTGAGACTAGGTGGGGGTGGAGTGTGCAGGGGTGGTGAGTGGGGCACCAAGGATTCCCTAGCACCCCACTTGTGTCAGAGACTTAGCCTAGAGGATCTCACTTTTCCTCACTGCAGCTTCAGAGGTGCACAGTGCTAATGAATTTATTTTGCATAAGGGAACTGTGGCTCTGAGAAGTAATTGACTTAGGCAAGGCCGCCCAGCCAGGCCTGGGTGAAGGCTGAACAGCAGCAAGCCTGTCTGGTTTTTCATGGTGCCACTCAGCCACGCTGCAACTGGCCATTGATGCTGGGTGCAGCTAACTGGATTAGACACCCCACCCTACACACCCTGGGTTCCTCTTGAGGCCTGACCCAATTCCTCTGCCATGGCATGGCCCAGCTCCTTCCTGTCCTCAGACCCAGGGGCCCCACCTGTGCCTTCTACCCAGAATACACGCCTGGCCCCCAGGCATTCACCTCCTCCTAGAATATCTGCCTGACCCCCATTGGAGAGATCCAGGCTAAGCCTTTCTGCAAAGTTGCAGCTGCCTGATTGGGGTGCGGAAAAATGTGGCCTAGCCAGGGTCTGGGCTGGCTTTGTTTGGGAGGACTGTGTTCCAGGAAGACCACACCCTTCCCTCCTCAGTTCCACCAGGAAATTCTGGGTCAGAGCTCAGTGTGTGACCAGAATCTGGGATCAGTCTATTATCAAGATCAGGGCTCAGCATATTACAAATGTCAGAGCTCAGCACGTGACCAGGATCAGAGTCAATGTGTGATCAGGAGCAAGGCTCACCTTGTGACCAGGATCAGGGCTCAGTGTGTGATCAGGAGCAGGGCTCAGCATGTAACAAATGTCAGAGCTCAGCTTGTGACTAGGATCAGGGCTCAGTGTGTGATTAGGAGCAGGGGTCAGCATGTAACAAATGTCAGAGCTCAGCTTGTAATCAGGATCAGGGCTCAGTGTGTGATCAGGAGCAGGGCTCAGCTTGGGGCCAAGATCAAGGCTCAGTGTGTGATCAAGAGCAGGGCTCAGCATGTAACAAATGTCAGGGCTCAGCTTGTAATCAGGATCAGGGCTCAATGTGTGATCAGGAACAGGGCTCAGCACATAGAAAATGTCAGGGCTCACCTTGTAATCAGGATCAGGGCTCAGTGTGTGATCAGGAGGAGGGCTCAGCATGTAACAAATGTCAGGGCTCACCTTGTAATCAGGATCAGGGCTCAGTGTGTGATCAGGAGCAGGGCTCAGCATGTAACAAATGTCAGAGCTCAGCTTGTAATCAGGATCAGGGCTCAGTGTGTGATCAGGAACAGGGCTCAGCATGTAACAAATGTCAGGGCTCAGCTTGTAATCAGGATCAGGGCTCAGTGTGTGATCAGGAGCAGGGCTCAGCATGTAACAAATGTCAGGGCTCAGCTTGTAATCAGGATCAGGGCTCAGTGTGTAACAAATGGCAGGGCTCAGCTTGTGACTAAGATCAGGGCTCAGTGTGTGATTAGGAGCAGGGCTCAGCATGTAACAAATGTCAGAGCTTAGCTTGTAATCAGGATCAGGGCTCAGTGTGTGATCAGGAACAGGGCTCAGCATGTAACAAATGTCAGGGCTCAGCTTGTAATCAGGATCACGGCTCAGTGTGTGATCAGGAGCAGGGCTCAGCATGTAACAAATGTCAGAGCTCAGCTTGTAATCAGGATCAGGGCTCAGTGTGTGATCAGGAACAGGGCTCAGCATGTAACAAATGTCAGGGCTCAGCTTGTAATCAGGATCAGGGCTCAGTGTGTGATCAGGAGCAGGGCTCAGCATGTAACAAATGTCAGAGCTCAGCTTGTAACTAGGATCACGGCTCAGTGTGTGATCAGGAGCAGGGCTCAGCATGTAACAAATGTCAGAGCTCAGCTTGTAATCAGGATCAGGGCTCAGTGTGTGATCAGGAGCAGGGCTCAGCATGTAACAAATGTCAGGGCTCAGCTTGTAATCAGGATCAGGGCTCAGTATGTGATTAGGAGCAGGGCTCAGCATGTAAAAAATATCAGGGCTCAGCTTGTAATCAGGATCAGGGCTCAATGTGTGATCAGGAACAGGGCTCAGCACATAGAAAATGTCAGGGCTCACCTTGTAATCAGGATCATGGTTCGGTGTGTGATCAGGAGGAGGGCTCAGCATGTAACAAATATCAGGGCTCACCTTGTAATCAGGATCAGGGCTCAGTGTGTGATCAGGAACAGGGCTCAGCATGTTACAAATGTCAGGGCTCAGCTTGTAATCAGGATCAGGGCTCAGTGTGTGATCAGGAGCAGGGCTCAGCATGTAACAAATATCAGAGCTCAGCTTGTGACTAGGATCAGGGCTCAGTGTGTGATTAGGAGCAGGGCTCAGCATGTAACAAATATCAGAGCTCAGCTTGTAATCAGGATCAGGGCTCAATGTGTGATCAGGAACAGGGCTCAGCACATAGAAAATGTCAGGGCTCACCTTGTAATTAGGATCAGGGCTCAGTGTGTGATCAGGAGGAGGGCTCAGCATGAAACAAATGTCAGAGCTCAGCTTGTAATCAGGATCAGGGCTCAGTGTGTGATCAGGAGCAGGGCTCGGCATGTAACAAATTTCAGAGTTCAGCTTGTGACTTGTATAGGGATCAATGTGTAACTAGGATCAGGGCTCAGCGTGAGACCAGAGACAGCCTCTAGGGATGACCTCCAACCACAGTAATGCTGCTGCTAAACTGAGGAATTGTCAGGCTGCCACTGGAGCTACTGACTTCAAGAAATTACCCCTGAACTGTGATCCAGGGATCAGATGGGGCCCTCACACCAGCTCCCACATCACTGCCTCTTTTCTGGGCACACTGGACCCCTGCTGTGAAGCCCTTCTCCAGGACCTTCCCCAGATCCCTCTCCATAGGCCAGGGTGAAGATTCAAGTCTGTCACCTAGAGGCACTCTGGTGGGGTAGGGCAGCAGGGAAGAGAGGCCACACCCTGGTCCCTGGCAGTTTCTGCTGACAGGTCAGTGGTTGGGATGGTACCCAGGGTGGGATGGGAGCTCAGGTTCCATGGTCTGCCATGTCCCTTGCTACCAGGGTCTGTCCGTGGTCATCTGGTGTCCCATCATCACCCAGTGTTCTGTGTCTGCTCAGGCCCTGTGGTCAGTCAGTATCCTGTGGCCGCCCACACTTACTGTGTCACTGTTTCTGTTTCGGAGTCTGGGCACGGCTTCATGTTGCTGCCGGGTCACTCTCAGGCTGCAATGCAGGCTTTGGCTGAGCCATAATCATCTCAAGGCTCAGCTTGGGGAGGACCTGCTTTTAAACTGGTGTGGAGTTGGCCAAATTCTGTTCCTCACTGTCTGTTGTTGGAGGCCGCCCTCAGCTCCCGGCCATGTGGGCCTGTTCAACGCGGCCACCAGCTTCGTCAGAGCCTCAGGCTGCACTAGTGTCTATGGCTGGGTAGCAAATCACCCTACACTTAGGGGTTTAAAACCACACCCATTTTTAGCTCCGGCCTTTCTTGCCTTGTGGGTTCGGCTGGGCTCTCTGCTCAGGGTCCCACAAGCCACAGTCGAGGTGTGGTGGGGCTGGACTCCACCTGAAGGCTCCAGAAGGAATCTTCAGCCTCACTCAGGCACCGGCAGAATCCGGGTCCTTGAGGTTGCAGGGCTGACATCCCTGTTTCCTTGCTGGCATCTGCGGAGGCTGCTCTCTGCTCCAGGGCCCCCATTCCTCCTTGGGTGACCCCTCCACCTGCCAGTCAGCCACGCGCACTGCATCCTCCTCCAGCTTCAGTTTCTGTCTTCCTTTTCTGCCACTGGCAGACATGTTCCATCCCTGGCTGCACCTTGCACCAAACAGTAAAACCCCCGACTTTGTCATTCTCTCCACAAGTGCTGAGGTTCACCGGAGGTGGCTTCTGGCGTCTGCTCTTGCCTTCCCCCTTCCCACCCTTATGATGAAGTGCAGCCACATGCCGTCCCCAAAGCCTCACCTTCCGTGGCCACCTCATCCCAGGGGAGGGATCTGGAAGCTGATTTGTTGCCGCCCATCTTCTCGGCTGATGGGGCCCTCAGAGGTCAGATGACCAGCTCCAGAATCTGACCCTCAAGGGTCACTTGTAGATAATGCCTTCTGATGGCCTCAATGGGTCTTGAGGAAAGACTCCTGGAATGAGACCCCACACCCACTGCTTATCAGGGAGGCGGTGGGCGGGGCCTATGCAGGAGCCACTGCCTTCACATGTATACCTTTGCAAGGTGGCCTGCGGCCCAGAAGCCCCGCGAGCCAGGACCCCACGCAGCCAGCAGAGAAGTAGGTGCCTTGCCTGGATTCCTGCCTTCCCTATTCAGGAAATAGAAGTCGCCCCTAGGCTCCAGGGCCCCTGGGAAAGGGAGCTGTGGTTTTCCAGCCCCTGCAGCGCCAGGTGGTGCCCTGGCAAGGTTGTGGGTGGAGGCCTGGGCCTTCCACCAACACAGGCTGGGCTCCCCGCTGGCTCCAAGCCACAGTGAGGTGCCACAGGGGCAGCACTGGGGGCCTCTCCCCTGCACCCAGGTGCACAGCCCCGCCTGCTCTGCTCTTGGTGGCTTCTCTTCCGTCCTCTCACCCTGTTCACGTTTTGTGCTGTGAGCACCTCAGCTTTGGGGCAGGGGTCCCCAGGTCCCATGTGGGAGGCTGTGGCCAAGCCCGGGGCAGGGCAGTTTCTGATCACACTCGTATGGGATGGCCTCATTTGTTTTTTTGCCTCCAAAAGAGGAACTCCTCTATTCGGGCAGCTTCCTGGGTGGACGGGGAAAAGGAAGTGTCAAAAGTTCAGGCCTGGGGCACCCTTCCAGGCTAGATGCCAGCAAGGCTCAGGGAGGGCTGGCTGGAAGGAGTCAGGCTTAGAGGTGCTGAGTGGGCAGGAGACACAATCCTGAGTCTGACACGCAGAGCCCTGTAGGAGCTGGCACTGTTCCCCTCTGTGGCCTTGTCCCCTACTCAGTCCCTCCCAATTTATGTTGGCAATACCCACCCTCGCCCAGAACCCAGAGGAGCTCTCTCTGCCACTGCAGCTCCAGGGCCCAGCGAGCCTTCCTGCGCAGCCTGCCTCAGGGTGGTCTCCCGGGAGTCTCAAGGGCTGCCCCACCTGGGCTCCGGCTCTCCTGGTCATCCAGTAGGGCAGGCCAATGGCTCCTAAACCAGTGTTCCTATGTTGAAAAGGAAGTGGAGGCACAAACAGCGCCAAAGGTTGTACGTTGGAAAGAGGTCTCCTGTGTCCTTCCAGAAGGGATGTGTCCTCCAGTGCCACCCTCTGCACCCACGCAGGTTAGCTCACCTGCAGCTTCATGATGGGAAAACTGCAGGGAACATGTGTCTGTGCATGTTCTTTGCCCCCTACCCTGTTAGGAGCAGCGGGTAGGAGCAGGGCTTGTTCACACTGAGAACTGGAGCCAACTCCACCCACAGGGCTCACTGTTCATGGGACCACGATCCCCTCCCCTCCCCTTCCCTTTTTTTTTTTTTTTTTGACAGAGTCTCCTTCTATCAAAGGCTGGAGTGCAACGGTGCTATCTCAGCTCACTGCAACCTCTGCTTCCTGGGTTCAAATGACTCTCCTGCCTCAGCCTCCTGAGCAGCTGGGATTATAGGTGCATGCCACCACGCCCGGCTAATTTTCATATTTTTAGTAGAGATGGGGCTCACTGCAACCTCTGCCTCCCGGATTCAAGTGATTCTCCTGCCTCAGCCTCCTGAGTAGATGGGATTAGAGGCTCATGCCAGCATGCCCGGCTAATTTTCCTATTTTTAGTAGAGATGGAGTTTCACCATGTTGGCCAGGCTGGTCTTGAACTCCTGACCTCAAGTGATCCACCCACCTCAGCCTCCCAAAGTGCTGGGATTACAGGGGTGAGACACTGTGCCTGGCCTAGACCATGACTTTCCACTGTGCATCTTCATTCCTGAGCTTCACGCTTCCAGGAAGATAAAGCAGCAAATGGCTATCATTTATTGAGGATCTTCCCGAAAGGCCTATTGACTCTTCAATAGAAACTGTTAGGGGACACCTCAAGACTCAGAACCCATGGCCTCAAAATTCTAAACTACTTTTTCCGAGTCCTGGCTCAACACTAATGGAGCCCCCTCATTGGAAGACCTACCTCAAATCAGACTCAAATCCCAGGAGTGCTGGAGGGAGCTGGGGTGACCTGTCCTTGGGTTTTCGGTGACATTTTAGGGAGCCAGCATTCAACGAAATGCTAGTGGCATTTTGAAGTTTCCTGGACAGGGCTGATTTGTCCTGCGAGGGCTGCATCTGGGACAGCACCGAGGTTGGTCCGTGTCCTTTCTCGCCGCGTGGCCTGGTCGCTCTCCTGCTTGGGGGTTTGCAATTCTGCTTGGCACCTCTGTGATTCCCAGGACGGTTGAATTTCCTCTCCTCGGCTTGGCCACTTGAATGGCTTTTTCTGGAAACCTGCTGCTCATATCTGCTGCTCTTTGGGAATCTCGAAGGATTATTTACTGTAAACCAAAACTAAAATTCTAAGGCCCTCCACAACCATCTGAATGGACCCTCTTCTTGACTAGGGCATTCCAAAGTGAACCTGAAAAACCGGTTCGGATCATGCCGGGAAAGGGTTGCACAGCCTCATCATCCCTCCTCCCTCCTGGAATTCAGGAAAAGCTGACCACCGTTAACATCAACACAGACCTTCAGTCTGAGGAGAAGCATTTACCATCTATTGTCTCGGAAGCCTGCTACCTGGAGGCTTCATCTGATGATAAAACCCTGGTCTCCACCCCCCTTGTAATCCACACATTCCTTTCCATTGATTCCAGCTCTTTAGATAATCTTAACTCTTTCAACCAATTGCCAATCAGAAAATTTTTAAATCTACCTAAAACCTGGAATCCGGCCCCCCCCAACCCCGCCCCCACCTCGTCCGCTGGAGTTGTCCTGCCTTTCTGGATGGAGCCAATGTACATCTTCCATGTATTTGATTGATGTCTTCAGTCTCCCTAAAACCAGACTGTGCCCCAGCCACCTTGCATGTTCTCAGGGTCTCCTGAGGGCTGTGTCGTGAGCTATGGCCCCTTATATTTGGCTCAGAATAAATGTCTTCAAATATTTTACAGAGTTTGACTCTTTTTGTGGACGCTATGTGTGGAGGGAATCATCGCATGTTACATGCGTGGCAAATATTTCCTTGTTTGTCTCGTCCTTCAGTTTGTTTATTCTTTTTTTCTTTTCTTTTCTTTTAGATTTTTAGGTAGTATTTATGAATCCCAATCCTGGTTTTGTGTCTTTTCTTTTAAAAAAAATTTTAACAGCTTTATTGAATATACTTCACGCACCATACAATCCACCCGTTTCCGGTGGGTAACTCGGTGGTTTCTCACGCACCATACAATCCACCCGTTTCCGGTGGGTAACTCGGTGGTTTCTCACGCACCATACAATCCACCCGTTTACGGTGGGTAACTCGGTGGTTTCTCACGCACCATACAATCCACCCGTTTCCGGTGGGTAACTCGGTGGTTTCTCACGCACCATACAATCCACCCGTTTCCGGTGGGTAACTCGGTGGTTTCTCACGCACCATACAATCCACCCGTTTACGGTGGGTAACTCGGTGGTTTCTCACGCACCATACAGTCCACCCGTTTACGGTGGGTAACTCGGTGGTTTCTCACGCACCATACAGTCCACCCGTTTACGGTGGGTAACTCGGTGGTTTCTCACGCACCATACAGTCCACCCGTTTACGGTGGGTAACTCGGTGGTTTCTCACGCACCATACAGTCCACCCGTTTACGGTGGGTAACTCGGTGGTTTCTCACGCACCATACAGTCCACCCGTTTACGGTGGGTAACTCGGTGGTTTCTCACGCACCATACAGTCCACCCGTTTACGGTGGGTAACTCGGTGGTTTCTCACGCACCATACAGTCCACCCGTTTACGGTGGGTAACTCGGTGGTTTCTCACGCACCATACAGTCCACCCGTTTACGGTGGGTAACTCGGTGGTTTCTCACGCACCATACAGTCCACCCGTTTACGGTGGGTAACTCGGTGGTTTCTCACGCACCATACAATCCACCCGTTTACAGTGGGTAACTCAGTGGTTTTTAGCATATTCGCAGTTTTAGCCCGTTTTCATCATCTTGAAAAGAAACCTTGAATGCTTCAGCGCTTTCTTTGCTCCATTCACTGTGAGAACGTGAAGTGGTTATTTTGTGAGATCGTGAGATGGATATTTTGGTTTCCTGACATTGCTTATTTTGTGAGATCGTGAGATGGATATTTTGATTTCCTGACATTGCTCATTTTGTGAGATTGTGAGATGGATATTTTGGTTTCTTGACATTGCTTATTTTGTGAGATCGTGAGATGGATATTTTGGTTTCCTGACATACAGCTCTTAAAACCCTTGGAATCTCTGGAGTGGCAAGGGCATCTTTTGTATGCTAATGAGAGGACTGGTGACTGGGGGTCCCCAGGGAGCTTCAGGATGAGGGACAACGGGATTAGAGAGCTGGGACTTCAGCCCCACCCCCAGCCTTCAGGGGAGGGGAGGGGCTGCAGGTTGGGTTGGTCAGTGGCCAGTAGTTTAATCCATCATGCCTACGTAATGAAGCCTCCGTAAATTTCCCAAAAGGACAGGGCTCAGGGAGCTTCCAATAGCAGAACACACGCAGGTGCATGGAGGTGGCGCTGGGAGGGGCTGGGAGCTCCACGCCCCTCCCCATGCCTGCCCCGCGCGTCTCCTCCACCTGCTGTGCGTCCACACCTTCGTCACAGCCTGTGTCATAAATGGGTAGACGCGGCTCAGCGTGTCCCTGAGTTCTGTGAGCCGCTCCAGCAAGTCATCAAACCCGAGGAGAGGGTTGTGGGAACCCTGATTCATGGCAGGTCGGTCAGAAGCACGGGCCACACCTGGGTCTTGCGACTGGCATTGGAAGTGGGGCTCACTGCGTGGGACTGAGCCCTCCACCTGCGGGATCTGACGTGACCTCCACGGGAATGGTGTCGGAATTGAATTGAGGACACCCAGTTGGTGTCCACTGCAGTGTGGCTTGGTTGCTGGTGGAGAGAAATACACACACTTTGGTGATGGGGTGAAGTACTGTATTGTGTGAGAGCAGGAAAAGTACTCTGGCTTTTCCCTATTTCTTTTTGTTTGTTTGTTTGTTTGTTTGCTTTTTAAGATGGAGTCTCGCTCCGTCGCCCAGGCTGGAGGGCAGTGGCACCATCTTAGCTCACTGCAACCTCCGCCTCCCTGGTTCAAGTGATTCTCGTGCCTCAGCCTCCCAAGTGGCTGGGATTACGGGCATGCGCCACCACACCTGGCTAATTTTTGTATTTTTAGTAGAAACGGAGTCTCACCATGTTGCTCAGGCTGGTCTCAAACTCCTGACCTCAGGTGATCCACCCTCCTCGGCCTCCCAATGTGCTGGGAATACAGGCGTGAGCCACCACACCCGGCCTTTCCATATTTCTTAATAATCCCTGCCACCGCCTAGCAACCACTCATCTCCTTTTCCTCCCTATAGAGCTGCCTATTCCGGCCACTTCTGAGAAATAGAATTGTACACTGCTTGGCCTGTTGTGCGCAGCTTCTGTCTCACTTAGCGTCGTGTTTTCAAGTCCCCCCCCCCCGTGTTTTCAAGGCTCCCCCGTGTTTTGGCGTGGGTTGGGGCTTCATTCCTTTATGTGGCTGAATAACATTCCGTGGTGGTGTGGGTCTGTCATCTCTGTCGATCCCTCCATCAGTTGATGCGCATTTGGGTTTTTCCCGCCTTTTGTCTGCTATGAATAATGCCACTGTGAATGTTTGTGCACAGGCTTTTGTGTGGACTTGTGTTTACTCTTCTTGGGCCATGCCTGGGGGTGGAATTTGGCCTGGGGGTGGAATTTGGCCTGGGGGTGGAATTTGGCCCAGGTGGGGGGGCGGGGGTGGAATTGCTGTGTTTACAGCAACTCTGTCCAATCCTTTCAGGAACGTGTCTTGCTTTTCTATTCTGAATTATCTAGCATTTAAAAACCTCCTCTTTTTACATCGAAACCTCTCATTCAGTTGGCATGCCTTTGGCTGTAGCGAGAGAGGTGAGGATCCAGCCTTATCCTGTTCTCTCCGCAGTGCTCCACGGCGGCTGCCAGTGAGCCCTGTCCCTCTCCTGCAGATCTGAGAAGCGCTCCATTGTTACCTCAATTCTTGAGCTTATCTGGGTATCTCCAGCGCACCCCGTTTATGTCTTCTTCTGTGCCCGGGGCTACTCTGAAAGTTGTCCTGCACCTGAGTGTCCGGAGGCCCTGCCTGAGACACCCCCTCCTTGTGGAGCAGCTTAACAATTGCATCAGCTTTCTCCTGTGCTGATTCTTCATGAGAACGTTGCCAAGGTGAGAACAAGAAAGGCCAAGGAAAGGGCCTGGCGGTGTGTTTCTTGGCAGGTGCTAACTCAGTGGGGGGGATCTGGGTGCTGCAGGTATTGACTCACCTCGGCCTCTCCGAGGGGAGTGCCAGGCTTATGTGGGGGTCTCATTCAACCTTGCAGCCCGAAGCTCGGCCATGACGCAATGTTTGCCTAGTGAGTGATCAACTTCCACAAACATCACTTACCTAGTTTCCATGTCCACCCTGAGATGGGCGGCCACAGCTGCCCATCACCTCAGTCTGATTCATCCCACTCCCAGCATCTCTCCCCAGCACCCTGCCTTGTGTGCTGGGTACCCAGTGGCCCAGAGGAGCTGGAGGTAGTGTTCCCTGCCAGAACTGGGGGTTTCCTAGAGAGGGGCAGGCCGGGCCACTGGCCCAGGGGCATGTATGAGGGCGAGGGTGAGGATGCCGCCTCACTCTTCTCCCTATTCCAGAAGGCCTGCTGCAGCCGTCTTTGCCAATGGCACCTCCTCCCTTCCTCCACCCCGCACAGCCTCCACGTCTCAGCCGGGGTGTCCTTTTTCTGAGGTTTCCCAACTCACGCTCTGGGGTGGAGGGCTCCTCATGTGCCCCAGCCCCAACTCCCACTCTAGCTGCTTCAGGAGAAGCAGCTGCCCGGGGTGCCTGGGCCCCCGTGCCCTTCAGGCCTGACAGTTGGCTGGAGGTGGGAGGGCCTGTTCCGTGATAAGGGCAAGTGGGGGTGGGGTAGTAGGGTTTAGCCTGGGGTGAGGGAGCGAGGCACCCCCAAATCTACTCCACTCTACCCCCAAGCCCAGGATGGCAGGACTCCACTCTCACTGCATAGCTTGTACCACACGATCCAATCACATTTTATTGTGGGGAGGTCGGGACCTGAAGGGGCGGCAGGCACGATGGGCCCCAGGCTTGGACGGCAGCAGATTGAGGCAAGACTCCACGCAGGACTTCCCTAGGACAAGTGGTGCTGGACGGTGGCTGCAGAGGCCGGGAGAGGTGGGCTGGCCAGTCTCGAGGGAGGGGCGGCCGTGAGCCCTGGCGCCAGGCTGTGGGGGCCGTGGGGGCTGAGCATCCGGGGGCCTGGAGGAGGGCAGCCGTCAGTCATGGTTGCAGAGGCTGGTCTGGCAGCAAGCGATGGATACGTAGGGGCCCAGGCCCAGGCTGGGGATATCGGGGCAGCCTATGTGGCACATCTTGGTGACCAGAGGCAAATCCTCGGTGTTGCTGAGGACCCCTGAGTGGGCAGGAGAGAAACCATGGAGCTCCCTGAGGCTCTGGTTTGCCCAGACCCTGCTGCCCCCTCTGCCACTGAGCTGAGGGTCAGACGCCCCAGGTACATGAAGCATACGGGCCCTCCTGGGGCAGACGTGGCCCTTTGCTCATACCCTTCCCTGGGCATCACTGGCGGACACTCCCCACTATGCTTCTGACTTACTGGGTGCCCGGATCTGGCTCTGTCACCCTCTGAGCCCACATCTTCCCACCTGGGCAAGAAGGACGTGGCCAGCCCACCGCTGTTTCCACTTACGGGTGGCAGTGGTGACGCAGTGGGTGGAGTCCCTCAGGCATCTGGACCCATGGGAGCACCCTCCGAAGCCCGTGCACTGGTGACACCATATGGCTTCGGCTGCAGCTGCGGACATGGGGACAGACAGGACACAAACGGACGGGAGGCAGGTGTGGGCCACCTTCTGCAGTGATGGCACGCACTCATCTCCACCCAGCAGCCCATGCTCCTTCTCAGCTGCCAGTGTCCCGACCCTGTGATCCAGCCCTCTCAGGAGCTGGGCCCCTGTCCCTCACCTTGGGGTGCCTGGCAGCCCTGCAGCTGGAGCCAGCTGGTTGCATCCTTGCCCAGGAAGCAGCCTTGGGCAAGGGTGGGGCCGGGCAGCCCTGGCTCACAGTGTGATGTCCCAGGGCAGTGGGGGTGCAGCAGCCTGGGCTATTTGGGGTCCCAGGGTCGGAGGTGTGGGGGAGGTGGAGGGGCTCTGAGACATGCTTTCTGGCCATGCCCACTTTTGCCTCTGGGTACTGAGTGGGACCCGTTAGACCCCTGGGACTGGATTCTGGTGGCTGTGATGATGGGGCCGTTCCTGCCTCCACAGGGAGCCCAGGGCAAGGGCGATCAGGATGTGGTGGAACAGGAATTAAAAGAAATTAAAGAATTTGTAGGCCGGGCGCGGTGGCTCACGCCTGTAATCCCAGCACTTTGGGAGGCCGAGGTGGGTGGATCACTTGAGGTCAGAAGTTCAAGAACAGCCTGGCCAATATGGTGAAACCCTATCTCTACTAAAAATACAAAAACATTAGCTGGGCATGGTGGCGTGTGCCTGTAATCCCAGCTACTCAGGAGGCTGAGGCAGGAGAATTGCTTGAACCTGGGAGGCAGAGGTTGCAGTGAGCCGAGATTGCACCACTGCACTCGAGCCTGGGCGACAGAGCAAGACTCCACCTCAAAACAAAAACAAAAACAAAAACAAAAAACGAAAAAAGGCTGTGTAAACAGAAACTCAGTTGTATGTAAGAAAACCCAATTCCCTCTGAGAAAGAGAAAGAACTAGAGTCCTTTAAAAATTCACTGCCTGTTCCTCTGTGGCTAGTGAGCCTTCTCTCTCCTCCTTTCCCAGGCGCTGTGGAGACACCGTTTCTCTAGTTGTGCAGCCGCAAGGTCACAGACAGAGAAACTCAAGTCGTAAAACATGTTTTTCCTTCAAAAGGAAGAAATGATGTAAGGAATGTCTCAATTAATTGAATCACTGTCTTTGTTTCTCGCTTCTGTAACATGCTTCCCCCTGCACCGATCTCCCCCGGCCCCGCGAAATGCTTAAAAGGTAACTTAACTCTTTGTTCAGAGCTCAGTCCTTTGGATGTTAACCCGACTGGGCCGGTGCACCTAAATAATAAATATCCTCCTCAACCCCTTGGTCTCTGATTCCTTAAAATATCCCGCTACAGTGGCGGCACCCAGGCAGCTGCAGGGAGCGGTGAGCTCTGCCTCACTTTACCCAGGAGGACGGCCCGTGCTCGGGAGACACTGCTCTTCCGCGGGCGCTGCTGTGGGTCTGCCCAGCAGTCCTGCTCTCTGCTTTGGGCACTGCCCCACTCCCGAGGCCTGCTAGCCCTCCTGGGCACCCCCAAGGGCTTCCCTGCCTGCTCTCTGCCCCTCTTCATCCCTGTCTCTGTCCTCTCCTCCCTGGCCGCCTCCATCCATTTCTCAGCCTCCAACTCCCTCCCTCCCTGTCCTCACCCTTGGTTCACACACCCAGGACTGGGTAAGCAGAGTCCCTAACACCTGCTGGCCCCGGGCCTGCTCTCTCTGCATAGGAGCCTGCAGGGTGACAAGGCCAATGGTGTGGCCATAAGGATGTGAGGGCTGCTCTGTCACAGGCACCAGGCGCAGGCCCTGGCTTCCTCTTGAGCTGTGCCCCAGGCAGCCCAGCCTCAGGACACCGGATCCCACGCCTGCCCTATCCCATCTCTGCTGGGCTGCCCCCGCCTCACCGTTGCCAAAGGTGGAGAAGGGCTGGAGTCAGCCCCGGTCAGTGCCAGCTCCAAACCCGGGTTCCTGACAGCATGGCTCTGTATGCACCAGCACTGAGCTGACCTCAGACCTCAGTGGGCACCAGGCCCCTGCCACGGGCCAGAGTCCTCTGGTCACCCCTGGGTCCTGTGGGCGGAATCCTCCATCGAGGCACCACGGAGAAGGTGACACAGATGGGAAGTTCCGGCCAGGGCAGGCCCCTGCCATCAGCTTTGGCCCCTCTACCAGCCCCGGAGAGCAAGCTGAGACCCCACCTTCGAGAAAGAAAGGTGGTGACAGCTGCCTCCAAGCCCCTCTCTGCCTTCCCACCAAAGTGGCTTGAAGCTCCCCTTGGCTGTCACATCCAACCTAGTGACAGCCAATAAGTCGGACACGCCTCTACTCAACACTGGCAGCCACAGGCCACAGCTGGCTGGGGTGGGGGCTAGCAGGGAAGATGGGCAGGAGGCTGGGGCACCAGAAGGAAGAGGTAAGGATATGGGTGCCCAAGGGTGCCATGGAGAGAACCAGCTCCAGCCTGTCTACTACACATGCCCATGCTCCCAAGGCCTCCCTGGCTTTGAACTTGCTGTTCCTCCTGCCCTCTGGGCAAAACAAGCCCTGGTGCAAATGCCACCCCCTCCAGGAAGGCCTCCTTGGTTTCCAGGGCAGAGTGAATGGTTCCAACTCTGACACACCCACCGTGAACTGCAGCATCCTGCCCCAGCTGGCATCAGTGTCCCTGTTCCAAGTGATTGTGCTCAGGGCTCCCTCCTCACCCCCACCCAAGCATGAGGGCCTCTGAGGCTGGGCAGGGCATTCTACCCATTCCTCAGTGCTCCCTCCCCTGCACTTAGTGAGGCCCAGGAGAGGCTTGCAGAATGAATGAATGAATGAATGAATGAATGAATTCCGGGGGTGGTTGCAGGTTGGGTTATCAAGAAAAATAATAATTCTGTCCCTTATCAGAGGGTTTTTGATTTTCAGCAATGAGATCCTGAGGGAAGCAGATAAAATGTTAGCTCCAAACCGGAAAGGCTGCTTGATGGTGACTGTGAGGACACAGGGACAGTGTTCAGACTGGCGCCTGACACACGGGAGGGAGGGGAGATCAGGGGGAGAAGAGGAGAGAGGAAGAGAGGGAGGAGGAGAGGAAGGAAGGAAGGGAAGGAGGGAGGAGGAAAAGAGAGGAGGAGGGAGGTGGGGTGGGGGGGAGGGGGCAGGAATAATGGAGGGACAAACAGGATGGTGGGATGGGCTCTGGGTGTAGCTGCATGGCTGGGGGCAGGTCTCTCCCACTGGGGACCCCCGTGCTGGCTCTGAAGCAGGCTGGCCCCTCGGGTAGATTGTGCTGTCCATGCATGGCAGAGAGCAGACACCAAGAAATGACAGGGGATGCAGGTGCCCCTGAGAGAGGCTCGCCAGTCCTCCAACCGGAACAGCGGTGAGGTAGCTTGGGGCTTGTTCCTCGAGGGGCAGGTGGGATTTCAGCAGAAGAAAGGGCTCCAGGAGCCCTGGTGCAGGGAAGGGCCTCTGGGTCAGAGGGGAGTCCGTGGGCACCGGGCACCCAGGCAGAGGCTCCTGTGATGTCCCGCCCCCGGCCTGGATGGCCACCTGACTGCCTGTCCAGTCCTGATGGTTATAAAGGCCTTCTCCAGGTTAAGTCAAGTCCCCAGGCCCCTGTGTGTCTCGGACCTTCAGCACAGAGCTGGTCTGCCCTCATGACCCTTGGGCAGTCCTCAGGGTCAGCGGCTCAGCCTCTCATAAGCCAGGAGGGTGCCCCTGGGGATGGAGACTGGAGGGGTGTAAGAGACACCTGAGCCAGCGCCAGGGACTCACCGACGCTCCACCCCCTGCTCATTCAGGGCCTGGGAGGCAGGGGCTGCCCAGGTCGTTCAACCCACAGCCAGGGACGCAGAGGCTTGGCCCCTGGGGGGCTGGGCTGCTTGGGCTTGGAGGTGTAGGCCACCGGCAGATCAAGGGGCCAGCTGGTTTTGTTGAGGCCTCAGGGTGGGGGTGGAGACGCCCTGCCAAGAGAAGACGTTCAGGCTCTGCTGGGGGATGCCAAGGCCAGGTGTGCACAGCTGTGCTTGAGGGGTCATCCCCTTGGAGTCCTCAGGAAGGCCCTGGGCCAAGGGATCTGAAGCTGGGGGGACAGGGCCAGCCGTAGCAGATGTGGGCACTGTGGGGGTCGAGGGTTGGGGGATGGGGATGGGGTAAAATCACCCAGGAAAGCAGGGAGCAGAGGAGAGGACCCGGGAGCAGGAACTGGGGATGGGAGAGCAGAGGGACTTGGTTTTCCCAGGCAAGAGGGAAGAGGGAGTCCCGGGAGGGTGGCCCCAGGAGACAAACCAGCTGGGAGGCCAGGCCCAAGAGGGCTGGAGGGGGGCAAATTCAGAGTGTGTGTGTGGGCGTGCACAAAGGTGCGTGTGTGAGGGGTGTCGAGGTGGACTGGAGAGGTCTGGGGGCTGGGCAGAGGAAGAGGGGGGTTTGAGCCAAGGGCTGTGCATCCTGAGAAGTGTGGGGGCCAGTGTGGGGGGCTGGGGCTGAGCTGGATGGACCTGCAGGATCGCAGGAGGCTTTCGGAGGAAAGCTGCACCTGGTAGATGGTGGGGGGACAGGAATGGGTTCTCCCGAGGTGGGCAGTCACAGCCCAGGGCTGGAGGGACGGTGGTTGGGCTAGAGTGATGGGGGCCTTGAGCAGGAGGTGGCCCCAGCCCCTGGACTCACCCAGCTGCAGGCTCAGGACGGCGGCCAGCAGGAGCCCAGTGCCGAGCTGCATGTTCTCCTGGTGAGGTCGGGCTGTCGGCGCCCTGGCCGGCTGCCTTATACCTGCTGGCACCCCGCCCTGGCCCTCGCCCACTCAGCAGACTCTGCGGGTCTGAGTCACCAGGCAGCCGGGCTCAGTCAAGGAGCCGGGCTGGGGTCCGGGCGGTAGGGGCCAACCTGGCCCCAAAGCTCACTGGTTAGGCCTCTGAGCGGGCCGGTGTCATCTCATGAGCCATCTCTCCTTGTCCATAAAGTAGGGATAGCCCTGGCTGACAGGATTGAGGATCTGATAAAATGGCCTGGCACCAGGCAAGCAATGGCCACAGGCCACTCTCCCTCAGTGGCTGGGAAGGAAGGCCTGGCACCAGGCAGGTGACGGCCACAGGCCGGTCTCCCTCAGAGGCTGGGAAGGAAGGTCTGGTGGGAAGGAGGGTCTTGGGCACCAGCCACCAGCCCACCCCTTACGCCTCAAAATGCACACGAAGCTCAGGGCTGGGTGGAAGCCACAGGCCTTCATCTGCACTCCCACCCTAGAACGAGTTGGATGACAAGACCTCCTCCAAATAAGCCAGAGCTTTCCCATCCTGACCCCCCCAGGGCTGGGAGAACACAGAGGGAGCATGGTTGTGAGCCACCTCTCTGTCATCCGTACAGGGAATCGTGGCCATTGTCACACTGTGACTAACGCCCCAGGATCTGTGCAGAGGAGTAGGGGGGACAGAAAGGCCCTTGGTACTAAAAGGGACCCCAAGGATAAGGTAAGAGCCCAGAAGGGACACCCTGGAGAGCGGGAGCCATCAGCTATTCCTCCAAAGGCTGGCCAGGGGCTGGGGCCCCAAAGGGCCTGTCCGTAGCCAGTCAGCCATGCCAACCCGGGGACCCCTGTGTGTCTCTCGGGCTGCCCACATGGCTTCTGTCTACCCCTCCGTTTCGGGGGCTCCTTATGGCTGGGAGGTGGGCCCAGGAGGAGGGAGATCCTGAGAGAGGGGCTGGCATCCAGGCCCTCCTTCCTGGGGCAGTCGAGAAGCTGGGGTCAGGAACCAGGTAGGCAGAGAGGTCAGAGATGGCGGGATGGGGTCCTGGGGGTGTTCCCGCCTCCCTTACCCCGCACGCCCAGACTTCCTCAGGGGTTTGTATGCCCCTCAGGGGTGCTGGGTGGGGGGTGGCCTCTCTCCCACGGAACTGGGAGCAATTCTCAGCAAGCCCCAGGAGCCCTGCCTGTCTCCCTCCCTGTGCCTGGCTCCGAGGACAGGTCAGGCCTAGAGGCCAGAAAAGTCCAGGACCTGGACCGGGTAGGGTAGACAGGAAAGTGGCTGCATGGAGCCTGGAATGCCAGCCCAGCCAGGCTGGAAGGGTGAGGCCCGAGCTCAGGCCGAGGCAGTGGGGCTGGAGAGAAGCGCAGACAATGCGAATCTGTTGATTTATTCACGGCTCGGTGAGACGACGCTGGACGCTGGTTAGGGTAAGGGTTAGGGCAAGCATTAGCAGCAGGGGCATGGCCCTGGGAAGCACCTGGACCCCAGAACATAAGACAGGAGGGAGAGATGCCATCCATTCAGCGGGCACTTATGCCCACGACCAGCTGAGCCAGACCAGCATTCCCATTTCACCACCCCTTACTCCTCAGGATGCAAATGAAGCTCAGGGCTGGGCGGAAGCTGGCAGGGCTGTCCACAGGGAGGACCCCCGTGTGTCTCTCGGGCTGCCCAGGTGGCTCTGTCCACCCTTCTGTCTGGGAGGCTCCTTAAGGCTGGGGAGGGCCCAGAGGGAAGGAGATCCTGAGGGGCTGGCAGATTCAGGCCCTCCCTACGAGCTGAGGTTTGAAGAGGAGAGCAGACCACCCACAGTAGTGGGAGAAAGCACCGGCAGAAAAGCTGGCATATCCACCCAGGGCCTCTCTGCTTCTTTTGACCTTTTTCAGAGTTTCAGAGTTATGAACCAAATCGCCTTCATGAGAGATGACGAATCAGATGCTACATAGTGGGGGAGGCGGCAGCTGGCCTGGCTCCCCCACTTCCCCAGGAGCTCTGCCTGGAGGAAGCCTGCCCCCAAAGACCCCAGGACAGACCAGAGCTCCTGCTGGAGCCGGGTGTCCCCATGCTGACCTGGCCATGTCCCCAGGTCCCACCCCAGGGTCACTTCCTGTAGCTCCGACTTCTCTAGTGGCTGATTGCAGTTCCCAGAATGTATAACATCCCAGGGTGCCAGAGCCCACCCAAGCAGCCACTCCTGTCCAGTTCCCAGAATGTATAACATCCTAGGGTGCCAGAGCCCACCCAAGCAGCCACTCCTGTCCAGTTCCCAGAATGTATAACATCCTAGGGTGCCAGAGCCCGCCCAAGCAGCCACTCCTGTCCAGTTCCCAGAATGTATAACATCCTAGGGTGACAGAGCCCGCCCAAGCAGCCACTCCTGAGTCACTCGGGCATGTCCAGGACTCAGGTCCACACAGACAGTGGCAACAGCTAGCCCTGGGCATCTACCCCCATGAAGGGGACCCTCGGTTCTGCGAGAGAGATCCCTGAAGTGGGAACTGGGCCCCCATGGTGCCCAGTGCCTCTCCCCCTCTCCTCTGCCACTCGGCCCTGCACCCAGAGGCAGCGCTGGAGGCCTTACTCTACCACTCAGGGCTTCTCAAACCTCTGGTTCCACTTTTCTCCTTTTAAGCTTTCCATTTTGTAAACTCACCTCCCCCTTCCCAGGCTTGGGGGTTCAAAGAACCCCAGCTGGTGGGAGAAGCGGCTGCACTGTGGTGCAGGGGGTGGTGAGTGAGCGAGGAGGCACTAGTGTGGGGCAGCTACTTCACCTCCCTGTGCCTCTGTGTCCTCTGTCAAAGAGGCAAGATAATGGCTCCCATTGCCGGGCTGCTATACAGTGCTCAGGGCCACAGTGCAGTGGGGGGACCCACGTCCATCGCCACCTTGATGCATACAACCCGGACAAGTTTACTGCTGTGATTTCTGCCGGCGCTGCTGTGCCGGTTCCCTGGTGCCGCACAGCCACGCACTCCCCATGAGTGGGCCTGCCCAGCATTAGCTGAGTGCCTTCTGTGTGCTCTACGCCAGGTGCCAAGGGCAGGCCAGCCAGGCAGAACCATGTGTGGGGCTGGGACAGGTCAGGGTGGTGGAAAGGTGGACAGATGGAGGCAGGAGGCAGGTGTGAGAAGCTGCCCACCCCACCCCTCAACACCACGGCACTTCCAGCTCCAGCAGGTCCTTGTTCTCGGCTGCCCCTGAGCCATGGGTGGCCAGGTCTCCTCCCCATCACCCCACTGAGACTCGAGACAGGGAGGACCTGATCCTGGAGTCCCTCCCAGCCCTGGCTGAGGAAGCCACCCAACCCGACAACGGGCTTGCGCAAGCCGCGCAGTGACTGCTCCCAGCCTCTCCCAAGGACTTAGGAGCCCAAAGCCGCCTCCCTCCCAGTGAGCATCCCAAGGCATCGCTGGCTGCAGCTGAGAGGGCCTCATTTGGGCACTGCCCTGAGGCTGGCACTTGCAGGTGGGGGCCCTTGGGAGCTCTGGGAGGCACCTGGCAGCCTCCCAGCCACCCCGGGCCGGTCCTGCTCTCCAGGCTTAGGGCTACAGCCACAACCACTGGGGGTAGGGGCGAGGGGAGTCCAGGCCCACCCTGTGCTGGCAGCAACTCCTTCCCAGCTCTGGGCCCAGTATGATGCCCATCTTCCCTCTGGGGAGTCACGTTCCTCCCGCTCCGGGCCCGTTCCCACCCAAGGCCCCTTTGCAGGAGACTGGCACTGTCCTCCTCCAGTGGGAACTGGGTGTGCCCTCAGCAAGACTCTGCCCCCTCCCGTCCTCATGTTCTCAGGAGACTGAGGCTGGGCACTCAGAACCAGCCCCAGGAGCAGAACGCAGGCCTGCATATAGACTCACTGCAAGGAGACCCCTGGGGTGGAGACCCTCATTCCCTGATCCCCCAGGGGTCCTGCATCAAAGCTCTGGAGATGCAATTTCCAGCAGGGGCTCCCCTGACCAGGGCCATACTTTGGGGCCGGGACAATCCTACCACATGGATATGTCACCATCCTGCCCATGCGGGATGGCTTGAAGGGTTTCCCAGGACACCAGAGCTGGGAGCACTGGTCAGGTGGGGGCCTCAGGTGCAGCGTGACCGCTGGCACCAAAAGGTCTCACGCCCCCGAATGCCCCATTCACAGCAGGTGCAGGTGCTCCCTGGGCTACCTGCATCGGGGATGGATTGGTGCGTGTTGGGCTGACTCCTGCTTCCCAGGCCTGGGGTGGGGTCCCTGGGAGTCCGCACACCCAGCTGGGGCTTCCACCCTGCCCTCCCAGTGGGTGCAGCCCCAGGTGGAAGGTGATGGAGGGACCCACTCACTGCGCATCCCGCTGCGGGGGAGGGGCTGGGTCTCTGCCCTCCCCACCCCACCCTCCCCACTCCCGCCCCCGCACGGCCACGAGAGGGTGGCATGCTCTGCCTTCCCACGCCCAGGCCCGCGCCAGCCCCAGGCTGCTCCCAACCCCCAGCCTGTGCGCGCATCCCCCAGTCCTGCGTCTTTTGCCTTGCTCGGCTGGGTCCTGCTGTGGTTGGGGACCAGGCCTCGGCGGACCACCTGCTCTGCCCCTTTCCCTCCCTGCCCAGAATAGCGCTGGCCGGGTCAGTGTCCAGGACCCACCAAATATAGCATGGCCCTAGCTCCTGCCAGCTTCAGGCCTGGTGCCCTCCCCGTGAGGGGGTGGGAAACGTCAAGGGGTTTGACTGAAAGGACACACACCCCTTGCTGGACCCGAAAAAGCTTCTGTGACTTCGGGGGCCCTGGGGCCTGCTGAGGCAGAGCCGCCCCCTCCCCTGCAGGGGGTGGCTCCAACTCGGGCCTGGCAGACTTCCTAGCACAGGGGCCGGTGCCAAAGGCCCTCCTCCCACAGCCCTGATCCCGTACCGGTCCTGGCAGCTCCTGGCCTCAGTAGGAAGCGTGACTAGGCCTGGAGGAGCCTTTCCTCCTAAGAGTCTCCCCACCACCCCACCTGCGGGCATTCCTCGTCTTCCCCCTGCCCCAGCACACCCGGGGCAGACTGAGGCAGGGGCCTCTCCTAGGGCTTCCCAGAAGGTGGGCTTGGCCACAGCTCCCATCTGCTCAGTGCTCCCTGCCTGACTGGGCCCCTCCCCATAAATAGCCCTGGACAGGCGAGGGGCTGATCAGCCCATCAAAGCCGGACACTTTTGGGATCCCACACAGCATCGAAAGGTCAAGGCCTCGAAGTGAGGTCGTGTGGTGGTTGGGGGAGGTCGGGTGTCTTCTTGCCCACAGTCCTGACCCTGGGCATGGCTGAGGAGGTCGCAGGGAGTGTGGAGGGTGAGGCAGGGTGAGCTGGGTGCGAGGGTGTAGCAGTGTGTCTCGAGAGCTTTGTTCTTGAGTGGGTCTGCCTCGGGGGCTTTAGAGCAGACCCCAGAGGGTGGCCAGGAGGATGGGGGCCAGGGCCAGGGTGGCCGGGGTGGCAAGGCCGGCGCCGTTGCAGAGATCGTACTGGCAGCAGGAGGTGGTGGACGCGTGCTTGGAGTAGCCATCGTACACAGTCTCGAAGCAGCGGGGCACGCAGGACTTACTGACCTTCATCCTGGTGGGAGTGTAGTCTGCAGAGGGGCGGGGCGGTGAGCCAGCTCCGCTAAGAGGGGCAGGAGACCCAGCTGGCCCCACACCAACATCCATGGCCATCAGGGCAGGGCCCCTCACCCTGGAGCTCCCAGACAGGATCCGGGGACAGGAGAGCCTCTTTCCTCAGGACCCCCACATGCTCAGGGGCAGGGCAGAACCTCCCCTTCGTGCTCCCCAGGCAGGGCCACACAGGGCCCCCAGACTCACAGGTGCGCGTGGTCATGCAGTAGGCAACCATAGCTGGGCAGCGCATGGGGTTGAAGCAGTTGTCTCCGTTGTAGGCACACACGTGGCAGTCCAAGGCCTGGGCTGGGGTTGGCAGATGGGCGGGAAGGGAACGGGGGTCACAGAACATGAGAGGCCCCTCCTCCAGCCCATCAGGTCCCCAGCCCGTCACCTTCCCCAGGGCAGGGGGCTAGAAGGAGGGGTTGTTGCTGGGAATTCTAGCCTCCTTCCCTACTTTCAGCCCATCTGCCCTCAAAGTGGGTCTGCCCATCCCTCTGTCCTTTGTCCATCTTACCCAGAGGTAAGCCCATGAGGACCACCAGGATCAGGGTGAGCAGGGGTGTCATGGCTGCAGGCAGGAGGGCAGCGTGGGAGTGGGGAGGTGACCAGCAGCTAGCCCTGGATCCAACTCAGGGGTGGCGCACAGAGGATCCAACTCAGGGTGGTGCGCAGAGGACGTGGGGCCGGCCCTGCCTCCCGGAGCTCCTGGTCTACTGGGAGTGCTGCAACCCTGCACAGCAGGTGGCAAAGACAGGTGGTCAGTACTGGGCCTGAAGGACCCATGGGGGCCTGGGCAGGGATGATGGTGGGCAGAGGGGCCACCTAACTCAGTGGGTGTCAGGGAAGTTTTCCTGGAGGAGGAGACACTTGGGATGGGACAAGAAGGGAGAAGAGATCAGGACATTTCAATCAGAGACCAGCACCTGCAAAAGCTCAAAACAGCCTGTAGCGCTGGATGGAGGAGAGATGGGGGGAGGATGAGGGGCAGTGCTAGAGAAGGAGTAGGGATGGGCAGAGGGGCCTTAAATACCAGGCCTCAACAAGGATTTTACCCAGGGGATGGTTGGTGCAGAGGTCCCATGGGAGGTGCTCTGCAGCCCCATCCCAAGCAGGGCCCTGGGGGCCGGATGGCTGGCCATGGCAGGACTGGGCCCAAGGGCTGGGTCTCTTCTCGCTGTTCCCCTCCCCTCTGCTCCTGGGGTGTCCCTACTTGGGGTTTCTTCTTCCAGAAGACCTCCAGAGCCCTGGTTAGGGTTGTCTGAGTCCTCGGCCACTGCAGAAGCTCCCCAGCAGGGATGAGCTGTGCCCAGCTTGGGGGGAATGCATTTTGAGCCCCTCCCAGGAGGGCACTTGGGCCAGACAAGAAGAAGCATTTCCCCGGCTGGGTCTGGTGTTTGGAACGGGAATGCCCCCTCTGGAAAGAGGTTTACAGTGGGGAGGTGGGGGTTGGATTACGGCTCTCCCACCCCCGCGGGGATACTCGGCCCTCGGTCTCCGTCCTGGAGGACTAAATTAAACTTACGCCTTCCCGAGAACAACAAATCCGTCTCTCAGGACACATTTGCCCAGGCCAACCCCAGGATGCCAAAGGCCAGAGTCAGGCCTGCGGCTTCGAGCTTCCCAACCCCCTCACGGAGAGCCCCGCCCCAAACACTGCGGTCCCAGGTCGAGGGGAGGGCTCTCGGCGCGAGCGGGACTGTCAGGGTGACCTCACCTGTGACCTTCACCACCGTGAGGTACCGCCGCGCCTGGGAGTCACCCGCGGCCGCTCGCCGGTAGGTGCCTGCCTGAGTCTAATCGTAGGCGTGTCTGTGTGTCCCGCAGCACCGGTGCCGCATCGCCTGATGCTCACCGCAGGCCCAGCCCAGTCCCGCCCCCGGAACAGCCCGCCCAGAGCGAGCTCACCGCAGGCCCCGCCCCAGGCCTGCCCCGGCCCCACCTCCTGAGCAACCCACCGAGCCGAGCTCACCGCAGGCCCCGCCCCTGCCCCGCCTCCTGGCCACCCGCCGAGCCGAGTTCACCGCAGGCCCCGCCCCTGCCCCGCCTCCTGGGCACCCGCCGAGCCGAGTTCACCGCAGGCCCCGCCCCGGACCCGCCCCGGACCCGCCTCCTGGGCTACTCACCAAGCCGCGCTCACTGCAGGCCCCGCCCCTGCCCCGCCTCCTAGGCACCCGCCGAGCCGAGTTCACCGCAGGCCCCGCCCCGGACCCGCCTCCTGGGCACCCGCAGAGCCGAGTTCACCGCAGGCCCCGCCCCGGACCCGTCCCCGGACCGCCGGCTCGCCGGGCAAGCGCTGGGACCCCGAGGCCAGTCCAGGCATCTGGATCTCCGACACAGAGGCAGCCACGCAGTGATTCCCTGGCGACCCTCAGACTCACGTGTTCCGCCCGGACACTCCGCAGGCTATCTTCACCGCGTCCCGCGGCAGCCCAGCCTTCCCCGCAGCCGCCTCCGCCCACTCGCCCGCGCCGCGTCGTTTGTCGGCCGGCACCAGCCTTGCGGCCCCAGCTCCGCGCTCCTCCAGCCCAGGCCCAGCAGCTCCGGAACTGGCGCCCTTTGGCGCACCCGCCTCGCTGCCCATGGCCTCCGCCTGCCTCCCCTGCGCTCAGCCCCCGCTTCTGGTCCCTGTAGCAAAGCTGGAAGGCAGGCCTGCAAGGCAGCCCCTTGCTCCGTGGTCCCTCTCACCATCATAATGTTAATATTAAATAATTATCTTTACATAACTTTGAATACTTACGTTATTGGTTCTGTTTTTGGCAAAATGTAATAAAATTTCATGGGTCCGAAAGTTTTCATTTTTTCCAATGTGAGAAAGAAAAATAAAACCTTTTCTTCTACCCTAAAGCTCATTTTTTTCTTTAAAACATTTTTGCGGGCCTGAGGTACAGAATACACCATGCCTGCTGGGCAAGCGGGCTCCGGTTCCAGGAAATCCTCCGGTCCCCAGCAAACTAGGCCAGTTGGTTGTTCTGTTTGCCGAGAGGTAATGCGCACCCTCCTGTGCCAGGTCCTAGTTGGGGAGAAGGCAAAGAATAAAACCAGCAGACGTTCCAGAATATTCCCACCCCATGGAGCTCACACTCTGGTGGGATAAGAGGCGTGAAAGGAACGCATAGGTCAG
This sequence comes from Pan paniscus, assembly GCF_029289425.2. Classification (NCBI taxonomy): domain Eukaryota; kingdom Metazoa; phylum Chordata; class Mammalia; order Primates; family Hominidae; genus Pan; species Pan paniscus. The sequence goes on from NC_073256.2 coordinate 160,215,362, forward strand.
AACCAGAGTATGTCGCGGTCTTCAGCCTCAGACCACGATGAATTAATACGGATGAAACTTCCCTTGCCCGCCCGCCAGCCGCTCGCCTCCTGCTGTGTGGCGTGGTTCCTACCCGGTCTGTGACCCAGGGGTTGGGGACCTTTATGTTAAAGGAAGTTCTTCAGGCAGAAATACGGATCTACACAAAGGAATAAATGACACCAGAAATAGGAAATAGAAGGTAATTTTTTTCTTATTTTTGAATCAAGTTAAAAGATAGTTGATTACCTAAAGCAAAAATAATAACAATGTATTAAGGAATTTATAGCAAATGTAGAAGTAAATTGTATGATAATAGTAGTGCAGGCTGGGCACCGCGGCTCACGCCTGTAATCCCAGCACTTTGGGAGGCTGAGGCAAGTGGATCGCTTGAGCCCAGGAGTTCAAGACCAGGCTTGGCTGGGCAACGTAGAGAGACCTCATCTCTAAAAAAAAAAAAAAATACCAAAAAATTAGCTGGGTGTGGTGGTGCACACCTGAGGTTGCACCCAGGAGGCTGAGGTGGGAGAATCACTTGAACCCAGGAGGTGGAGGTTGCAGTGAGCTGTGATCACACTACTGCACTGAAGCCTGGGTGATAGAGCAAGACCCTGTGTCAAATGAATTTTTTAAAAAATAGTAATACAAATAGACCAGGAGAGGGACAATGGAAGTTCGCTGTTGTAGATTTATTCTACTCTATGTGAAGTGGCCTAATATTTCTTGGAGGTAGACTAGTAAGTCAAAGGTGTATGCTAAGACACTAAAGTGTCACTAAAAAAAGACAAAGAAAAAAGCAAAAGTCAAAGCACTGTAGTTAATAAATCAACAAAGGTGATGATACAGAATTATTTATTTATAAAAGCACATGTTACAGAGACTGCAGAAGAGGAGAAAGGAAAAAACAATGAGACAAATAGAAAACAAATAGCAAGATGACATATATTTAAACCCAGCCACAGCAATAATGACACTATGTCATCTAAACACTTCAATCAGGCTGAGCACGGTGGCTCACACCTGTAATCCTAACCTGTAATCCCAACACTTTGAAAGGCTGAGGCAGGTGGATCACTTGAAGTCAGGAGTTCCAGACCAGCCTGGCCAACATGGTGAAACTCCCTCTCTACTAAAAAATACAAAAATTAGCTGGGCATGGCGGTGGGTGCCTGTAATCCCAGCTACTTGGGAGGCTGAGGCAGGAGAATTGCTTGAACCTGGGAGGCAGAGGTTGCAGTGAGCTGAGATGGTGCCACTGCCTGGGCGACAGAGTGAGTGAGACTCTGCCTCAAAAACAAACAAAAACATCTCAATTAAAAACAGAGGTTGTCAGATTGGATAAAAATAGAAACAGCCAAGTATATGTTGTCAGTGGGAAACTCACCAGACATGTAAAAACACAAATAAGATAAAAGTAAAAAGATGGAGAGAGATATACTATGCTAACACCAATTAAAAGAACACAGGCATGACTACGTCAATATCAAAGTAGGTTTAAAGCAAAGACTATAATCAGAAATAAAGAGGAGCATTACTGGCCAGGTGTAGTGGCTCTCATCTGCAATCCCAGCACTTTGGGAGGCTGAGGTGGGAGGATTGCTTGAGGCCAGGAGTTTGAGACCAGCCAGGGCAAAACAGCAAAACACTATCTGTACTAGAAAGAAAGAAAAAAAATTTAAAAAGAGGGACATTACCAAATGATAAATTGATCAGTTCATGAAGAGGACTCAGCAGTTCTAAATATGTGTGCACCTAACAATTAAGCTTCAAAATACACAAAGCAAAACAAACAACATCTGATAGAACTGAAAGGAGAAAAAGAAAATCCACAATAACAGAGATTTCAACACTCCTCTTTTGAGAACTGATAAAAAATAGACAAAAAGTCTGTAAGGATGAAGACGTGGATCACATTACCAGTCAACATGACCAACTTGATGTTTATAGGACACTCCACCTCACAGAAGGGGAACACACCTTTATTTACCAATAACGTCCTCCAAGGCAGACTGTATTCTGGGCCATAGAACAAATCTCAGTAAATTTATACGGATTAAAATCATGCAGATTATTTGCTTGGACTACAATGGAGCTAAATTAGAAATCAATAACAGAAATATATCTAAAAGATCATCAAATATTTAGAAACTGAGTAATAACATATTTCTAAACAACTTATAGGTCAAAGGAGAAACCAAAAAGGAAATCAGAAAATACTTCCAACTGAATGAAAATGCAAACACAATTCATCAAAGTCAAAGGATGCAGCTGAAGTGGGCCCTGGAGGGAAATGTTGCACTAATGCTTCTTTTAGAAAAAAAAGAACTGAAACTTCTTTTGGAAGAGAAAGTTCTCCAAAAAAAACCACCTAAACTTTCACCCTCAGAAACCAGAACAAAAAGAGCAAATCAAACCCAAGGTAACCAAAATGAAGAAAATAGCAAAAATAAAAGCAAAAAAAAAAAAAAAAGAGAGGTAGAAAAAGAAGATAGAGAAAAATCAGTGAGAGCAATGTTTGAGAATGCCCCTCCAGGAGGAGGACCTCAACAACCCACCCAGTCCGGCTTGTCCATGGCAGGACCAGAGAAAGGACCTCTTGCAAACCAAAGCTAGCTGCTTCTGAGTTGGGGGCTGGCCAGTGGAGTGGGCGGCTGGGGCTGCCCCTCCAGCCCTCCGTGGGATCTGGCTGTCGAGACTGGGCGTTAAGGGAGGCTCTTGGGCCCCCCTGATCTGACTGAATAATGCTCCTTTCTTTCTCCCACCTGGCCTTTCAGCCAAGATGCTGTCAGGCGTCATCAGCCCCACACAGGGCCTGCAACCTTGTAGGTGGGGACAGCGCAGCTGGCCAGAGGGGGCCGGGTGGGAGCTCAGGCCCGACTGGACGGTGAGGAGAGCAGAAGTTCAGAGCAGGTGGAGGGAGGATCCCTTTTCAGAGGACCTGGTCAGTTGCTTTTGCACAGTCTCCCTGACAGCTGCCCTCTGTCTGGACATTGTGCTTTGGCTGCTTTTAGCATTTCCATTTTTAAGGCATAGAGAAAATTGCATCCGGTGATGGGCCAGGAGAGTCAGCCATGCACCCCATGACAGGGACAGTGCCCCACCCCTGGGTGCTGGCCGAACCTCAGTGGCTGTGCCTTGGGGCCCCACCACTCAGTCCTATGCCTAAGACATCTCCCTGCAAGTTCTGAGCTTGGGCTCTGGCAGAGGGAGCTCCTCCTTCAGGGGCACTTGGGACATGGGGGCAGGGCTGTCGGCCCCCTCTGGCCAGCTGCGCTGTCCACACCTACAAGGTTGCAGGCCCTGTGTGGGACTGATGATGCCTGACAGAGTCTTGGCTGGGGCTGGGGCTGGGGTCAGGTTGTGTCCAGGACAGTTGAGGAGCTGTCCAGCAGGGTCACAGAGAAGCAGCCTGGAGGCTGGGAGACTGAGCTAGGGACCCTTGGAGGCACAGGGCAGAGGGCAGTGATGGGCTATGAGCTGTGACTGTCCTTGGGCTTGGTCTGGAGTCCTGCCAGCTCCCAGGCCCCATTGCAGCCACATGGGCAGCCTAGCCCTCTCTGGATCCTGCAGGTTCGCTTCCACTCCTGGGCCTTTGCCCAGGGCCTGCACGCAGCCTCATCCATGCTGCCTTCGTTGTCCCTGTACCTGCTGCTGCTTTGCAGTCTTCCCTGACCCACCAGCAGAACTCCCTCTTCCTTCATTCCTGGAGTTTGGTGGCCACAGCCCCCGTTTCCTGACTTTCAGGGGTGGGAGTGGTGGGGGAGGTGGCATTCCCGCCTGCCTCCAGGCTGCACTGGACACAGAGCACTCCCGTTCCCTGGGCCCTGGATGAGGATTCCTGCAGCCAGCCTGCTGTGAAGTGGCAGGAGTCACTTTCCCTTGCCCAGCCTTAGTTTCCCCATACGGAAGTGGGGATGGGTGGGTCTGCGGCCTAGGCACTCCTATCCCTCTGCTCTCTGCCCGACTCCCATGCCCAGGTGCCTTCGCACACCCTGCCCTGGGCGCTTGGCAGGCCTCAGGCCACCTGTCCAGAGTGGAGTGGAAAAGGGCACAGATGGGGCCATGAGCGGCACTGGCCTGGGCGAAGGCGGATTTTCCCTGTGCAGGAGCCCCAGCACCTGGCTCTCCGGTGGCCACCAGGGGGCGCTCATACTCAGACCTCCAGGAGCACTTGCAGGCCCCTCCCACATGCCAGCACTCAGGGGAGAAGGGGCGCCCTCACCCCTTCACCCTGGGTCATGTCCCTGAGACTGGGGCTCAAGAGCCTCCAGAGAGGCCGGCTTGGAACACCCCAGGCCCAACCCCAGCCTCAGAGCCATGTGGACACTGACTACCCACAGCCACCACCCAGGGCAAGTCCAGCTGCCTGGGCCCACCCCCATCCATGGGAACCCAGCAGCCCCTTGGCCAGACCTCACCAGGGTGAAGCTGGACTGGAGGGGGCAGGGAGCATGACGCAGGGAATATGGGCCAGGTGAGGTCGCCCAGAGGCAGGGAGGGTTCTGCACCCACTGCGTGGGTTCTGGTATTTCGGGGATGAGGCTGTGACGTGGAGTGAGATGAGGCCCCTGGCAGATGCCCCAGCAAGGGGCCCTTCCCCTTCTGGAGAGGGCCAGAGGCTCCCGCAGGCTGACCCCACGCCCCCGGCATGGGAAGTCTCAGGCCTCACCAGGGTCAGAGCAGAGCTCTGCCTTCCCCCAGGGCAGCTCCCTCGCAGGTCTGGCCTGGAAAACTTATGGTGACCGAGCCCCCTCCGGCCCCGGCCAGTAGACAGTGGTGTAGCATGGGTGGCAGCTGGTGAGGGGTCAGTGGTGCTCCCTGGCCCTGGGTCCAGGCACTCAGCTCTTTGTCCCACGCACCATGAGACCAGCACCATTACCACCCCCAGTTCCAGCCAAGGGCAGGAGCACTAGGTGGGGTCTGGGGCCCCAGGAGCGCACGGAAATGCCTGCAGCCCTGCAGTGGCTGGGAGGGGCGCTGAGGGCCAGGGCCACCATTTAGTCACAGGCAGCATGTGGGGTGCTGGCTGCACCAGGTGGGTGCCCAGTGGAGGAAAATGGAGGCTCCCGGAGGTGGAGTGCTTTGCCTAAGGTCTCTCAGTCAGGGCAAGGAGTGACCCACCTTGGCCGCCCTGGGGAGATGGGCCTTGGGTGTGGAGAAGGGTGATCCCAAGGTGGAGACAGTGAAGCTCACCCAGACCCAGTCCTGGGTCGCGGTGCCTTGGCTGGGCAGGCAGCCCTCCAGGAGGGGGTTGCACAGTGGCCCTGGGTCCCAGGGGAGGCAGGATGGACAGGTGGTAAGAGCAGGCCTTCCCAAATCACGCTTCACCTCCAGTAACCATCCAGCACCCCACTCGCCCCCAGGCCCTCAGCTGGAACTGGGGGTGGTGATGGTGCTGGTCTCATGGTGCGTGGGACAAAGAGCTGAGTGCCTGGACCCAGGGCCAGGGAGCACCACTGACACCTCACCAGCTGCCACCCACGCTATGCCACCGTCTGCTGGCCGCGGCCGGAGGGGGCTCTGCCACCATGGAATTTCCAGGCCAGGCCTACGAGGGAGCTGGCCTGGGGGAAGGCAGAGCTCTGCTCTGACCCTGGTGAGGCCTGAGACTTCCCATGCCGGGGACATGTGGTCAGCCTGCGGGAGCCTCTGGCCCTCTCCAGAAGGGGAAGGGCCCCTTGCTGGGGCATCTGCTGGGGGCCTCATCTCACTGCACGTCCCAACCTCATACCGAAATACAGCCAGAACCCACGCAGTGGTCATGGAACCCTCCCTGCCTCTGGGCGACCTCATCTGGCCCATATTCCCTGCGTCATACTCCCCACCCAGTCTAGCTTCACCCTGGTGAGGTCTGGCCAAGGGGCTGCTGGGTTCCCATAGATAGGGTCCATGGGACTTTTCCTGGATGGTGGCTGAACTTTCCCTGGGCAGCTGGACTTGCCTTGGCGATGGCTGTAGGTAGTCAGTGCCTACTTGGCTCCAAATCTGAGGTTGGGCCTGGGGTGTCCCAAGCCGGCCTCTCTGGAGGCTCCTGAACCCCGGTCTCAGAGACATGACCCGGGGTGAAAGGCTGAGGGGTTCCTTCTCCCCTAGGTGCTATGTGTGGGAGGGGTCTGCGAGCCCTCTTACTCTGTGCTCCTACTCAGGCCTCACCCCAGGAGTGCCCTCCACCTCTGGGGCGGTGGGAGGCATCTGAGCAGCCTGCCCCTTCCAGGGTGGGGACGGACGGTGCCACCTCAGGCATCACCCCACGACTGGCCCCAGGGGACATGTGCTGGAGGCTCAGGGTACCTGTGTGGCCTGATATCTGCCCCTCAGCTCCTCCATCCCAGAATAGCACAGCCACAGCCACACTGGTTTAAATCATTTATCTCCATGTAGAGATTTGAGTACAAAAATAAACGGCAACAAAACAGAAGGAGTGTGAAATCCAGGGATCCACAGGGCTTCTGTCCTCCACCTTCCATGCAGCTGGGGGCTGCATCCTCTGTGGGGTGGCTTCATCCTCTGTGGGGTCTGCGGGGCCTGCTCCAAGTCATCAGCATTCCATGCCCACCTGGACCTGGTCCCAGACTTTTGGGGAAGCCCTCAGCCTGGGGCTCCTGGCACCCCCGTTGCGGCTGGGGAAGAGAGGTGTGGAATCCCCAGAGAAAGGGAAGGAAAGGCATGAGGGGCCTTCCCTGGGGGGAAGGTCACAGGCTGGGGGCTAAGATGATGGCCAGGAGGCTCAGGGCCAGCCCCAGGCTGAGGGCACTGTGGGCGAGGGCGGTGCGGGTGGGTGCAGCGTTGTGCAGCTTCTCATTGCACAGGTCCTCCCGGCAGCACTCGGTGGAGCTGGTGCCGCTGCTGACCTGGCCTTGCAGGGTGTAGCTGGGTGTGCACGACTCCGCACAGTCCTTCTTCACCAGATTCCCCCTCAGAGGCTCCACTGGGCACAGGTGAGTGTGGTCAGGCCAGGCAGCCACCTCTGCCCCCCACCTCCCCACAACCTTCCAGCCAGCAACCACAACAGCCAGGGATGTCCCCCAGCCCGAGGGACACCTGGACAGATGCTACTCACCTGTGTTCATGGTCTTGCAGAAGCGAGAGCTGGCCGGGCAGACCACAGAATGCTTGCAGTTGCTGGAGCTGGTGCACACGTGGCAGCGCAGGGTAAGGGCTGGCGGGGAGGGAGTCGGGCTCAGCGGGCCCAACAGAGGCCTCCCGGTGACTCAGCAGGGCCTGCTCCCCCACCCGCAGAGACCCCTCCTGGACAGAGGCCCTGCTGCCCTTGCCCTAGGCCCCCAACCCCGGGCTCTGGGTCCTGGCAGGGCATGAGCCCTGAGTGCAGCCTCAGGGGACATGTGTTCCAGCCTGGGCCGGCTTGGAAGAGGTGTCCTGCCCTGCCCCTGTTTAGGGTGTGTTGCAAGCCTTTCCTCCAAGGTCTCAGGGAGCTCTGCGACTGCCAAGAGGACACTGGCTCTTGTCCCCACCCCAGGGGCTGTCCCTGGAGGAGATGGCTATGTTTCTGAGGGCCTGACTGAGCTAAGGCCCCAGGGGCAGCCAGCTTGGCTGCTCTGAGCCTGTGACAGGAAGGGCTTGGTGGCCTTTGGGCTGTCCTGGGCTGTGCTGGGGGAGACCTGGGGACCGGGAGGGGCTGGTGGCAGGGACTAGATGGCCACTCTCCCAGTGAGAAGCATCTCAAGACAACCCCCTGCTCCACTCTCTCAGGGTCCGTGACTCCAGGAGTCAGTTCTAAGATCCTCAGATTCTGAAACATTGTAAATCTGACACTCGTTAAGATTCGGGCTCCATGTTGTTTTAAATTTGAAGAGCCTAGCACCCACAGTGTCGGGGTTCTCTGTGCCTAGATGTCGTCAGCTCCAGGCTCCTAGTATTTGGTGACCACACAGGCCAGAGCCGCCCACCCGCCCGTCCCCTTGGCCCAGCCCCTCACCTGGCCCTGTAGCCACAGCCAGGGCTGCAAGGAGCAGCAATGCTGTCCTCATCTCTGATGTCGTCTGGGAGCAGTGCGGGCCCCTGCATTGCCAAGGCCTTATAGGCATGGGCTGGGCGGGGGTGGGCAGTCCGCCAGCCAGCGGCATTCTGCAGGGCTCTGTGCAAGCGTCAGCCCAGGACCGGCACCTGCCCCACCCTGCCTGGCCCACGCCCACCAGCCTGGCTGTCGCTGGGCGCTGCCCCTGCTGCCCCCCACCAGGCAGAGGTCTGCCCTCCGCAACGGAGCCCAGTGGCTTCCTGGCCCTGCTGTTCCTGCTGCTGCGCCTCCATCTCTCCCACTTTCACTTCTCTGTCTCTGTGGGTCTTGTTCTCTTGCTGCCGTCCGTTCCTGGGTCACTTTGTCTCTGACCTGCCGCCCGCTACCCCCGCCCCCCACCCCCCACCATCCATCACCATCCTGTGTCTTTGTCCCTGCATTACCCCCAGAGTTCCCTCAATAGAGTTGCGGCCTGTGCCCGGTGCCCTGTGGGTGCCCGTGGGTGTCCAGGGCAGGGGAGGTAGGAAGAGCAGGTGCTGGTCCTACTCTCCTGGCTCTGGGCTCAGGGTTGCTGCCTGGGATGCAGAAGGTCCTTGAGCTGCAAGGGCTCGGGGTGGCTGTGGGCTGATGGGGTGTGTGAGGCAGAGGCAGAGGCAGAGGCCACTCCGAGGCAGGGAGGGCAGCTGGGGCAGCAGTGAGGTGAGCACTGGACAGAGCGAGGACTGTGAGGACCCGGCCCTCGAAGTTGCCTGGGGAGCCCTGTGGGCAGAAGGCCCGGGCTGTGGAGGCAGCAACTCCACCCTGCGTTGTGCAGGGAGAGACTGAGCCCTCCTGGTCTCCACCAGCCCTGCCTCCCGCTCTCCAGGGCCCCAGAAGCCCTCCCCGTGGGATTCCTTCCCCCACTCTCCAGGCCCCTCCTGCTACGTTGGGGGCAGCGCCATCCCGGCCACTTTGTAACTATTGCTCTAGGTGTCCCGGCTCCAGTCTCCCCAAAATCGTGAACTCTTTGGGGCTGGGCCCCAGCACCCAGGGCCTCAAAGCAGGTTCTTGGTCTGCTGCCCATTGAGTGGAGGCCAGTCCCCACCTTCACCCTCTTTATACTCACAGGAGGGACTTTCTTTCCCTGGAGACGGGGTCTCTGAGCACCCACCGCCTCACGCAGGAGCCCACCTCTTGGGGCCCCCATCCACCTGCTCAGCCCAGCACGCTCTGCTGCTCGCCTGTGCTGGGCAGCACCCACCTGAGTGGTGTGGAGGGGCCCACAGACTTGCTTTGCCCCTGCCCTGGCTAGGCTGAAGGTGAGTGGGAGCCGGGGCACAGATGGAGGTCAGCCCTGGGCCCAGCCTCCTGCCGCCGCTGCCACGTGGCTGATGAACAGACAACAACAGGCCCAGGGCAGGGCAGGGCCGGTTCCGGGGAGGGTGGTCCTGGGCTGGGCTGAGGCTTTTGGGAGCACCGTGGGTACTGGGGCCAGTCAGGCCTGGGCTTGAGACAGACCCTCTGGCCCTTCCTCCCGGAATCTCTCCCTTGCTGAGCCCCACGTCTCAGATGCTGGAGATCCCAGCAAATGTCTCCTGAGAATGCTCCTGGCCGGGCTCTCCCTGACACAGTGCCGGGGCCTGGAGGATCCACCTACAGGAGGGGTTGCCTGGTGGTGCCTTTAGAAACCAGGGTGCAGGCAGGAGCCCCCTGGGGCAGCCCCACATTTGCATCTGGTGCCTGGCCCTGGCTGGAGCTTGGTGGGGACGTGTGGAGTCTCACTTGCCAAGGCAGGTGACCCAAAGGTCCATGCCCCCACCCAGAGAGAGGAGGTTTCCTCCAGCTCCAAGGCCCTGTGTCCATGGGTCACAGTGAGAGGCATGGGCAGCTTGGGGGAAGGTGCTTCCAGGGGCCTTGGGAAGCAGAGCTCAGGGCTTGGTGACAGGGTGGTGACTCGGTGGGCATGGCAGGTGGGGAGGGTGACTCACTGTGGCCAGGGGCATGAGAGCTGCTGGAAAAACAGGTTTGGAATTCCTGCTGGGTCTGGTGGAGCTGGAGGGTCCCGGATGTCAGGTGGCCTGAGAGTGGGTTCTGAGTGTGGGGCCATGGGGGAGTGTGCTCCCCACACCTGGGGCTGGAGGAGGGCCCTGCACACCTGGCTCACCCCCATGGGACACCTCAGGCATCACTGTGGCTGCGTCCCTGCCAGGCATGGGAGCCGGAGCGGGGTTCCAGTTTCGTGGGATGAGGGCCTCTGACCTGGCAGGGCTGCCCACGAGGATGAGCTGCCCATCCCGGGCGGTCCTAGCAAAAGCATGAACAGCAGCCCTACACAGTTCACTTTCAGGAGAAAGTGGGTGCTTCTGATGCCACGAGCCCTTGGACAGCTGAGCTTATGGGGACAGTGCAGTCAGGGAGGGTTTCTTGTAGGCAGTGACCTGACTAGAGCCTCAGAGCCAGGGATTGGAATGTGGAGAGGAGACACTGTGGCCCCTCATGTCAGTCCCTGCCCAGTGCTTGCTCACTGGTGAGGAAGTGAGGGCCAGAGAGCTCCAGGCACGTTCTGGGGCAGAACCTGGTGGGGTCTCAAGCACTTCTCACTATCACTGCCAGCCTTTCCCCCCTCCTCCCTCCTCTGTTCTCTAGAGCCTGGGCCCTCCCCTACTCCACCCCTCCCACTCAGCCCCTGGAGCTGGGGCCCTGGGCCTGGTTGGTACCATCAGGGTATTGGCAGCAGAAATGACACCTGGGAGAGGCGACGAAGGGGCCTGGGGCAGGGAAAACCACCGCCCCACCCCGTTAACCTTGCCCGCTGCTCCCTGAACCAGGAAACCCGGCACGGGGACAAGCCCAGCACGGGGACAAGCCCAGGCTTCTGTCTGGAGCAGAAGTTCCTTGCTCATGCCCCTTCCCCCACCTTCTGTCCCCTCTACCTTATGCTGGGCCCCTAGGAACACACAAGGGTGTGGTGGCTCAGAGAGGGAAGCGCCTGGCTTAGGGCGGCACAGCACCGTACTCCAGGCTTCCACCAGCCCAGCCCTGGGCCCTGTCCTGGCTGAATGGGTGCCTGGTGGACAAGGCGGGGCCCTGGGCTGGAGGAGCTGGCTGAGTAGGTGCCTGGTGGACAAGGCAGGGCCCTGGCCTGGAGGAGCTGACTGAGTGGGTGCCCGGTGGACAAGGCGGGGCCCTGGGCTGGAGGAGCTGGCTGAGTGGGTGCCTGGTGGACAAGGCGGGGCAGCGGGCTGGAGGAGCTGCCTGGGCTGGAGGAGCTGCCTGGGCTGGAGGAGCTGGGAAGCCCCAGGGCACAGGGAAGGGCTTCTTCACCCTCAGGCTGTTACCTGGGCAAGCCAGAATCCCAGCCACACCCCAGGGGTTCCAAAATGCATCCATCTGCCTTGAGGCACTCCATTCATTCATTCATTCACTCACTCATTCATTCATTCATTCTTCAACATTTTATAAGGACCAACCATATGCAAGGCACTTTGGATATAATGGAGACCAAGAGAGAAGAGAGACAGGGCCCAGGTCCCAGGGCCTGCAGACCAGTGGGGAGCGGGAACAGACAATTGCTGCCTCTGTGGGACCCACAGCAGGGGTGTGATGATGTGGAGGGTGAGGATCTGGGGCTGAGAAGCCAAGGGAGGACCAACCTTGTTGGAGCTGTCTAAGCAGGGAAGGGTGTGTGGCCATTACCTGGTAAGCAGGTGGGTGTCGGGCAAGGGCATTGGGGCCCAGGTGCCAGGCCCCTTTTCTGTCTCTTTCCCCTGCAGGGGCAGGTGGCTGCCCCGAGCTGAGCGGCTGAGTGTGTGGTGTCTTTCTAGAGGCTGCCCTGATCCTCTCAGCCCCCTCACCTGCACAGATGGGGCCTCAGATGGACAGCAAGGGCCCGGCCTTGCCCGGCATCACCCAGCAAGCGGGAGCCACAGCTGGGCTGGGCCTCTGGGCCTGGGCCCTTCCCTCACACCCAGACCTCCCCACTCCTCTTTCTAGTGCCGGAGTCACCTTTACACATAGCACCACAATCTCAGGCAGTCTCTTTCACCTGCTTCCCAGGGCCAAGCCTGACCCTGCCCCAGTCTTAGGTCACCCCCTGGGACCCTGGCTACCAGCCACCCCTCCCAGGGTACACCTAGTGTCCATGGGCCAGGCCGGGACAGGGGCCGGGGCTGGAGGCCAGCTCTGCCCCTCCACACAGGCCCCTCATCCTTGCCAGGTCTCTCTTTCCTGCACTGCCAGGGGGGCAATCTAGGGAGCAGTTTCGTGGATGGAGAAACCCTTCTACCTTGGGGCACAGCTTGTTCCCAGCAAAGGCTGGACTGGGGCTCTAGGTTCCTAAGGCCCAAGAGAAACAAACCTGTTCCCAGGCCTGGCTGGTGGTGCCCACAGGCGGGGCTGGCACCTTCCCTGGGAGAGGCACCATTTCAGCACCTAGGACGGGCATGGTCCCTGCGAGGCGCTGGCGTTCAGGGGGCTAGTCAAGGGTGCCCAGTGCCAAAGTCTGGGCGATGAGGGAGAATCCCTCAGGGTGTGAACTGTGTCCAGCCTGTGGTAGGGGGAGAGAGGTTGCAGCGGAGTGCAGCCCTGGAGCCACGGAACCATAGCGCAAACAACTGTGGGGACCTCAGAGTCCCAAGACTGCAGGCTGTTAGCATGGGCTTGCAGAACACAGAACCCTAGAATTGCAAGACCCAAGGAACCTGGATGAGAATCAGGTGCCCTGGACGGGGGTTATTTTCACACATTAGGACATGCTCCCACCAGCATTCTAGGGAAGGTCAGAGGGTTTGTGTTAATGCTGAACTCCTGGGTTCTCCCCTCTGCTAGGCCACAGCTCAGTCTACTTCCTGTTGTGGCCTGGAACTTGTGGCTGCCAACCCTTAGCTTCATGAGGTAGGTTCAAGGCTGGTGAGCACAGGGCCCACCTCACTTTCCTCCCCTACTCCCCTGCCTTCATTTGCTCCCAATACATACCTGCTCATCCATCCTCTATCCTCCATCCATCCATGCGTCCATCCATCTACCATCTGCCCACTCATTCTCCACTCATCCACCCACCCATCTATCCATCCACTCATCTGTCTATTCTCCATCCATCTATTCATCCCTCATCCAGCAATCAATCTACCATCTGTCTACCCATCCATTCATTCACTTATCCATCCATCCATCGACTCATCCATCCATTCTCCATCCACTCATCATCCATCCTCCATGCATCCAGTCATCCATCAATCAATCTACCATTTGTCCACCCATCCATCCATCCACTCATCTGCCCACCTTCCATCCATCCATCCTCCATCCATCCATCCTCCATCTTCCATCCATCCAGCCTCCATCCATCCATCTTCTCATCCATTCATCTTCCATTCACTGATCATCCATCCTCCATCCATCCACCCACTCACCCATCTGTCCTCCATCCATTCATCATCCATCCATCCATCTATCTACTCATCCATCCATTCTCCATCCACTCATCATCCATCCTCCATCCATCCAGTCATCCATCAATCAATCTACCATTTGACATATACACCATGGAATACTATGCAGCCATAAAAAATGATGAGTTCCTGTCCTTTGTAGGGACATGGATGAAGCTGGAAACATCATTCTCAGCAAACTATCGCAAGGACAAAAAACCAAACACCACATATTCTCACTCATAGGTGGGAATGGAACAATGAGAACACATGGACACAGGAAGGGGAACATCACACACCGGGGACTATTGTGGGGTGGGGAGAGGGGGGAGGGATAGCATTAGGAGATATACCTAATGCTAAATGACGAGTTAATGGGTGCAGCACACCAACATGGCACATGTATACGTATGTAACAAACCTGCACGTTGTGCACATGTACCCTAAAACTTAAAGTATAATAATAATAAAAAAATCTACCATTTGTCCACCCATCCATCCATCCACTCATCTACCCATCCATCATCCATCCATCCATCCACTCATCCGTTCACCTTCCATCCATCCATCCTCCTTCCATCTACACTTCATCCATCCGTTCTCCATCTTCCATCCATCCATCTACTCATCTATCCATCTTCCATTCACCCATCATCCATCCTCCATCCATCCACCCACTCACCCATCTGTCCTCCGTCCATTCATCATTCATCCATCCATCTACTCATCCATCCATCATCCATCCAGCCATCATTCATCCTCCATTGATCCATTCACTCATCCATTCTTTCTCCATCCATCCATCCTGTATCCATCCTCCATTTATCCATTCACCCACTCATCCATCCATGCTCCATCCATCCATCCTCCATTCAGCGATCCATTCATTCAACCTCCATCCATCCTGCCCCCTCTGGGCAAGTGAGTCAGACATTTTGACCACCTTGGGAGACATGGGATGAATTTAGTGCTGATGGCGCAGTGTGACCTTTCCCTTAGTCGTAAGGAAAATCCCCAAGATATTGAGTGCATCCTTCCAGAGGGTCTCCTGATAGGTGGGCTGTTTCACTCCTGCTCTCCTGTCCTCAGGACAGGCATTCTTCTTCTTACTCTGCCTGTGGTCCTCCCTTGCCCTGTAGGAGTTCCTGTCCCACCAAAGGACTCCCCACCATGAGTCAGTGCAGACCAGCTCCCTCACGGGAATTCCTAGCAAGACCTCGGACCAGCCTTCTGCGCTTCTCAGGCAAGGGTTATTTGGTGGTCTGCAGTGGCTTTGTCCCTCCAGGGCCTGTCCCCAACTCAGTGTTCCCACCAGTGGGCACTGCCCTTATGCCACTTATGTGTCCTCTAGGAGTTAGTTAGAATGATGTCTCTCTGTCTCTCTCCCCGCTCTTCCTTTTCTATTCACCCACACCTGCCCCTGACAAAACAGTAATTCTCAAAGGCCAAGGAGTCCACCCTGGCAAGGGTTCCGAGACCCTTGGGTCTGCAGTAGGTCATAGCAGCTTTGGGGCTGGCAACACCCAGACCATAGACACATGCTTTTTAAAGGTTACAGGATAAGTTGGGGGGACATCAAGGATCCTAGCCCTTAGGAATGAAAGAACTATCTTCCACGCACTGCATGCCCTGTCTTCAGTCTGTTGCTGGCACCAGCACCTCCACAGGGCCATGTGAGTTGTCACCACATGACTTGGGTGGAGGAGGCCTGTCTTTGCTCCTCCTGGGATCAGGTGACTGCTGAGCTTTGAGGCTGGAGCGTCCCAGCATGGCTGCTCCCTGCTCAGCTTGGGGGCCCTGAGGACCCCACTTGGATATTGGGTCCTGGGCAGGGCCTGGGGTGGGCTGTCCCTGCAGGAGGTGTGCGTGTTGCTGCAGTCCTCACTGGGTACCGGGCCAGGCCTCCAGGGGAGGGAAGAGAGGCCCATGCTGGGCCCTGCCAGGGAACTCACCAGGACCCCAGGGGCTTAAGGGATCAAGAGGGTGTTACATAAGAAGGGAAGCGAGTGGGTCCTTGGGGAGCAGGAGATGCCGAATGGAAGGAGCATGGAGGCCCAGGAGCCCCTGAGCCCATGCAGCTGTGCCCGGGACAGAGGAGCAACTCTGACGGGCAGCCCAGGTCACAAGGAGCCAGGTCGGCACTGAAGGGACCTGAGAAAGCCCCACCCACCTTCATTTCAGAGCTGGCACTGCTGACAGCAGGGTCTAACCACAATGCTGGCTCTGGGTTCCACTGTCCCGCACATCTCAGCCTGAGCCCTGCTGAGCCTGGTGGCCTCTCCTCCCTGGACCCAGACCTCCCTCGGGCATTTCAGGGGTAACTCATTCCAACCTATTCAGCCCCACCTCTCCCCCAAACTGCTCCTCCTCAAACCCGCAGAGGCCATGCAAGGGCCCCCAGAGGCCTACATCTCCACCCTCCCTCTGCCTCTCCCTTGGCCCCAGTCTGGCCCTGCCTCCTCCTGGCTGGGGGCTGTGCCTGCCTCTGCCTGCACCGCCCCGCCCTGCAGTCCTCACTCCTTACCCTGCACTTGGGTTGGATGCAGTCCCTCCCCTGGACCCCCTCAGTGCTCTCCCATACTCTCAGCCTCCCTGTCCTGCCTCTGGGCCCTGACTGGGCGGTCTGTGTGCTCTGTCCATCTCGGGGGGCTGGGTACCCCCTTCTGTCTCGGTGCCCGGGTCTCCTCTCAGGCCATCAAGCCCTGTCCTACCTCTGGGCCTTTGCACATTGACCTCATTGTCAGACACACTGGCGCCTTCCAGAGGGCCCCAGCCACGGCCCCCGAGGCCTGTCCCTCCTACCCTCCTGCCTCCCTCACACCTTGGCCAGGCGCTGCAGCCCACATGAGCTTGTCACTTTGCCTGCTGTGCCCACTCTTACCTGCCCACTCGAGGGCAGGGACAGTCTGTCACTGTGGCATCTGAGAACCATGATGCCTGGTGTGCAGGAGGTGCCCTCCAGAGCTGCTGACTTAGTGATGTGGAAGCCGGAGGGCCCAGGGGTGCAGCTGAGCACTCACCAACCCAGGAGTGGGGCTCCCTGTGCCCCAGCTCTTCCCCTGTGGCGAGGGGCTGTGGTCAGCTTCGTGCGGAAACAGCCTCCTTGCCATGCCTGGCTTCTGGACACAGAGGCTCCTGCAGGCAGAGGCTGTGGGCTGCTGGGTGGCACCAGATGCAGTTTCTGTTGGGACTTGCAAGGGTGGGGCCTGCCCTGAAGGGTGAGCCCCTCCTGAGTCAGCCTGCCTGGGAAAGCTCCTCAGGCAGGAGTCAGGATTCCCACCTTCCTTGAGAAAAGAAAACTCCAACTTCACTCTCAGGATGGCTGAGAGCACCTGACCCCACACCAACCTCCCCGTGGATCCCTAGAGCCCAGCAGGCTGGGGCTGGCGGAAAGCTGTGCTGGGGAGCCCGTGGGAATCCTGACAGCCTGGCTCCCAGGGGTTTCACTCAGGTCCCTTCAACCCACTCGGCCCTCTACTGGCTTCCAGACAGCTCAAGGTGCAATGACGGGGGAGAAGCCCGCTGAGGCAGCAGGAGCCTCTGGAGCTTCTCCCACTGACCTGAGCTCCCTGCTCCTGGGTGCTTGGGAGCACAGCGCTCCCTGCAGAGTGCTTCTTTAGCACGGGCACGGGCTCGGGAGACCAGCGGCAGGCTGGGTGGGGGCAGCGGCCCCGGGAGGCTGAGAGGAAGCACTGGGCAGGCCGAGGGCGCTGCTCGGAGGCCTTCTTCCTTCTGGAGCAGGAGTCCAGCGGCAGGCAGCAGCCCCGGGCCAGGGCGGCTGTGGGAACATCCTGCCTGGCTCACTGCCTGGAGGCCTGGCAGGTGCGGAAGGTTGAGGCCGAGGGCCACAGGGGAGGCTGGGCATCTGGCCTGCACACCTGCCTGCTCAGATTCCCAGAAAGGAGGCAAACACCTGCCTAGGGAGGCTCCCAGCCAGCACGATGGCTCCTGGCTTAGGCGCCTGGGCCGTGGGAACCAGCTCTGCCAGGCAGGAGGCCCACTGTCACTCATCTGGCCTGGAAGTTTGTGCCCATCACCTGGGGAAGGGAGGCCAGGGATAAAGGAGTCAAGGAAGGGAAAGGACATCTCTTCCTGGCTTCCAAGCTTGAAAGGGCAGAACAGCAGGGCGAGGACTCAAGACCTGGATGGAGGAGGCCTCTGGGCCAGGGAAGGGCCCCTGCAGGCCACAGAAGCAGAGAAACCCTGAGAGCACTGTGGGCACCAGGACCTGGCTGGCTTCCTGAGGAAGGGCCCTGCGTCTGTCCCTGTAGCCAAGCCCTGGGCAGGGGGTGGCTCTGGCCTTGCCACCCTGGAATAGCCCCGGGAGGAGACGTGGCCCTCAGAGGCCTGTCCAGGGTGGTCGAAGCAGTCCCGTGCCCCCACCAGAGACGTAGGGCTGCGGGGGTGTGGGGGCACCCTGCAGGACTGAGGACCAAGGACACAGGATGTGGGCCTGTGGTGGGGCTGCATAGACAAGGGACACCAAGGCTCAGAAGGGCTTCCCAGAGGACCCCAGGTAACCCGTCCACCTGGGACTGACTGCATGTGTGTTTCTGCCTTGAAGGTCAAGCAGTGCTCAGTGTGGACTCAAGATTCCCAGGTAATAAGGCACGAGTATTTCTCCCACACCTGAACCTCGACACCAAGAATTCCACGCTCTCCTCTGTAAAGCGCCCCCTGCCCACCTCTAATTGCAGGGGCCCTTCCCTTTTTCCAGGGCGCAGTTGACTAGGGACAAGAAATACCCCTTGGACCCGGCATCTCTGAGAATGAGGACAGGCAGAGCTCGCCACTTTATTCTGGGGTGGGCTGGCAGGTGTCACTGCCTGGAGAGCCAGGACGATCCCCCACACAGTGAGAATGGAGACCACCCCCCAATTCCAGTGCCTGACACTCAGCCCCAAGGTGACTTGCCCCACCCCGACAGTGCGCAGCCAGGGGACCATTTAAAAGGCCGGTGTTCACCTGGATGGGGCTGGCAAGGGTCCCTGGGCTGGGGACACTGACCAACAGACTGAACCCCCAGTGAGAGCCCTGGGGACAGGCCCCTCCTCAGGGTATCTGCTGCAAGGATACCCTGGGCAGGTTTGTGATGGATGGAGGGAGGAAGGAAGGGAGGAAAGGAGGGATGGAGTGAGAACTGGGTGGCTGGCGGAGAGGATAGAGTCAAAGGGATGCAATGCCTGAACCCCTGAGCCATGTCCTTTCTTTCAGGGCCGCTGTGGGCAGAAGAGGGGGCCCAAAGGGCCTGATGGCTGCATGCACGGGAGTTCTGTCAGGCTGGGCATGGGAGAGGGGGAGAAATCCCCAGCTCCAGTCCCTCAACCCCTAGCCTCTGAAATAGTGATAGAGGGTGCTGGAGAGAACTGGAGGGCTCTTCCCACTCGCAGCTGGCCAGGGGTCCCAGGACCCCAGCAAAGGGTCCTGCAGGTATTGATCTTGAAGCAGGCGTCCCCTCTGAGGCATCCCATCAGCAATTTCCTGGGGTGGGGATAGAGCTCCCTCACCAGGGCAGGAGCCCAAGGGGGTGGGGTCCTTCCTCTCTCTCCAGGGCCCGGGGTGGGGTGCTGGGTGTGGCCTGGGCAAAGGAGGGAGGAGGGCGTGGCAGCTGAGACTAGGACCCTGCTGCCCCGGGTGGGGTGTGTGGGAGCTGGTCAGGCTGAGGGGACCCACGCTGAGAGCTCCAGGTGCAGGGCCTCAGCGGGCTGCCTGCAGCAGGGCCCACAGCTGGCTGGCTGCGATGCTGGCCCACAGGGTCCCGGGGCTGCCCACCAGGCCTGCGGCTGCACTGTCGTTGCACTGGCTACCCTGGCAGCAGGACACAGAGAGGGCGCGGCTGTCGGAGGACACAGTGCTGTTGGGGCACGTCGGGGAGCAGGACTTCATGACCAGGATGCCACCGGGGCTGGCTGTGGAGAGAGGAGGAGGCTCTGTGGGTACCCTGTGTTGTGTGCCAGCTGCCCGGCCCCGGCAAGGCCCGAAGCCTGGGACCCATCAATCGGCACCACGAGCACAGCCTGTGCGTGCTGGGAGACCCTGGGGAGGCCCCTGCCTGCGGGGCTTGGGGTGGCGGCTTGGAGGAGTGGGTTTCAGAGAGACCTTCTGCTGCGGGCCAAGTCCTTCCTCTGGCATAAGGGGACCTGTCTCTCCTCAGACCAGGCTCCTCCATGACATCTGGGGCCAGGAGCAACTGAGTGGCTCCTCCCTCCCCAGTCTCACTGCAGAGTTTCAGGGAGCAGAGGAAAAGCCCAGGTCCCACGCTCGACCAAGTCGGGAAATGGCGGGGGGTGAGGACGGGGCAGGCTGCTCAGCTGCAGAAGCTCATGTCCCGTAGGGAAAGGGAGGCAGGGTCGGCCAGGGGCCCCAGGGAGCGGGTGAGAAGGAGCGGGCTTGCGGCCTCAGGCAGCACTGCTGTCTGTGTGAGACTCTGCCAGCTTCTGCACCCGCGCTGTGGGGGCCACTCAGAGCCCAGCAGCCTTGGGTAAAGGGGAGCTGCTTCCCTGAACCTGCACTGCTCAGAACATTCTGGAAGCTGTGGCCCTGACCCAAGGGTCCTCGTGTTGAAAGCTGGGTGTGGGGATGGGGGCTTCTGTCTCAAGATGCTCGCTAGGTCTATGCCTCTGTTTTCGCATCGCCACTGTTTTCGGTGAAAGGAATGAATTCCTGGCGAGTGTTCAGGGCAGCGGCGCTGCACGGCCGAGGCCGACTGCACAGCAGTCATAGTTGCATGTAGCTAGTAGCAGGGTTTAGCGCCACGTTCTGTCCAGCCCTTTCCCGGCCCTGGCAAAGCAGAGAGACAGAGCTGCTGCCAGGTCTGGATGAAAGCAAGCTGCTCCTGGATCGAAGAGAGCATCGCGGAGGGACCCCTTACCTCTTGCCCAGTGTGCAGTCTTTGCATAAGTCCCATGGTTAGTGAACCTACACTCCATTCTTAAGTAAGGAGCTTCGTTTTTATGGGTAAAATGGAGTAGAGGCAGCATTAGCTGGCCCCGTCTCTGAGTAATCCCTGGGGAGACCTGGGACGGGCCCAGGCACCAGTCATTGGCCAGATGGTTTGGAGAGAGAAGGCCCTGGGCTCCAGGGAGAGTGAGGCCGCGTCAGAGCGTGGGCCATAGGCTCTTGTTTCCTCGCTTGTGAAATGGGGACATTCAGCTGGCCTGCTAGGGAGCAAGTAGAAGTCAGACAGAACCGCTCGAGGCCTGGCGCTCTGCGGGGTTGGTAGTGGCACCCGTTGGTGTTGAACCCAGGGGCCCTTCCCCCTTTGCTCCCAAACCCTCAGGGGGCCAGGCAGCCCTTGCCCCTCCACCCACATGGAGTGACTCCAGCAGATCGAGGGCCTGGAGTCACTGGCTGAAGTCACTGCCGGTGGGTACAAGGGCACCTGGTAGATTTCCTCTGCCCACCCATGCCTGGATGTGCGCCTGCCAGAGGCTTTCGGCCCCTGGTGCATGCTCAGGACGCCTTCTGTCCACGCTGTCCTCCCGGCTACCCACCCCATCTGTCAGTTTTGCCACCCCATTACCCCATGTCAGGCTTGGCTGTAACCTCTGAGGCCCCTGGAGGATGGGTCCTGGGGATCTCTCTCAGGAAACGCTGCCTGGCCAGACGGACGGATGGACAGACAGAAGCAGGCACAGTGAGGGGCCAGCTGGAAGAGGGGCAGGGTAGGGACAGCAGCCCTGGGGGTATGGGAGGAGCGCCGAGGCTTCCAGCGAGGGGCGCCCGGGGAGGAGAGTGCCCCTGGCCCCTCTCTAGCTGGCTTTGCCTGTGGCTTGGGGGTTGTTTTCTGACACCACCCACAGCAGGCCCTCCACGGGGCAGGGCTTCGGGCTTCCCTGTTCCTGCCCAGTGCCCACTGCAGTGTGGGGCCCACGTTAGGCGCTCGACGGGCAGCTGTTGGGGGATGGAGGCAAGAGCAGCTTCTCGCCATGCCGTCCCCTGCGTCAGGTGTGGCCAGAGTGGGGAGGGAGCGTCCCCTAGCCCTTGAGAGCAACAGCTGGTGTCTCTGGGCAGGGCCAGGCACCTTGGCACGCTGGGAGGGACGCTGTGTCTCCCCGTAAAATGGGGTGGCTCTGAGTCCAAGCTGGAGGGGACTTTGTGGTCATTGGGATTTGTAGAAAACCGGCCCAGAGGATGGGTCCTCAGGACCACACAGGGAGGCTGCCCTAACACCCCTGCCCCTGCACAGAACAGGGAGTCCGGGAGAGCTGCGCGAGAACCACAACTGCTGTGATTTATGGGGGCTAGAGGCCCCCACAGACATGATCCCAATGGTGACAGAGACCCACCAGGAGAGAGATCTCTCATCCCCTTCCCAGACATGGACACTGAGGCTCAGGGGTGACTCTGCCTCCAGGGTCTCACAGGGCATATGTGGCCGTCCTGGGTGTGAGCCCATCAGTCTGCCCCCTCCAACCATATCCCTGGCCTCTTTCCTTCTCAGGGGCAGGACCTTCCTCAGATCAGGGTCCCCCCTGTCTCCGGCCCCACTGCCCTTTCTCAGGCTTCACACTCTCAGGGTCTCCACTGCCTCTGCAGACAGCCTCCTCCCTCCCACCCTCCTCAGGTCCTCAGGATTCAGATATGACCCCCAGGCTCCTCCAGCCTTTGAATGCCGACCCTGCCTGTCACTGCCACTGCCCTACATGTGAGCTCTGGGACCCCGCTCAGCCTGCAGCTCAGAAGAACCAGACCTAAATGAAGAAGGGTCCACAGGAGGCCAGAGGAAAGAAAGGGTGTGTCGTCAGGAGGGCAGAGCTCCAGGCTCAGCTAGAGGCACCCAGGGCAGAGGCTGGCGGAGAGGGACATGGGGGCACCTCCCAGGAGGGCTGCGTTTTCCAGGCTTCCGCATACATGCCACCTGCTCTCTCCTGCTATTTTAAACGGGCACCCTTTGGTTTAAACTGTAAAGCCCCTTCTTGGCCCTATTTTGGCAATACTGCTGGAGGCTGCGGGGCTTCCTCTATCACTCGCAGAAAGATGCGATGATGAACGTAGGTGCATTAGCCACTGCCACTGACAGCCTGCAGGGTGTGGATGCTGCAGGATCCTTTTGGGAGGGCAGTGGTGTCCTGGGGTCTGGACCAGGGCAGGGCAGGGGCACCCAGGTGGGGAGGTGCCCAGTGGGGCAGGGCTAGGTGGGCGGGCCTGGCCCGGGTACTCACTGGCCCGTGTGATCACACAGTATTTGTCAGTCGGGGCACACTCCACCAGGGACTCGCAGTGCTCGTGGCCACAGCACACATGGCAGTGCAGGGCCTGAGCTGGGGGAGGAAACACAGGCCCCTCAGTCTGAGCCTGGGGCTGGCGCCGAGCGCCAGGCTCCCAGCCCACCCAGCTTTGCCCCTCTGAGCCACCTCCTCCGCCCTCCCTCCAGGGGAGCCTCTGGGTCCCCTGGGATGGGCCAAAGGGCTAGGGACTTCGTGGTGGTGACCACTCCCTCTGTCCCTTCTTGTCCTGTGTGTGTGAATGTCAGGCTGTCAGCATGAGGGAGGGATATGTGTGGGGCAGGTGTAGGCTGCCCCAGGTCTCACGAAGGGTCTTCCCAGCCACTTTTCTTCCCACGGCTTCCCTCGCACCTGTAAACTCATGCACACATCTGCCTCCCTGCCCTCTGAAACTGCCACTGGGTAGAGGACTGGGGATGCTAGAGAATGTAGTGGAGCCACATCAGCTAAATCAGGAGAAAGATGGATGGATGAAGGGGTGGTTGTTAGGTGGGTGGATGGGTGGGTGGGTGGAGGGATGGATGGGTGGGTGGGTGGAGGGATGGAGGGGTGGATGGGTGGATGGATGGATGGAAGGCTGGATGTGTGGGTGGATGGATGGAAGGCTGGGTGGGTGGGTGGATGGAAGGTTGGATGGCTGGAAGTGGGTGGATGAGTGGGTGGATGGGTGGGTGGGTGGAGGGATGGAAAGGTGGATGGGTGGATGGATGGAAGGGTGGATGGGTGGATGGATGGATGGAAGGCTGGATGGGTGGGTGGGTGGATGGAAGGGTGGATGGCTGGAAGTGGGTGGATGAGTGGGTGGATGGGTGGGTGGATGGGTAGGTGGATGGGTAGGTGAACGAGTGGAAAGGTGGATGGGTGGGTGGGTGGATGGATGGAAGGGTGAACGGGTGGGTGGTGGGTGGGTGAGTGGATAAAAGGGTGGGTGGGTGGATGGATGGATGGATGGGTGGTCGGAAGCATGGGTGGGTGGATAAGTGGAAGAGTGGATAGTGGGTGGATGAATGGAAGGGTGAATGGGTGGGTGAGTGGATGGAAGGGTGGATGGGTGAGTGAGTGGATGGAAAGGTGGATGGGTGAAAGGGTGGATCGATGGGCAGGTGAATGGGTGAAAGGGTGGGTGGATGGGTGGCTGGGTGTAAGAGTGAATGGGTGGGTGGATGGGTGGGTGCGTGGATGGATGAAAGAGCAAATGGATGGATGGAAGGGTGGATAGGTGGGTGGATGGCTGAGTGGGTGGATGGGCAGGTGGATGAGTAGAAGGGAGGAGGGGTGGGTGGATGGATGGATGGGTGGATGGGAGGGTAGATGGGTGGGTGGATGGTGGATGAATGGGTGGGTGGATGGATGGAAGGGTGAATGGGTGGGTGGGTGGATGGGTGAGTGGGTGGATGGATAGAAGGATGGATGGGTGGGTGCGTGGATGGTTGGATGGATGGATGGAAGGGTGGTTGGGTGGGTGGGTGGATGGGCGAGTGGGTGGATGGAAGGATGCATGGGTAGAGTGGCAAATGGTGGAGAGAAGGGATGGGGCAGCATGACGCATACAAGGAGGGGTAACTTCAAGGTGACCTGTGTTATACTTCTTACTGTCCCCATCTTCTGTCTGAATCAAAGTGTCCTCACCTACCAGATGGGAGTAATAACAGCCCATGCTGTGGTCTTTTGGGAGGATGAAATGATGAAATGCACAAAACATTGGCCCCTGCCCCACCCTTCTTTACTGGAAAAGGATTGCAGGAAGCTCCAGGCAGGGAAGCCAGAGGCAGCTGGGTTGCCTTTCCTAGGGCAGGTGTGGCTCTGGGGACTTCACATACAGAAGGTGCTTAAGGGCTGTTGAGAGGGCTATCTGCCTGAAGCCTGCTGGTGATGCCCATACCCCAGCCATGTAGGGATCTGCAGCCAGGCCCTGGTCCAGGCTGCAAGTGGGAGGAACATGGGTGGGCTGTGTTCCTGGCTGGCACCTGTGTGCTGTGTGGTTGCCCCCAGCTTCCAACGACATTGAGGACTGGGTCCACGGGCTCCATGGACAAGGCTGAGATGTACAGTCATGGGGACCTATGGAAGAAGGGCAAGGTACAATGGATGCCCTGGGGAGACACTTGGCCAAGAGGGAACACAGTTTTGATAGAGGGCAGGGAGATCTGGGAAGG
The DNA here is from genome assembly GCF_029289425.2 of Pan paniscus. NCBI lineage: Eukaryota > Metazoa > Chordata > Mammalia > Primates > Hominidae > Pan > Pan paniscus. The sequence continues at coordinate 160,240,146 of NC_073256.2, forward strand.
CTTCCTGGAGTGGGTGGCCCTGTAGGGACATGGGTGGTGGATTTCTATTTGTAGTTGGAGGAGAGACATTTGGACAGAAGGTGCAGCAAGGAAGAGGGAAGGCCAGATTGTTCAGGGTGTGAGGCCCCAGGAGCTGTGACAGGGCGCGACAGTGGGTGGAGAAGCCAGAAACACCACACCCTGGTGTGGAGGCTGTGCTGCCTGGAAAGGCATCTTTGAGCCTTTTGTACCAGGACTTAGGGGTGGAGGTAGTGAGAAAGGTGCCCTATAGGGGGTATCCTGTAGGTGGTGTCCTGTAGGGGTGTCCTGTAGGTGGTGTCCTGTACGAGTGTCCTGTAGGGGATGTCTTGTAGGGAGTGTCCTGTAGGGGTGTCCTGTAGGGGTGTCCTGTAGGGGGTGTCTTGTAGGGAGTGTCCTGTAAGGGTGTCCTGTAGGGGGTGTCCTGCAGGGAGTGTTTTGTAGGGGCGTCCTGCAGAGTGTCCTGTAGGGAGTGTCCTGTAGGGGATATCCTGTACAGGTGTCCTATAGGGATTGTCCTGTAGGGGTGTCCTGTAGGGGGTGTCCTGTAGGGAGTGTCCCGTAGGGGGTTTCCTGTAGGGAGTGTCCTGTAGAGGTTTCCTGTAGGTGTGTCTTATAGGGGTTTCCTGTAGGGAGTGTCCTGTAGGGGGTGTCCTGTACAGTGTCCTATAGGGGTGTCCAGTAGGGGTGTCCTGTAGGGGTGTCCTGTAGGGGGTGTCCTGTAGGAGCGTCTTGTAGGGGTTTCCTGTAAGGTGGGTCCTGTAGGGGTTTCCTGTAGGGAGCCTGTAGGGAGTGTCCTGTAGAGGTTTCCTGTAAGAGTGTCTTGTAGGGAGTGTCCTGTAGGGAGTGTCCTGTAGGGGGTGTCCTGTTCAGGTGTCCTATAGGAGGTGTCCTGTAGGGGTGTCATATAGGGGTATCCTGTAGGGGTTTCCTGTAGGTGGTGTCCTGTAGGGGGTGTCCTGTAGGGGGTTTCCTGTAGGGAGTGTCCTGTAGGGAGTGTCCTGTAGAGGTTTTCTGTAGGAGTATCTTGTAGGGTTTTCCTGTAGGGAGTATCCTGTAGAGAATGTCCTGTAGGGAGTGTCCTGTAGAGGGTTTCCTGTAGGGAGTATCCTGTAGGGAGTATCCTGTAGGGGGGTCCTGTAGGAGGTGTTCTGTAGGGGTGTCCTGTAGGAGGTGTTTTCTAGGGGTGTCCTTTAGGGGTTTCCCGTAAGGGGGGTTTGTGGGGGTTTCCTGTAAGGGGTGTCCTGTAGGGAGTGTCCTGAAGCAGTGCCCCTGTACGGGGGTCCTGTAGGGGTGTCCTGAAGGGGTTTCCTGTAGGGGGTGTTCTGTAGGGGCGTCCTGTAGAGATGTTCTGTAGGGGTGTCCTCTAGGAGTGTTCTGCAGGGGTGTCCTGTAGGGGTTTCCTGTAAGGGTGTCCTGTAGGGAGTGTCCCATAGCAGTGCCCCTGTACGGGGGTCCTGTAAGGGTGTACTGCAGGGGGTGCTCTGTAGGGAATGTCCTGTAGATGTGTCTTTTATGGGGTATTCTGTAGGGGATGTTGTTTAGGGGGTGTTCTGTAGGGGTGTCTTTTAGGTATGTTCTGTAGGGGTTTTCTGTAACGGGTGCCCTGTAGGCTTCCTGTAGGGTGGTCTTGATGGGGGTGTCCTGTAGCAGTTCCCTGGGCAAAGCACACCTGCTCTGACTTCAGAGCGAGTGCCTGCTGCGTGGGGTGATGGCATCTTCCGCACCTGTGCAGCTGATACCCATGTTCTTGGGGTCTGACCCTGACCATTCTTGCTCTCCCTGCCTACAGCTGGGTTCCTGGTGCTGGTGGGGCCGGGAAACACTCCTAGGTTCCTCTGAACAAGGACCTTACATTACCGCCACTTCTCCGTAGGGATCCTGGTAGTCCCTAAGCCCTCGGGCTGTGATGGGAATGAAGGGGTCACCCTCATTAGATCCTGGGAGCAGTGACCAGCTCCCAGCAGGTGCTGTCTGACCGTCAGCATCATATGGGCCAACTTTCCAGAAAAGCAAAGTAAGCCCCAGAGAGCACAGGTGTCCCAGGCCAGTGTCCCCATGTCCTGACTCAGCACCCTTGGCCCCTTCTCTCCCATGGTTGTGCCCTGATATATGGAAGGGTTGTGCCCTTCCGTATAGGGGCTGGAGGGATCTGATCAGCTTGGGCAGCCTGACCTTGACTCCCGCCCTTTCCTGATGCCCCCTCCATCTGTCTTTCCAGCCTTCCCACTGCAGGCCCCTCCTCAAGCTGGGGCTGCTCTCCAAAGTCTCCAGCCCTCCCCACTTCCCCCCTACCCTCACCCCACGCTCAGGAGAAGCTGATGGGGCTAATTATCGCTAGATGATAATTATTCAGCTGATAATCACATGCTCTGTCCCTCCCACCCACACCCCCTGCCTCCTGGCCCCTTTTCAGGCCCCAAAGCCAGGTCATCAAGGTCAGGGTAGAGTGGGGCTAGGGCGGTGACCAACTAGCCCTGGTTTTCTTAGGACTTTCTTTTTTAGCACTGAGAGTCCAACATCCCAAGAATTCCCCTCTGTCTTGGGAAAAGGGGGATGGAACCCAGGCTGGAACCCAGGACCAGCATTGGGGCTTTCCCCACACAAGCCACAAAGACACCAGAAGCTGTGCCCATAGGAAGAGGCCTCCCCCAACTCCCTGCAGCCCCCAGTCCAGGCTGGTGATCCTTGGCAAAGCCTGCCCTGCCAGCGCCCGGCCCCGGGGTGCCCAGCCCAGGAGCCGCCTGCCCCTGTCCCTCCCCTGGTGTGGCCAGCGTCTTACCCAGGGCAGCACACACAGCAGCCAGAAGCAGCAGCACCAGGAGAAGCCTCATCGCGGGGTTTTCCGCCAGGGACTGGGAGCCACAGTGCAAAGGCGCCTTTATATGGTGGCCGGCGACTGAGCCAGACCTGGTAATTTAGCCAGAAGATGCGCTGGGGAGAGCAGGGCCGTCCTGACTCATGCCACTAGGCCTCACTGTGCCCCACCTCCAGGACTCTCAGAAGGCTCCTGTGCCCCCCTCTCTGCTGTCCCTTGGTCCTGAGCCTCTGGGCCCCTACTCCCTGCAGCTTGGGCCCTGTCCTGGGTGTTCTCAGAGGGTCATGGCTCCACCTCTGCAGCCTGAGGGCACCGCCCAGCGCGCTTCTGAGTATGTGTAGCCCCCTCCCCACTGCTTCTGAGTACGTGCAGCCCCCTCCCCGCTGCTTCTGAGTACGTACAGCCCCCTCCCCGATGCTTCTGAGTACGTGCAGCCCCTCCCTGCTGCTTCTGAGTACGTACAGCCCCCTCCCCGATGCTTCTGAGTACGTACAGCCCCCTCCCCGCTGCTTCTGAGTATGTACAGCCCCCTCCCCGCTGCTTCTGAGTAGGTACAGCCTCATCCCTGGTGCTTCTGAATATGTACGGCCCCCTCCCCTCTGCACTCTCCCTTGCACCAGGGTAGGCAGGGGTCACCAAACCCATTCTAATGGGGAAACTGAGGCACTGGAGGCTGGAAGCTTTGAGCCAGTGCTTCTTAATCTTCAGTGTGCACACAAATCACCTAGGATCCGGTCGAAATGCTGGCTGTGGAGGCCTGGGCGGGGCCTGGAATGGCGCATTCCTGGCAGGCTTCTTGGGGTGGTGTTGCCTGTCTAGGGTAGGCTTAGCTTGGGCCAGTGGCAGAGCCAGGGTGCACAGGGCAGCCTGGCCATGTCTGAATCACTACCCATCCAACCCCAGGCCAGGCCTGGGGGACTGTGGGGTGACAGGGATATTCTAGGGTCACGGGACATGGCCTGTTTACAGTGGGGCTGGCCCCATTTCTATCCTCAGGGTCTCTCTGGGGTTCTGGAGGCTGAGGGGCAGCAGCTCACAAGCTCAAATCCCCTGGGAGTCTCTCCTCCAACCCCCAATGTCTCCCTGCTTCAGGATGGCTCCCCTTCTGGTCTCCTTCCACCTCCCCCTCCTCACCCTGTCTGCCCTCCCCACTGGGATTGGCTCCAGTCCTCTCTACCCCTTGCATGAGACACTTACACTCACCTTCAGCCTTTCCCAGGCCTTCCCTTGTACCCTGAACACGCTTCTCCCCTGCTGCCCCATCAGCAAGATTGCCTTGTCTGGAGCACTCTGTATCCCCTCTGTCTGTCTGGACCTGTGCCCTAGAGGTGCCCCTGAGGGCCTGAATCCCATTCCCGACCTCTGCACAGACCCAAGAGCCCAAGGGCCCTCTTCTCCATCCACCCTCGGAAGCTAGGCCAAGCTGCTGGGCACCCACCCCAAGGCTGGAAGGTGGGGCTGGATGCCCAGGTGGGGGCCATGCAGGATGCAGGGGGGGTGGGCAGGCAAGCTCCAGGGCTGGGACTGGCTCTCTCTGCAGCCATCTCCCAGCATGAAGGCCAAGGAGTCTGGAATTTGAATGAACACCAGGCTTTCCCTGTGGCGTTGATGGTATACTTGTCAACAGTATTTTATTTTAACTGTTTTTTAGCTCCTTTGAAAACTTACATATCTGGGGACACACATGGCATGTGGGCTCCCATTGCCTTGACCCCCAGTGGAAAGGAAGGATCATTTCCTTTCAGCTCCTCTTGCTCCGCTCACTCCAGGTCACCTCTGGGCTTAGCGGCTTCCTGGCCATGGGTCATGGCAGCGTGTGAGCTGCAAAGCTGCCGTGGGACAGGGACTGGACTCTGGGGCGGGCACCTTTGCAGACACAACCTCAGTCCTCAGCCCAGGCCTGGGAAGGTTTCCTCATCCACCCCTTGGTGGGGTTGAGGGTCAGGGCCGGTGGGAGGAACCGAGACCCGTGGTGTAACAGGACGGCTGGGCGTTGCAGGCCCTGACACAGCCTCTGAGGGAGGGGGAGAGGGGCTCCATGCACACCTGCCAGGAGGCCCCTTATGGGTACTTTGAGGCAGGGAGCATTTCTCCAGCTTCCCTGCAGGGCCCTGCCCCAGGAAGAAAGGCATGGTGAGCTGCCAGTGCCACCGTGGATGGCACAGACTGTGATGTGCCCTTCCTCCCCCCATCCCAGTGCCACAGGGCTCTGAGTCTGTGAAAGAGAAGAAGGGGCAGGGTCGCAGCAGCAGCAGTGAGCTGGGGAGAGATCCCCGGTGCTGGGCTCCACCTGCCCTGAGTAGTAACCAATCCACACAAGGCTGGGCCCCTTCCGCTGCAGAGGCAGAAAAGGGGCTGGGGTGGATGGGTGCATGTGTGAGTGTGACTGTGTGTGAGGCTGTGTGTGAGTGTAAGACTGTGAGAGTGTGAGTGTATGAGAGTGTGAGACTGTGTTAGTGTATGAGCATGTGTGTGTGTATGAGTGTGAGTGTATGAGTGTGAATGACAGTGAGTGTATGAGTGTGAGTGTGTGAGAAGTGTGTGAATATGAGTGTGTGTTAGTATAGTGTGAGTGCATGTGTATAAGTATGTGAATGAATGTGAGTGTGTGTGAGAGTGTTAGTGTATGAGCTTGAGTGTGTGTGAGTGTATGGGGATGTGTGAGTGTATGAATGTGCAAATGACAATAAGTGTATGTGTGTGTGAATGTATGGGGATGTGTGAGTATGAATGTGCGAATGACAATAAGTGTATAAGTGTGTGTGAGTGTGTGAGTGTAAGGTGTGTGGATGTAAGAGTGTGTTAGTATAGTGTATGTGTGTGTGTGTGCATGTGTATAACTGTGTGTATGTGAGTGAATGTGTGTGAGTGAGACTGTGTAAGACTGAGTGTGTGACGCTATGTGTGAGTGTATGTTTGTGCACGAATATGTGTGTGAATGACAGTGTATGAGTGTGTGTATGTGTAAGTGCATGAGAGTTGAGTGTGTTAGTGTGAGTGTATGAGTGCATGTGTGAGTGTATGTGAGAGTGTATGTGTGAAAGTGTGTGTGCAGTGAGTATGTGTGAAAGTGAGTGTCAGTGTATGCGTGTGAGAATGTGAATGAGTGTGAATGAGTGTGTGAGTGTGTGAGTGAGCATAGTGTATGAATGTGAGTGTGCAAGTGTGAGTGTGAGGATGTGAGTGTGGTGCATGTGTGTATGTGAGTGAATGTGAGTGTGTATATAAGTGTGAGTGAGTGTGAGAATGTGTGTGTTAGTATAGCGTGAGTATGAGTGTGAAAGTGTGTCAGTGAGTGTATGAGTGTGTGTTAGTATGAGGATGTGAGTGTGAGACTGAATGTGTGTGACAGTGTGTGACTAAGTGTGAGAGTATGTGAGTGTGTGCATAAGTGTGTGTGTGAGAAACAGTGTGAGTGTGAGAGGGTGCATAAGTGTGTGTGAGTGTGTGCGAGCGTATGAGTCTGAGTGTGTGTGTGGTGGGACACACATTAGCATAAATCGTCACAGCCAGATGACACCAGTGGGATGGCAGTTTGCAGTCGCTGTGCAGGGCCAGCCGCCGCTTCCTGGAGAAGGCCAGCTGGGCTGGGCTGCATTTTGAAGTACAAGCACAGAGAGGCGGGATCTTGAGAGAGAGGACTAGCTTGTGTAGATGGCACACCAGGGCACAGTGAATCCCAGAAACTCAGTATGGGCATCAGCTGGATTTTACCCCGTGCACACCACGTGCACCCGTGCACAGTTCTCAAACTGTCGTCTATATTCTTGGGAGTGAAAGCTGTTTTTCCTTCAGCAGAAGGCTCTGAGAAATGCTCAACTCAATGATTTCTCAAAAGACCTTTTAGGAGCCAAGATTCTGCAGCCCCCACAAGGTGGGCGTGTGGGAGAGGGGCCATCCTTCTGGGCTCTCAGGGAAGGCTCCGAGGGAAGAGCTGAGGGCAGGGGCTGCCCTGGGCTGGGCTGGGGGTGGGTGTTGGAATGAAGCCTTGCCACCCACTGCCAGCTGCCCTACTGCCAGCTGCCCTGGCTTCCTCTGCCTGGGGGAAGGCTTGGGCCATTCCTCTTTAAGCTAATCAGGCATTTTACAAGCCGAGTCCGAGTCTTTTATAAGCTAGGTGTTCTCCAAATACAGCCCAGGCTTTCTCTCAGGGCCATAATTAATGGGGCCTCCCCAGCCTGGCATTAGACTCAACTCCCTAGGGTGGCTGAGAGGGGACTCAGGGATGAGCAGGGCAGGTGAAGGAACAGGGGCACGGGTGAGGTTCCGCAGGAGCTACATCCCAGCAAGGAACCTGCCAGCCCGGAGGAGCTCGATCCCGCCTACAGGAAGGGACCTGGGACCCCGGTTAGGAGCCCTAGACCTCTGAATGAACCAGTGGATGAGTCCTGCTCCCGCTCCCTCCCTCTGAAAGCCCTTCCCTCCCTCCAGCCCTCCCTCCACCCCTCTCTCTTTCCCACCCTCCAGTTTTCTCTCCATCCCTCCCTCCTTCCCTCCATCCACCCTTCCTTCTTTCCCACCCTCCAGTTTTCTGTGTCCTCCTTCCTCCTTCCCTTCCTCCACCCCCTCCCTATTCCCTCCCTTCACCCCTCCAACCACTCATTTTTCTTTCCTTCCCTTCACCCCTCCCTCCACCCCTCCCTCTTTCTCTCTCTCTTTCCCTCTCTCCACCCCTCCCTCTTTTCCTCCCTCTTTCTTTCCCTCCACCCCTCCCTTTTTCCCTCCTTCCATCCTTCCCTTTCTCTCAGCCTTGCCTCTCTCTAGCCAGTGCAGGGGGCAGGGGCTGGATGGAGGGGCATTAGACCCAGGCCCCAGAATTGCAGTGGGCACATGCCAGCCACACTGAGTCTCTAGAGATTTTCAGGACCTTGGTCTCTTCATGCCCAGTTCGGTAGCTGGAAACCTGCATTCACCTCATAGCAGCCTCTAGCCAATGGGTGGAGGGCATCCCTGTCCTGTCCTCTAGCCAATGGGCGGAGGGCATCCCTGTCCTGGCCTCACAGTGAGGAAGCACTTCATAGATCACAGCTCAAGGCCCACTCGGGCCACTCCTCCTCCACCTGATGACTGCAGAGCCCCACAACACCTCCTTGAGGCTGCCCAGGGCCCCTTACGCCCTCTGGGGCCCCCCAGTCACTGGCCCAGAGTGGGTGAGGCCCAAGTGGTGCCCTAGTGGCATGAGCTTGTCCGAGTAGAGGAGGATCCTGGGAGTGTAGCCAGTGCCACCTCCCTGCCCAATTCACACAGGGAAAACTGAGTCCGGGTGCAGGTGGAGGAGTCAGGATTTCAACTAAGGCCCCTAAGCCGGCAGCAAGTGCAGGAAAGGAGCTGTGCTGAGGACTCAGATGCTGGCGTGGGGCTCCCATGCCCATGTGCCCCATGAGGGCCCCTGTGCCAGGGGAATGCGGGGTCACTCAGGAGTTCATGGCCTGGGCTCGAACCAGAGAGAGGACACAAGGAATCCCAGTTCCTTCCGCAGGGAGAGATGGGGCCACCTTGAAAGGTATCTACACCCACCAGCCCTGGTTCAGGTCTCAGCCCCACTCATGCCCATGCTGTGGGGTGTTGGGCCAGCTCCTCAATCTCTCCAAGCCTGCAATTGGTTGTCTGAAGAAAAAGAGTGACAGCAATGCTGACCAGCACAGCAGGCTGCTCTGGGGTGGGCTTAGCAGTGGATGGGGAGGCCCCAAACCCAGCCAGCAACCAGCAGTACCCACCCAGCACCCGTATCTTGACTCCTGACATCCTTCTCCACTCACAGGAATGAGCACTACTTGGAGAAAGGGCTGATTCTAGGGATGGAATGGGGGAACACAAGATGAGCCTGAAGTAGTTTTTTTTTTTTTTTTTTGAGACAGAGTCATGCTCTGTCACCCAGGCTGGAGTGCAGTGGCGTGATCTCAGCTCACTACAAGCTCTGCCTCCCGGGTTCATGCCATTCTCCTGCCTCAGCCTCCCGAGTAGCTGGGACTACAGGCGCCCACCACCACGCCCAGATAATTTTTTTTATTTTTAGTAGAGACGGGGTTTCACCGTGTTAGCCAGGATGGTCTTGATCTCCTGACCTCGTGATCCACCCGCCTCGGCCTCCCAAATTGCTGGGATTACAAGCGCGAGCCACTGCGCCCAGCCAAAGTACCTTTAAAAACAAAACAAAACCAAAACCAAACTTCTTTATTGAGATATAATTCATTTCATGAAACTCACCCATTTAAAGTGAACAGTTCAGTGGTTTCAGTACTGCATAGTCGCAGGGTTGTGCAACCATCACCACAATCTAATTTTGGGATGTTTTTACTCCAAAAAGAAACCTGTGCCCATCAGCCGTCAGTGCCAGCTTCCCTGCTCCCAGCCCCTGGCAACCCCTGCTTCACTTTGCCTCCGTGTGAATTTGTCTGTTCTGCACTTTTCATGCAAAGGGGATCATACACTATGTGGCCTCTGTGTCTGGCTTCTGTCCCTGAGCACCAAGTTCTCAAGGCTCACTGCCTTGTTGCCTATGTCAGTGCTTGATTCCACAGAATGTACTCCATGTGGATAGAGCACATTTGTCTATCGGTTCATCAGTTGAAGGACATTTGGGTTGTGGAAGACCATGTGGGGCCAGAAAAGAAGAAAATCCTAAAAAAAAGACCCAAAATGGTGCGGACTGTGAAAGGAATAGATCAGGCAGCTGAAAACCCTTCCAATGGCCAGAGCTGGAACAATTTGAGCAGCAAAATAAATAACAGTATTGGATTATACTCCTGTGCATAAAATAAATGTTTACAAGTCCATAATGATATCAATAAGTGATTGAAGAAAGAAGGATATTGGAGAGAAAAGACCAATCTTCTGCATAAGAATTCCAAATAATTTACACAGATACTTTGCTTGAAAAGGTGGAGCTTTAATTGCCACTCCTCAGATGTGGCTGCACTTAGTGACTTCCTTCCAACCATGACAGCATGGAAATAGGGTGGGGGAATGTATGAGTGTGTTTTTACGATGCTTAGAAGACATACCAGAGACTGGGCAATTTACAAAAGAAAGAAGTTTAATGGACTTACAGTTCCACGTGGCTGGGAAGGGCTCACAATCATGGCAGAAGGCAAGGAGGAGCAAGTCATGTCTTACAGGGATGGCAGCAGGCAAAGAGAAAGACCTTGCGCAGGGAAACTCCCATTTTTAAAACCACCAGATTTCATGAGACTTATTCACTATCATGAGAGCAGCATGGGAAAGACCTGCCCCCATGATTCAATCACCTCCCTCCAGGCACCTCCCACAACATGTGGGAATTCAAGATGTGATTTGGGTGGGGACACAGTGAAACCGTATTGGGGAAGAAACATTACCAGGAGAGAAGCCTGGCAGATACAACACCATGGAAGTGGTCAAGGTCAGCATCAACAGTGGTGAATCCCAGTGTCAGTGCCTACTGTTGATGTGGTGACAGAAACAGTGATTCACTTCTGCTTCAGTCTTCTCAAAACGACCATCCCAGTCTAACCACCAGGAAAACACCAGGCAAATTGAGAGACACGCCACAAAATATTCAACCAGTACCTCTGAACACTGTCGAGGTCACGAAAAACAAGGCAAGTCTGAGAAACTGTCACCGCCCAGAGGAGCCTCTGTAAACATGAGTATGTACCACACAGCCTCTTGGAGGGTAATGGATGAGAAAAAGACATTAGGGGAGAATGAAGCCTGTCTGAATCAAGTGTGGATTCAGCTCATAATAATGGGTCAATATTGGTTCATTAATTGTAACAAATGGACCACAGGAATATAAGATGTTGAAATAGGGATTTCGGCTGGGTGAGGTGGCTCACGCCCATTATCGCAGCACTTTGGGTGGCTGAGGTGGGAAGATTACTTGAGCCCAGGAGTTTGAGACAAGCCTGGGCAACACAGTGAGATCCCATCTTTACAAAAAAATGACAAATTAGCCAGGCATGGGGGTGCATGCCTGTAGTCCCAACCACTTGGCAAGCTGAGGCGGGAGGATCACTTGAGCCCAGGAGGTTGAGGCTGCAGTGAGCTGTGATTGCACCACTGCACTCCAGCCTGGGCAACAGAGTGAGACCTTGTCGAAGAAGAAGAAAAAGAAGGAGAAGGAGAAGATAGCAATAAGGATATCTGGGTGTGGGGAATATAGGAACTGTCTGTACTATCTTTGGCAACTTTTCTGTAAATCTAAAACAATTATAAAAGTAATAAGCTTCTATAAAAAATGTGGCAATGCCTATAGAAGTGAGGGGCTCGATGGTGGGGTTTGTGTGGCTGGCAGAGCTCTTCAGGGCAATCGCCACACTTCCTAGGCCACATGCTTAGAGCAGCTGTTCTCCTGGTCCCCAGAAGACCACATCTTGGGTCTTGTTTTGCCATGCAGGCAGTAACATTCTGTCTTTGGTAACCTGAAGAAGACCTGGGAATAGCTTGTCTCAGGAGATAAAATGCCAAGATAATGAAGCTAAGGCCACAGTTCATGCCCTTCAATCATCATTGCACAGTAGATGTTCTCACAGGCATGGCTTGAACCTAGACCCTGGTCACACCCTGAGCCCTGACCCTAGACACGCACTTAGGTCTGACCCTGGCTACACACTGAGCCCTGATCGTGCTTCCACTCTGTTTTGACTCTGGACATACATTGAGCCCTGATCCTGGATATATATTGAGCCCCGATCCTGGTCACACACTGCGCCCTGATCCGACACTGAGCCCGGATTCTGATCACATACTGAGACCCATTCCCACACTTTGGGTCATGCTGTCACACTATATATGACTCTGGACACACATTGATCTCTGACTGTGGTCACAGGCTGAGTCCTGAATGTGACCCCACACTGTGACCTGACTCTGGACATAAATTAATGCTGATCCTGCTGTAAAAATTAAGTAATTCGAAATCAAAGCTGTTGGAACTTTAAATTATTTTGAGACTTAAAGGAGTGTGACTATAAGACCTGAATCATGTAAACAGGCAGCTGTAACCTTTGTTCTTCTCATTGTAGACTAGCCTCTTCTTTACCTGCATCATTGTGCAGTATGTTGTAAAAGACAACGGGGTGCCAAAGAAGACCACTTTCCCTCTTCACTGTTGATCTCTTTATAGACTGACTTCCCTTTTACTTCTCCCAGACAAAGACTTCACGACTATCACGTTGTCTAAAATGGAATGTTAAATATACTTTTAAACTGGAAAAGGAAAACAAGTTGTAATCAAATTGCTGTATCTCATAAACTGGCCTTGTACGAAAAAAAAAACGTAAGCCTGTTAAATGTCTTTGTTTTATCTGTCTAGAAAAGCAAGACCTTAACTTTCCAGCTTCGGAGCACTGACCTCATTCTTCTGGGGTCTGTGTTACCTGGATGGTCATTCTTAGCTTTGCACTTGAATAAATTTAGACTGGATTCTGATCCTTTCTATTATTTTGGGTTGCCACGGCTCACATTCTCAGCCCTGGCCCTGGTCATAGTGACTGGAAGATGTATTAAGATCTAGGAACAGAGTTTGGGGGAAGCAAAGGAATGCCAGTTTGCTCAGAGACACAGAGCACTTCACAAAGGGATCAGAGAGCAGCTGGGGGCTCAGGCTGATGGGACTCTTAAAGGGGCATGAGCCGGGAGGCACCAGGAAAAATTTGGGCATTGCAAGGTGTCCCAGCACCTGCTCTTGGCCACCCTGCTTCTTCCCCTCTTTCCTTCCCACCCAGAACCTTGCCCTGCAACCCCTTTCTCCCTGCTGCCTCTGGCCTCCTGGAGCAGGGAGTACACCAGCTTTTGGAAACCCATTTTGAAGGATCCCAGCCTCTGGGCTCCAGGCTCACTGAGTGTGGCACACAGCTGCACCATGAATGCTTGCCCAGGCATGTCCAGGCTGGTCCCTCCCTGAGCTGTGCTGGCTCCTTTGGGAGCAGAGACTGGGGCGGGGAGGTGGAGGACACAGATGATTCACTCTGGGTTCCCAGGCAGGCTGGGTGCACATGTTTCCAGCTGATCTGGTCAGCCAGGAGCCAGGATGCAAGGATGCCTGTGTTCCTGAGCGTGGGGTGTGGCTGGTATTTTCCAGGAGCAAGGAGGTGGCAAACTGGATAAACAAGGGTGTCTAGGCTTCTGTCTCAGCTCCCAGCAGGCTGCAGGGCTCACTCGGGACAGCTCAGTTTGCCTTCCCTGCAGACTGGGGCTGAGCCATGGCTTGCTCCTGCAGGGCCTACAGCTGGGGGCACTGGAGGTGGCCCGGGAAGGGTCATTAGGAGCTCACCAGCCAGGCAGGGAACATTCCCAAGGGCTTCCGTCTCCGAGCACACTGCCTTGAAGTTCTCTGCCTGTGAAGTGGGGTGGAAATTCAGCACCCCCCCGAGCAGAGGCTGGCCGTGAGATAGATGAGTTGCCCTGTTTAAAGCGGTGCCCAGGGACAGCCTCCACGTCACCATCACTCAGGCTCCCTCTTGCAGCCCCTGCTGGCAAAGTGGAAATGTGGCTTGCAGAGTTGCGTCTGAAGCCAAGCAGAGGGTGGGAACGGAGCCAAACTCATAACTGAACCACCAGCACCCCCGCTGGGCAGCCCCGGCAGTGCACCCTCGGGGTCCTTCAGCCGAGAGGAGCTGGCCCCACCTGCCAGCCCTATGGTGCTCCCAGCCAATGATGGGGCATGGCGGGGGCTGCTCCTCTGTGGCCTCTTCTTAGGGCAGCTTTGGCTGGGATGTCTCTGAGGCCAGCCGACATCTCAAAATGGCCCCGCCATCCAGGAGGCCCCCTCCTTCCGCAACTGTCAGAGCTATGCGGAGTCCCACAGCTCTCGCCTCCCACTCCTGTTCCCTCTCATCCTTCACAGGCTTTTCTGGCAAAATGTTCTTGCACATGGAATCCTGCCTTGGCATCTGGTGTGAACAACAGAATCCAGTACACCCAAAGCCCCTCTACAAGACAGCCCCCATCTGCTCTGCAGATGCCCCCGGCCTCAGCCCCGCACCTCTTCCTGTCTCACACACATATACGATACACACACACTCACACACACACAATACACTCACACACACACAATACACTCACATACACAATCAAGACACACAGATGTGTACTCACACACAAGCACAAGGACACACGTAAACACATACCCACACATGTACACACGCACGCATTCACACAAAATACACACACAGACACACATTCACACACATAGACGTTACTTACACAAGCACATGCACACATGTACACACACTCCCACACATGCACACTCACACACAGACATGCACTCACAAGCATATGCATGCATTGCACACATATGCACACTTACTGATGTGCACTCACACACAATACACACAGACACACACGCACTCACACACAACACACACAGACTGCACTCACGTGCACACACACATTCACAATACAGACATACACATGCACACAGGTACATTCCCGCACACGCACACTCACACAATGCATTCATACAGTACACTCACACTCGGACAAGCACTCACACAAGCATATTCACACGTACATCTACCCACACACGTACACACACAAGCACACTCACACATCACAGTGACACACACTGGCTCACATGTGCACTCACACATAACACATCCTCTTTCACACATGCACTGACATTCACTCTCATTTGCACACACACACATCTACATTTACTCACACACACACATTTACATTTACTCACATATAGTCACATTCACTCTCACATTTGCATGTGAACACACCTGTAAGCACACATACACTTGTGCACGCACCTGCACACTGTTCGGACTGCACTCACACACCAACCCCAGAGTGCACTAGGCTTGGTCCAGCCCCCCGGTGCTTCCCCCGTGACTGACCGAGGCTGGTGTGGGAGGGAGGGAGGAAGCTGTCCTGCCTCCGGAGGGGAGATGAGGGCCATTCCAGAGCTTAGCTGCTCCACTGCCTCTCATCAAGAGCAGGGCCAGGGAGGCCCAGCGGCTTCGGGGAGTCAGATTCGGTGGACCAGGCAGGAGGAGGGTAGGACCTGTGGCTCCCCTGCCACGACCACACTGTGTGCTGAGGTGCCTGGCTCTGGGCTCTGGCAGACCAGGTTTTGCAGTGTGGGCTGCATGGCCATCTCCTTCCTCTCCTTAACATTCTTTTTCCATGAAGTGGGAATCATGATCCCTCCAGCCCCAAGTTGTCCCCAGAATTAAAGGGGCATGTGTGTGTCTGGCAGAGTCCTGGGACCAAGGAAAACCCCAGAGAAACAGGGGGACGGTGCTGAGAAGAGGAAGTGTTGGCTGTGAGGGCCTGATCCAAGTCACCCAGGAAGACAGGGGCAAGAGGGACCCGGGCCCAGGGAGCCGCGGAGCCGGGGAGGATGGGGCGGAGGGGGTCTGTGGCTGGCCGGCTTGCACCGGGCCTCCTCTGCTGCCTGCCCGCTGCTCCCCGATGCTGGGCAGGACCTCGAGGTTCCTCACCTGCAGGATGGGACCACCGCACCGGCCTCTGCTCGCCTCTCCTTCTCCTTCCCAAACTGTGCAGCTCTCGGCACCCTCTTCGTACCACTCCCAGCACCCAGCAAACACGTCTAAAAGAGTGTAGCACAGCTCACAGGCCCTGGCACGCTGTGGGGGTTGTGACGGGGCCCAGCAGACCACGGGGACGACGAGCATCATCAGAGGAGCCCGCAGCCAGGGCTGCTCTGATGGACGCCACAGGGCCGTGCCGACCCATGGCCCAGACTCCTTTGAGCAAAGGCCTCCTCTAGATGTGTTTGCCAAGTGTGGGGGGTGGTAAGAAGGGGGTGCCAAGAGCTGCGCAGTTTGGGAGCGAGAGGGGGTGGGAGAACTGAGAGGGGCTGGGTGCCAAGGGGCAGTTGTACTGAGGAGGAGGCTGCCGACAGCGCTGGGCCCCCAAGCCTCTGCTGGGCTTCTGGGAAGCAAACGGTTAAGTGTCCTGTTCCCTGCAGCCCAGCTAAGAAAGACCCTTGAGGGAAGCAGGCAGCCACAGAGGCTGCACAGTCTTGGGAACTGTGGCACAGCCCAGGGTGAGCCAGGACAGTCCCCGTGCCCCTCACAGGCCTGGGGAGGGTAAGGCAGAGCCCAGCAGGCTGTCCCCAGAGACCCCAGCTGCCTTCTGGGCCAGGAGACAGGAGTCGTAGTCCTTGTTTACAGGTTGGCTAGGGGAAGCCCTGGGGGAGATGGGCAGGAGGAGGACGTGGCTAAGAGCTGGGGTGGGTGTTGTGGCCTCTCCAGGAGTATTCTGGAGAGAATTTCCTAAACTGAACAGGCTTTGTGAGGCCACCCACACTTGCTGCCTGTTGGCGACCCCTGGAGTGGCATCCCCCCCACACTTCTGTGGGACCCTCAGACACAGCCGTTGCCATTGCTGAATGACCATCGCTGGCCACACGGGCAGCTGGACCATGGCCACAACTCACCGAAGGGCCAGAGGTACAACTCACAGAAGGGGTAGAGGTGGGATGCTGCCCACTGGTGGGAGGAGAGTACAGAGATGGACTCTACCCAGTTGCGACAAATTCAGGAGTTTCCCGAAGGGACTGCGACCTCTGTAGGCAAGGCCAAAACACCTAGGGCAGGCCGGGCGCACACCCCCTGGACCAAGGGTGTGACCCAGGGCTGGCGAGTGGGTACCTGGGCTGGGTCTGCCAGGTGGAGAGCCAGCCCTGTCTGCCAAGGGCCCTGAGGGCAGGATGTGGTCTGCCTGACAGCACGTCTGCTCACAGAGGGACCACCTCAGGAGGGCTTTCTTCTGAGCAATTGTGCTTCCTGTCCTGAGCACCTTGGGGAAACTGAGGCAGGAGGTAGTGTGGAGCGGTGAGTATCTTGGCAGGGGTGCCTCTTCACCAGCTCACGCCGCAAAGCCTGCCTACCCCAGCCTCCAGCCCTCATGGGCCTTGGAACCCCTCCGGGCATTTCCACAGCCCACCCCCAGGAAAGCCTGGCTCACAGGTAACCAGAGCACACTCCTATCACAGTGAATCCCACAGCACCCATGCCTGGATGCTGGCCAAGCTCAGGCGCCTGCCACTGCCACTGGCTGTGCCCTGCCTGCAGGTCTCCCTCATTCTACCCTCTCCTCAGATTCTCTCCTCTGCCTCCTCCAGGAAGCCTCCCGTGACTCCACCCAGAGCCCTCTTGTCCCTGAATTCCTGGGGTTCTTTTGGCTTTGGGGATAAGTGGGTGTGGAGCTGTCATGTCCCTAGGTGCAAGCTGGACCGGTGCCCAGCCTCCCCGATGGCCTTCTTAGGGCCCACCCTGCAAACCTCTGCTTTATCTTCCAGATACAACCTCACCCATGAAGGGAAGGCCACGCCTGCATCCCTTAGGGTCAGAAACCAAGACGCCCTGCAGGCTCTGCACCTGACTCTGGAGCCTAAGATCCCTCGAAGCAGGGCAGTGCTGCCTCCCTACAGCTTAGTCCTGCCCATGGTGGGTCCTTGGTTCAGCCATTCATTCATTCCCTGCCCTCCCCCCTGCCCCATGTCATAGACAGGCTGGCTGGGCCCTGTGCCGGGGCTGGGCCAAATCCTGCATGTGCAGAAGGACCCCGTGAGAGCCTGCCCATAGCAAGGTCGGTCAGAAGGGATGGCTGAGGCACAAGGGGCGGGGCTTACAGCCCAGGTGGGGGCAGCAGCGTAGGGTGCAGGAGCCCAGAGGGAGGGTGCGGGGCCATCTAGCAAGGCCAGCCTGCAGAAGGCCGTTCCTGCCTAGTCCAGGTGCAGAGCCTTAGTAGGACCTGGGAGAGCAAAGGGACAGGCAAGGTCATACCTGCGGGGGTGTGGGGCTCCTCTGCTGGGCCTAGACCTTGAGTTCATACCCCTTTGCCAGGTTGGGAGAGGGCGTCGGCTGGGGACAAAGCGGGTCAAGCAGGTATGAGATTACCCTTGGATCTCTTCCTCCTGCAGCTTGGAGGATGCCAGCAGGGGCCGGCGTTGAGGAGGCCCTCGGGTGGCATCACCAGCATGGCTCTGAGGGTCTCCATTTCCAGAGCTCTGCATCTGTGAGCTCAGGCACCCCACCCAGTCAGCGAGGGAGAAGGCAGGCCGCTCCTCAGTGGACACATGCCAGTGGCCTCAGGTCCCATTGCTCCACTTCTCGCAGTGGAAGGTCACCCCAATGTGCTGAGTCCACTCAGCAGAAGGGAAGCGCTTTCCCTGAGCTTGCAGGACTCAGCCCAGAGCCTGGTGCTTAGAGGGCTCTGTGAGCCTGTGGGCCCAGGGGGCCTGTAGACGCCTCTGGAGGCTGGAATGTCTGTGGAAAGCACCACCTTGCTGATTCTGCCGCAGAGGCTGGGCTGGCATGTGGGCTGGGGCTTGTCCTAACACTGGGACCCTGGCAGGTCTCTGGGGTTGCAGGCAGGAAGCAGGTAAGGCTTCCACACTACAGCCTGTATGAGGTTGTATAAGGTAAAGCATTCATGTATTCATTTGCTCGGCAAGTATTCATTTACTTCCTACATGCTGGACACTGTGCTGGGTATTTGCCACAGTGGCCTTGACTGGCATCCACAGGGCCAGCAGCTTAAGGGCACACAGCCTGGGGCCCATGGGGGTGATAAGAATGTAGGCCTGAGATGGTGGGAAATGGCTCCTGCACGGAAAACATGCTTCCCGTAGTCCCAGGCAGCTTAGAAGACCTACTGATGAGCATCGAAACAGAATCCTGCTCCTAAGCCTGGCTGTGCTCTCCCAGCGTGAGGTCTTTGGTTGCCGTCCTGGCTGTGCTCTCCCAGCGTGAGGTCTTTGGTTGCCGTCCTGGCCGTGTTCTCCCAGCGTGAGGTCTTTGGTTGCCGTCCTGGCTGTGCTCTCCCAGCGTGAGGTCTTTGGTTGCCGTCCATGTCATTGTCATCGTCCTTACCACGGGGGCCCTGGGCAGCCAACCTTGGCAATACTCATGCAGATCTAATGAAACCATGCCCGCAGACACCGTCTGTGCCCCTGCCTGGCTACCTCATGCCTGTGCCTGGTTGGAGGCTGCACATCTTTGGCTGGGGTTTGCTCTTGGCCTGGATTCCATTTTCTCCCAGCAAGGTAGGTGTGTAGAGGGGGCGTTTTTCTAGCACTGATGCAGTGGCTGGCATGTTTCTTCATACATGGCATGTGGCATTAGCAATTTAAATCTCCACCTCTGGGTGTGATTTTTAGCATTAAAATGAGGAAGGGGTAACTCCAGGTTGAAATTTAAGTCTAACTATACATGTGGGGCTTCAGGGAAGTCCCTAGCCCCCTGCTTCAGGGGGCTGATTGGCTGAAAGTTAGGTGAGCTAGAGCTTGAGTAAGGGGCTTTGTTTTTCTCCCCTAGACCAGATCACCACAGGAAGCCAGCCAGCCTGCTTCATTCCCCCTGAGAGATTTCATCTTCATTTTAAGGGGTTTTGGGCAAAGGTCTCTTCTTCTGGAGCTACTTCCTGCTGAGGCGAGTGTCGTTCCTATATCCTTTACCTTTACCTGAGAGGAATGGAACTCCTCTCAGCTTAAGGGGACGATCTGCTAGGGCTGAGGGCTTCTGGAACACACTGGAAGCACTGCACGGTCAGTAAAATTGTTGCAATCTAGAAGACAAAAGTTTTCCCAGGAAGTTAAACAAGCATGGTCCAAAAATCAAAAGAAGGATAGCCGCTGATGGTCCTAAGGAAGGAAGAAACCAACTTGTGGAGAGAGAGGTGATGATGCAGCATTCGGAACTGACTCCTCTGCTGGGCTCCCTTTACCAGAGAGTGTGGCCACATTGTCTGATTGTAGATTGCTTGGATGTTCACCTCTGCTTGCCCTGTAGTATTTATCTAAGCATGGCAGGAGGTGTTGGTGACTATGCATACACCTCCTTGTTCTGCCGTTAGGTAATCAAGGGCCAATGGTTACCCAACACCATGTTATCGAGAGAACTGAGGGAGGGCTTCACACCTTCTAGAGCCTGCCCAGTCTGATCCACTACATGACCAATCTGCCATGTCAGGCCTCCCCAAGGGGCTGCTAGGCCAATAGTCAGGCCTATTCCCACTGGCACCATGCCAAGGCCTGACCTTGCTCAGATAGTGGCCTGATGTTGGGAGGTGCAGTTGTGGTCACTCCGTTTATCCCCATCCATCCCAAGGCACATTCACCTGTGAATCACACATTGTCTCTGCAGGAATAGGCCTGAGCCAACAGAGGAAAAGTATAAGGAAAGCAGGCAGTGGACCACAGGAGGTTATTAGGGTGGCCTCGAGGGAAAACAATTCCCAGAGGAGCCCAAATTCGAATGTCCCTGGTGTCATTGAGAATGGAGAGGTTCAGGTTATGAATTGTGCAGTTGGTGGGTAGCAAGCCAGGGTCCTGAAGATAGTCTGCATATCCCCTGGTGTCATTGAGAATGGAGAGGTTCAGGTTATGAATTGTGCAGCTGGGGGTATCAAGCCAGGGTCCTGATGATGGTCTGCATATCCCCTGGTGTCATTGAGAATGGAGAGTTCAGGTTATGAAATGTGCAGTTGGGGGTGTCAAGCCAGGGTCCTGATGATGGTCTGCATATCCCCTGGTGTCATTGAGAATGGAGAGTTCAGGTTATGAAATGTGCAGTTGGGGGTGTCAAGCCAGGGTCCTGAAGATAGTCTGCATATCCTCTGGTGTCATTGAGAATGGAGAGGTTCAGGTTATGAATTGTGCAGTTGGGGATATCAAGCCAGGGTCCTGAAGATAGTCTGCATATCCCCTGGTATATATCATTTATATAAGGATGTTACTTAACTATTGCTGTCTTCCAGAGGCAGCTTCTTGAACAAATACTTGAGGTCCTATATAGGTTTACGGGAGTAGACTGTTTTCTCCAAGCAGGCCTGTCGTCCATCAGGAGAAGCAAAAGGTTTTATTCTAGAGACAAGTCCTTCCAACTGTACAGCTGATGGAGTGGCCAAGGAAACCTGGTATGGACCCTTTCATTTCTCAGTGAACTGAGCCTCTGGGCTTCCTTTTCGCCATGTCTTGAGTAGGACCTGTGCACCTGGGCTAGCAGGGAAATGATCTGAAACTCCATGACCCGGCTGAGGTCACATCTTATTATCATATTGGAAGATGGCCTGCTGAACTTGTCCCAAGTTAATGATGTCTTTTACAGCCTGATTTAACTCTTCGTCTAGAAGAAAGTGGCTAGGAAGAGGCTAGCAATAAGAGGAGTGGGTTGGGATCCTGTTGGCATCCTTTGTCACGCTTAGACAAGGATGCTCGCCTAGAAACTCAGGTTAGAGGCTCGGCCCACAAGGTTAGATGCCCTGGGGTATATCTGAAACAATGGAAGTCTCTTTGCAAGATGTTTGTCAGTGTGTGATCTGAACTAATCCACCTTGTGCCCTCTGCTGGGGATGGGAAAGCTCTACTTCTCATCATTTCCCAGCTCATTGCTTTGCTGTACAGCAGCCTTGGGGTAGCCCCGAATGGCTGGCCCAGAAGTTTCCACCTTCCAGTGGTGGCTTCTAATGTTCTTTATGTGTTTCTCTCTGTTCTTTTCTGCCTGCTTTGGATCGGCTGTTACTAAGCTGCTGCCGAGTGGCAACTCTGCTTATCTCACGGTGTTGAGGTGAGACTCACTGTTTTTGGTGTTACTAATTCAAGGCTACCTGGAGATTGTCTTTTCTTGTACTGTTCAGCCAGTTCTGGCTAAAATGTATACATTAAAAACTCATTTAAAACTGAAGAAAAAAATGATGAAAAGGTTTTTTTTTTTTTTAAACCAAACTTCCTTAAAGACTACTTTACCAAAACTTTGGTCCACAGCTTTCCTTGGATTGCGTGTTGTATGTCTGGGTCAATTAAGAAAAGTTTATGCTCTGGGAAACATGTTTCTAGAATTGTGGGTCTTATCTATAAAGTGCTAACATCTGGCAAACAGTGTAGGATCTCTTGCTTCCTCGGTTTTCAGACTCACAGATGAATGAGTGCCCTTAGCTGTCCCTTCCCATCCCTTCCCGCTCCGGTTTCCTGTATACAATGTGCTCAGCCTTCCGAGCCCTGGGAGAAGCAGGGATTCTCATGCTTCTTTATGTTCCCCTAGGGACTAGGGGTTAGCAGTCCTCACCCCAATGTGTGAGGTCCTTTGGGCTCTATCTGCTGGGGAGCCTGGAGCCAGGGATCCTCCAGGTCAGCCACTACCCGGTTGCATGGGGCTTTTCGGCCTTTAGGGGCCCAGGGTTGCAGTGCCACCCCAATGGAGAGCCCGTTTGAGTCTCAGAGGGATATTTGCCAGCACATACTGCTAGGTCCCTCTTGTCCCCTTTGTCAGCTGTGTATTTGCTGTCTGTGCCTCATTAGTGACATCTGTCATCCTGAGCTTGCATGCTCTGAAGTTTACGCCTGCCATTTTCCTTCTGGTCCTGGTGATTTTCATTCTTTGGGCTATTTAATTTGGCATCTCTCTGGGCAATGTTGGAGGCCAAAAGCCTCCCAGGAACTAGTCTTATTGAGAAGAAAAATAATTTTGTCTAATTCAGAAGTTATCTAAAGGTCAATTCAAATGATGAACTTGAAAACAGTTACTTACAAAACAAGTTAGAAAAGAGCCAGTAAGTAGGGGAGCGAGAGATGTGAATAAAAGTTATGGATATGAAGATGTATTTTTGGTAAGGAAGGTTATCAAGAAAAGAGAATAACGTTGTATGAAAAAGGATCTTGTATGGTAAATTTTTGTCCTAAAATAAAATGGCTGATTATTTAGGAAAGAGGGAAAGTTTGGGCAAGGCAGAAAGTCCAAGCATCTCTTCAATGATCTGTGTATGTCAGGGTCAAGTTCATGAAGGGGAATTTATGAAAGAAATTTCGTATGTAATTAAGTTGGTTATTATTAAAAGGAAGCCACTTATAATAGTCTTTCTAAAAATTGGTCTCCTATGTTAAAACAAAATGTTCTTAAGGCACTGATTTGGTCTTAATGACATTACAAGAAATTTTACTTTCACTTTTTTTGTTTGTTTGTTTTGTTTTTTTGAGATGGAGTCTTGCTCTGTCGCCCAGGCTGGAGTGCAGTGGCGCGATCTTGGCTCACTGCAAGCTCCGCCTCCTGGGTTCACACCATTCTCCCACCTCAGCCTCACGAGTAGCTGGGACTGCAGGAACCTGCCACCATACCTGGCTAATTTTTTGTATTTTTAGTAGAGACAGGGTTTCACCATGTTAGCCAGGATGGTCTCAATCTCCTGACTTCCTGATCCACCTGCCTCGGCCTCCCAAACTGCTGGAATTACAGGCATGACCCACCGCATCTGGCCAACTTTCACTTTTATAAACTGTTTCTCTCGAAAACTTCTCTTTTTTTTTAAATTTTTTTAGTATTTATTGATCATTCTTGGGTGTTTCTCACAGAGGGGGATTTGGCAGGGTCATAGGACAATAGTAGAGGGAAGGTCAGCAGATAAACAAGTGAACAAAGGTCTCTGGTTTTCCTAGGCAGAGGACCCTGCCGCCTTCCGCAGTGTTTGTGTCCCTGGGTACTTGAGATTAGGGAGTGGTGATGACTCTTAACGAGCATGCTGCCTTCAAGCATCTGTTTAACAAAGCACATCTTGCACCGCCCTTAATCCATTTAACCCTGAGTGGACACAGCACATGTTTCAGAGAGCACGGGGTTAGGGGTAAGGTTATAGATTAGCAGCATCCCAAGGCAGAAGGATTTTTCTTAGTACAGAACAAAATGGAGTCTCCTATGTCTACTTCTTTCTACACAGACACAGTAACAATCTGATCTCTCTTTCTTTTCCCCACATTTCCCCCTTTTCTATTCGACAAAACCGCCATCATCATCATGGCCTGTTCTCAATGAGCTGTTGGGTACACCTCCCAGAGGGGATGGCGGCCGGGCAGAGGGGCCCCTCACTTCCCAGACGGGGCAGCTGCCGGGCGGAGGGGCTCCTCACTTCTCAGACGGGGCAGCCGGGCAGAGGAGCTCCTCAGTTCCCAGACGGGGTGGTGGCCGGGTAGAGATGCTCTTCACTTCCCAGACAGGGCGGCCGGGCAGAGGCGCTCCTCACATCCCAGACGGGGCAGCTGGGCAGAGGTGCTCCCCACATCCCAGAAGATGGGTGGCCAGGCAGAGATGCTCCTCACTTCCTAGATGGGATGACAGCAGGGAAGAGGCGCTCCTCACTTCCCAGACTGGGCGGCCGGGCAGAGGGGCTCCTCACATCCCAGACGATGGGCGGCCAGGCAGAGACGCTCCTCACTTCCTAGATGGGGTCGCGGCCGGGCAGAGGCTGCAATCTCAGCACTTTGGGAGACCAAGGCAGGTGGCTGGGAGGTGGAGGTTGTAGCGAGCCGAGATCACGCACTGCATTCCAGCCTGGGCAACATTGAGCATTGAGTGAGCAAGACTCAGTCTGCAATCCCGGCACCTCGGGAGGCTGAGGCAGGCAGATCACTCGAGGTCAGGAGCTGGAGACCAGCCCGGCCAACAGGGCGAAACCCTGTCTCCACCAAAAAAATACAAAAACCAGTCAGGCGTGGCGGCGCGCGCCTGCAATCCCAGGCACTCGGCAGGCTGAGGCAGGAGAATCAGGCAGGGAGGTTGCAGTGAGCCGAGATCGCAGCAGTACAGTCCAGCCTTGGCAACAGAGGGAGACCGTTGAAAGCGGGAGACGGAGACGAGGGAGAGGGGGAGACCACGGAAAGTGGGAGACGGAGACGACGGAGAGGGAGAGGGAGACAACGGAGAGGGAGAGGGAGAAGGAGAGGGAGAGGCTCAAAACTTCTCAGATCCATATTTCAATATTTCAGACATTCCATTTTTTCTGTCTCACTGCTTTCAGCTTTTTCCTCCTTGAAAAGGTCTGAGATCATGACCCTCTCATTCAGTTTTTTCTCCTTAAGCAGGCCTGAGATGATGACCCTCTCCTTCAGCATTTTTTGTCAGCTCCTGCACCCCTTTTTTCCTCCAGTTTTAACTATTGCAATGGCCTGATGCTAAAATGTTTTATCTTGAAGGTCTAGAAAAGCAATGTTTTCTTCTAGCATAACTTGATTTTATATTCTTGGCTTTTCTTGCTGTGTCTAAATTTTCAGTGTAATCAGAAAACTTCTCATGCTGTTCCTAAGAGTCACATATGCTCATAACCTTAAACACTGTTCCTGTGCATTCAAGCACTTCTTTCCTCAAGTTTGTCTTCCAGGTTATCTAAATGGGCTTCCCGTAAGGAGAAGCAGTCTCACTGCAGAAGGTTTTCTCTGCCTTTTTATTAGCTGGCTTTACTTTTTTTTTTTTTTTTTTTTGCGACTGGGTCTCACTTTGTTGCCCAGGCTGGAGTGCAGTGACACAATCTCAGCTCACTGCAACCTCTGCCTCCCGGGTTCAAGCCATTCTCTTGTCTCAGCCTCCCCAGTAGCTGGGACTACAGGCACCTACCACCATGCTCAGCTAATTTTTGTATTTTTTGGTAGAAATGGGGTTTCACCATGTTGGCCAGTCTGGTCTTTAACTCCTGACCTCAAGTGATCTGCCCACCTCGGCCTCCCAAATTTCTGGGATTACAGGTGTAAGCCACCACACCCAGCCTATCAGCTGGCTTTTTTAAAAAATGCAAGATTTTATATTTTATCAAGATAATTCTTATGCTGTCTTTATTAGGTTTTCTATTGAAAAAAAAAAAACCCTGACATTTAAAAGGCTTAAGGTTTTTACATCCATATGACTTTCTGTATTGCTCATAATGTCTTCTTTATTATTACTCTTGGTTAAATGTGTGGGGAAAAGAAAGAGAGATCAGACTGTTACTGTGTCTATGTAGAAGGAAGTAGACATAAGAAGCTCCATTTTGTTCTGTACTAAGAAATATTCTTCTGCCTTGAGATGCTGTTAATCTGCAACCCTACCCCCAACCCTGTGCTCACAGAGACATGTGCTGTGTCGACTCAAGGTTTAATGGATTTAGGGTGCAGGATGTGCTTTGTTAAACAAGTGCATGAAGCCAGTTTGCTTGTTAAAAGTCATCACCACTCTCTAATCTCAAGTACCCAGGGACACAATACACTGCGGAAGGCCGCAGGGACCTCTGCCGAGGAAAACCAGGTATTGTCCAGGGTTTCTCCCCATGTGATAATCTGAGATATTGCCTCGTGGGAAGGGAAAGACCTGACCGTCCCCCAGCCCGACACCCATAAAGGGTCTGTGTCGAGGAGGATTAGTAAAAGAGGAAGGCCTCTTTGCAGCTGAGATAAGAGGAAGGCATCTCTCTCCTGCTGGTCCCTGGGCAATGGAAGGTCTCAGTGTAAAACCCGATTGTATGTTCCACCTACTGAGATCGGAGAAAACCGCCTTAAGGCTGGAGGTGAGACATGTTGGCAGCAATACTGCTCTTTAATGCACTGAGATGTTTATGTATGTGCACATCAAAGAACAGCACCTATTCTTAAACTTGTTTATGACACAGAGACATTTGTTCACATGTTTTCCTGCTGACCCTCTCCCCATTATCACCCTATTGTCCTGCCACATCCCCCTCTCCGAGATGGTAGAGATAATGGTCAATAAATACTGAGGGAACTCAGAGACCGCAGGTGCGGGTCCTCCTTATGCTGAGCGCCGGTCCCCTGGGCCCACTATTGTTTCTCTATACTTTGTCTCTGTGTCTCTTTCTTTTCTCAGTCTCTCATCCCATGCGACGAGAAACACCCACAGGTGTGGAGGGGCAGGCCACCCCTTCAAAATGAATAACTGTTACAATGACCTGTGATTCTGTTTTGATCAAATGTTTTGAGCCTTTTAACATCTTTAACAAATAATCTCAAAATCAAAATCCTAAATTAAGTCTCCGATTTAGTGTCCTCGCTGGGGCTTATTAAACCTATAAAAATTAATCTCTGTGAGGTTATAAAATCTTTGTATAGCTTCCAGGTAGACCATGAACTCCAGTATCACCACCTCCAGCCTGATAATTATATATTGGAAGAAAATTAGTTAAAGGATTCCCTTCAGCCCCCTTGAAACTGCCCTTATCAGGAGTTGTTAGCTAATCCTTGTGCTCAGTTAATAACCTGTTGCAGGCCCTTGACTCCTGGGCACACATGTCTAAAGAAGGCACTGACTTCCACCAGTATCTGACAAAAACTCAGGTTAATCGAAGCCTCGTCTTTAGACCTGGGCAAAGGGGACAAAGTAAACTGCTTTCATGAGACACAGGGACAGGCCTGTATTCAAAAACATTATGATTCATTTAATAATTTTGCCTTCATCTGAAATAATATAATTTGTTCTATGCCTTTATACTAAATAATTTAAATGTTTAACTTATTTCCTGGCATTCTCAAAATTAGATAGGGCTTATGACCTTTTTCTTTAAAATGTTGTTAATTCTTTATGTTTTCTTTTACCTCCAAAATTTACTCCCACCAGGCCCAGGGAGTGTCATAAGTGTTTTCAGGGCCAGTTTTGAGGAATAAAATGAGTGCAAACCTTCCAAATAAAGGACAGGCACACAAATGCCTAAATGGCTGAAAAAAGTGCTTGTGTTTTGTGTAGCTAATTGCCACAAACCATGATGACAGTAGCTCATACACAGAATGTATAAAGAAGCCAATTTTGTAACCTTGCCTTTTGGCTTTTGATTTTTGGTTCTCATGTTGCTGAAGGGGGTTTAAGATTAATGAGTGCCTGCCCACCTACATTCCCATCTGGCCTAGAGTACTTCATTGGCTCTAAGTCTTTTGACTCAAAGTCCCTTGGCCACAGGAATTCCACCAAGGGGCATGATGGACCCAGGGCCGGTTGCCCACCACTCCCACTCCAGTGTCCACACGGGACAAAATAGAAGCGTGGCTGTTGACACTGCCTCTGGCATACCTTGACAAAAAAGGAGGAAAATAAACGTAAATAAATAAATAAAATCCTAAGCACCCCCATCCCCAGCAGAATGGGGCCCCCTTAGGCCAAAAACCTGAAAAACTAGTTTAGGCCAGGAGGGGAAGTGGAGCTGGTAGTCAGGGGGCGGGGAAGGCATGGACAAGCCTCACTATACCTTTCCCCCACCTTGGAATTCAGGCACAACTGACCAGCATTAAAATTAAAATAGAGGTCATAAGACTGACAAAACAGACTGGATCGAAGACCCTGCCAGGCAGGGATGAAGTCTGCACCCCAGGGTAGACAGAGGTGTAAGTTACAGGAACGTTTTAAAATATGTTTGCGTCAGGACCACCTTCATGAATATTCATAGCTCCTCTGTTCAACCAGAAGACTTCATCTTATTAAAAACCTGGAAAGAAGGATCCTCTGAGGATCAGTTACAGCCAAGATGGAGGGGCTCATCAGGCATTGTTAAGCACCCCCATTGCCGTTAAACTTCAAGGACTCACTAGCTGGATACACCTGTCTAAGATTAAGCCCGTTTCTTATGAGTCCCCACAGGCACCTGAGAAAGACACTATGGCCAACACTTGTGAACTCTTAGAATACCTAAAGCTGTTGTTTTGGAAATAAACAGATAACTAGCATCCTTAGTCCCTCCTACTCAGCCTCCTTAACAACTCTCATCCCATACAGGTTTGCACCCCCAGTGGATACCTATGGTCATGTGGTCACCTATTCAATCAGCATATAAATAGCTTATCTCTCATTTGGGACCATGAACTCAATGGTTACCAGCGTATTGATAACATTTGGTTCAGGGGTCAATGTACAATAAGACAGGCAACACCCTATAATGTACAATTATATACCATCACTTACCTGAGAGCTAAGCGGGCAATTCACCTTATATTGGCTGGGGTTGAGGCTGCCATTGGCTTACCCACCCCATGGGGAAAATTTGCCTATTATGAGGCAACTCTTCAAAACTTTACTTCTTCATTCTACGCACTGTCTCATAAAACAGGAGACACTTAGAAACATTAAAACTCTCCCTTGATTCCTTTGCAGATATAATAATTGATGACAGGTTAGCATGAGAGTATTATACTTATTGGTTGAACAAGGAGTATGCACTATAAGTAATAAAACCTGCTGCACTTACGTAAACACCTCAGGTCAAATAGAAGAAGATGAACGTAAAATATATGAGCGAGCTGCCCAGTTGCATAAATACAACCAAGGCTGTGATCCTAACTATAGCTGGTCAACAATAAAAAGCACCCTCCTGAGTCTCACTTGGTTTTTGCCCTTCCTAGGACCTTTGATATTTATCTCATTATTAGTAATCTTTCGCCTTTGCTTGTTTAACTTAACGGTAAAGTTTGTGTCTTCTAGATTACAACAGTTCCACATAAAGATTATTCTGGCAACCCATCCCGTCTTCTGACCTTGGAAATAAAGACATCCTGCCTCAGGCCCCTTAGATCAGGCATCCAGAGAGTTTTACACCTCCAATACTAGGCAAAGCATAAGCCCATAGAATCATCAGTCAGGCTGGAGTTAGAACGTATATGACTATGTGATCGTAAACCCCAGGCAGGAAAACCACTTGCTAGTGGTCATGAGTCATCCTCACCCTGGGAAGCCAACAGAAACCATCACTGGAGGGGGACATACCCTCCACTCAGACCCCCAGCCTCTGGTTTACTAATGACAAATACAGATGTGCCACAGATAACCAGAGGCACAGAAGTGATTAAGCCCCCAGGAGCAAAGGCAGAAGAAACAAAGTCTCCAAGTTAGACTCCCAAGGAATTCCCATATAGGAATGATTGGAGGCAAATGTAAACATACAGCCTTGAAAAGTCAGGAAAAAATCAGGTCACTTCCACTTCTACATGGGATGCAGTAGGTTGTGGCTGCTCAGAATGTGACAACCAGGCAAATCAATCCACAGAGTTAAAAGTCACATTTGAAAGGCCCTTGGACAGATGTGGAAGCACCAAGGCCTGCATGAACTGAAATTCCGCAGAGGGCGAGCCCTTCCCAGGGTACCCTTTGTCATTGCAGATACATTTGTCAGTTTGGGCACCAGCTGAAAGCCAGGCTGGCTACAGACAGGGACTCCAGTAGGGAATGCAAACCAGAGTGCTGTCTTGGCTCACGGGGAACCAAAGTGGCCCAGAATCTCCAGGTACCTAAAGATCAAGACAGTTTTCCCATGGAAGAGCCTCCAAGTGCTGTGGTGGGAGGGACCCTGGGGAGTCAGAGAAGGCCAAGTAGAATCCCCCCCAGTGTGGCAGATCCCAGGAGACAGAGTGCCCCTAGAAGGAGCCTGCCACAGTCACACCACTGGTCTCCATCATAAGCCAGTGGCCCGGATGGAACAGGTGTGTGGGATGAGGTTCAAGGGGAAAGTCAAAGCCTAGAAAGGGAAACCTGTCCGAGCTGAGGATTCGGTGTGAAAGGTGAGCATACAAATTGGGTCACCCTTGTCACACCCAACTAAGGCAGAGTGCCAGGTAGGGAGACCATTCAGCACTCAGGATAGAAAACATTGCTCCAAGAATGTACTTCTCTGAGGCCTGGCTGCTGAAACTGCCTGCGGTAACTTGAAACTAGTTTTATCTGATGGCTACTGAGACCACCTGCTGCAACTCTAAGCCTCGGTTCACCCACTGCTGTCACTGATTCACTCATCAACCAGAGCTTGCCAGCTCTCCAAAATCCTACTAGTGCCAATGAAACTCAGACAGCAATATGTACTATTTCTCTTCTTTATAAAAAAGAGACATAGTTCCTTTTTTTTTTGAGACAGAGACTTGATCTGTCCTGCAGGTTGGAGCGCAATGGCGCGATCTTGGCTCACTACAACCTCCACCTCCCGGGATCAAGGGATTCTCCTGCCTCAGCCTCCTGAGTAGCTGGGACTACAGGCACGCACCACCACACCCAGCTAATTTTTGTATTTTTAGTAGAGACGGGGTTTCACCATGTTGACCACTCTGGTCTTGAACTCCTGACCTCAAATGATCTGCCCGCCTCAGCCTCCCAAAATGCTGGGATTACAGGTGTGAGCCACCGCGAATTTAAAAAAGCCTTTTCTTTGTTCTTTGGACATACTGAAGGCCAGCCAGTCTGCCCCCATGCCCCTAATTGCAGTTATTTCCTCCCAAATAAAACATTTCAATTTCAGAAATTCACCTATTTTATATGACTTCGACAAGAGACAAGCCACATGGTGTAGGAGATGCTCGGGTGAAGCCAGCTGTCCCTGGCCACACACAGCTTGGAGGCAAAATGGCAGGAGCTCAAGCGAAAGCCAGGCAGGTCTCCCCCTGAAACCTCTGCACAGGTGGGCGCTGGCGGGGCTGAAGGGCAAGGGCACCGCTCAAGCTGGCTTTGGTCAGGGTTAGGGACAGGGCCGGCTCCAGAGGCGACGGGGTCACACCCTGAGCGGAGGGGCTCCCGGGGTCCCCAGGGGTTATGGTGATGGCGGGACCCCCTAGAGGGAGGGTCCAGGAACGAGGCAGGTGGACTGGGACCTTGAGGGCAGGGTGGGCCTGGGCGGTGCCAACAGGCTGCCGAGGGTGGCTGCTGTCCCGTTTCTCCAGCAGCCAGGGCCGTGCGCTTCTAGAACATTCCCCGTGGCTTTCCTAAAGGGAGCGTGGATGGAGCCAGGGTGTGCAGATTTCTGTGAGAAATATTTTCCCCTGGGAGCCCCAAGGGCGACCCTGCCAACCTTTGAACACTGGCAGATGGGCTGGAGGCCTGGAGCCTGGGGACGGGGCTTTGAGGGTCCGGAAGGAGGGCGGAGCTGTGCGGCCGGCGGAGGCCCCCGAAAGTTCCAGAAAGCGGGTGGGGCGGTCGGCGCGGGAGGCTCAGATCGCTGGAGGCGGCGGGCACGCACACTGCAGGCTCCGAGGGGCACAGGTGAGTTTCCTGAGGCGGGTCGGGACCCAGGCGTGAGACTGGAGTCTGCCCAGGGGCCCCGCTGAGGCAGCCCGGCAGGGCAGCCTCCTCGTCAGCTGCTTGGGCCGCCAGGACGCCGCCTGGGGGTGCGCCGCGCTTCCCTGGATGGGGTGCCCCCACTCCCCTGGGATCTCCACTCCCCTCGGAGCCCCAGGGAGACCCCCCGAACTCAGCTCCTCTCAGGGGTACCAGGGGGACCCCTCAAACTCCACTCGCCTCAGGTTCCTGGGGAGACGCCCCCTACTCCATTCCCCTCAGGGTCCCAGGGAGACCCCCCAACTATGCTCAGGGGTCCCAGGGAGATGCCAGCACCCCAACTCCGCTTCCCTCAGGGGTCCCAGGGTCCCCCTCCCCTTACAGCTCAACTTCCCTCGAGAGTCTGGGGCTGGGGCTCCGTTCAGTTCTTGAGCCCCCTTCCCTCGGGGTGTCCCGGGGGCCGCCCCACCCCCACACTGTCTGTGATTCCCCAAGGCGGGGGTCTCGGGCCGCAGCCCTTGCCACGTTCTGCTGCTCATTCTTTTCTGGCTCCTTGCTTTCGAAGGAGAGAAGGAGGCCTTCGTTTCCAGTCTTTTTGCCTTTTCTAATGGAGCCCTGCTTTTCCTTCCGTGTCCCTTCAGGCTACTTCTGCCAGGTTTCTATTTTTCATTCTTTATTATGACTTTGCCCAAAATATTCTTGACTTCTATCGAGAAGGATTTGGGGGTCCATTTCTTATTTGGAGGTGTGTTCTTAAGTTCCAAACAGATGAGGATTTTCCAGTTAATCCTTCTGGGGTGACTTATTGCTTAATGCCACCATAGTCAGAAAATGGACTCTGAGTGTCCGAAACTGCATTCGGCCCTGAAGTATCTGTCCTTGTCACCTCTTGCAATGTTTTTTGCCTGGAAGCCTGCACTCGCCGACGCTGACGTAACTGTTTCTGCCTTTCAGTTCTACAGCCTCCTTTGCTTTGTGATATTGTCATATACTTTATTTCTATATATGTTATAAACTCAGTATTTCTTGTAGTGGGTCTGCTGATAATAAAATATTCCTACTCTTTTTGTCTGAAGCCATCTTAAGCTTACCCTGTATTTGCCCCATGCATCTCTTCCGTTTCACGGTTCCTGAGTTGTCACCTTTGTGATAAACTGGTAATAGTAAGTAAACTGTTTTCTTGTGCTCTGTAAGCTGTTCTAGCAAATTGTCTAGGAGGAGGTGGTCTTGGAAACCCTTGATTTATAACTGGGCAGTCAGAAGTACACGTGGCCCAGACTTGTGATTGGCATCTGAAGTGGGGGCATTAGGGTGGGACTGAGCCCTTCACCTGTGGGGTCTGCCCTACTCAAGGCAGTGTCAGAATTGAATTGAAATGTTGGACAGTCAGTGTCCAGAGAGTTGGAGAACTGGTTCGTGTGTAAAAACTCACATATTTAGGGTCAGAAGTATGGTGGTGTAGAAATAATTCATACTATAGTCCCTTATTTCTGCCTCTTACACATCCTGTTATTTTTTAAATTTTTTCATCTTTAAAAAATCAATTTAGTAATCTTTTTCTCTTGCTCTTTAATGCTCTCATTAGAATTTTTAAAGTACTTGTATGCTAATGTCAACATTTGAGTGAACTGTGGGTTTATTTCTATTGTTGTTTTATTGATTAGCAATAATTTATTCCTAATTCTTACATATCCTGTGATGTTTTTATTGAACATCTTGCGTTGCGTACAAAATAGCTGGAAAGCTTGGAGGCGGTTGTATGTTACTACTGGGGATGTGTGCCCTCTCCTCTCTCCAGGAGCCTGTGGGAAGGCCTGGACTACTGGCTTGCTCAAAGGTGGAGGCCAATTGGGATGCTTGCGGCTTCAACCTGACCCTGGCTGCCTCTGGAGCCGGCCCTGTCTCTAACCCTAACTGAAGCCATCTTGAGCGGTGCCCTTCCCCTTCTCCTACAGAGTGTGGCTTGTCTCGTGTTGAAGTCAAATAAAATAGATGACTTTCTGAAATTGAAATCTTTTCTTTGGGAGGAAATAATTGTAATTAGGGGTATGGGGGTAGACGGGCTGGCATTCAGTATGTCCGAAGAACAAAGAGAAGGATTTTTAAAATTTGCAGTGGCTCACACCTGTAATCCCAGCACTTTGAGAGGCTGAGGCAGGCAGATCACTTGAGGTCAGGAGTTCAAGACCAGTGTGGCCAACATAGTGAAACCCCGTCTCTACTAAAAATACAAAAATTAGCTGGGCGTAGTGGCGTGCGCCCATAGTCCCAGCTACTCAGGAGGCTGAGGCAGGAGAACTGCTTGAACCCTGGAGGTGGAGGTTGTAGTGAGCCGAGATCACGCCATTGCACTCCAACTCCAACCTGCAGGACAGAGCGAGACTGTTTCAAAAAAAAAGAAAAGAAACTATGTCTCTTTTTTATAAAGAAGAGAAATAGTACATATTGCTGTCTGAGTTTCATTGGCACTAGTAGGATTTTGGGGAGCTGGCAAGCTCTGGTTGATGAGTGAATCAGTGACAGCAGTGGGTGAACCGAGGCTTAGAGTTGCAGCAGGTGGTCTCAGTAGCCATCAGATAAAACTGGTTTCAGGTTACCGCAGGCAGTTTCAGCAGTCAGGCCTCAGAGAAGTACATTCTTGGAGCAATGTTTTCTATCCTGAGTGCTGAATGGTCTCCCTACCTGGCACTCTGCCTTAGTTGGGTGTGACAAGGGTGACCCAATTTGTATGCTCACCTTTCACACCGAATCCTCAGCTCGGATGGGTTTCCCTTTCTAGGCTTTGACTTTCCCCTTGAACCTCATCCCACACACCTGTTCCATCGGGGCCACTGGCTTATGATGGAGACCAGTGGTGTGACTGTGGCAGGCTCCTTCTAGGGGCACTCTGTCTCCTGGGATCTGCCACACTGGGGGGGATTCTACTTGGCCTTCTCTGACTCCCCAGGGTCCCTCCCACCACAGCACTTGGAGGCTCTTCCATGGGAAAACTGTCTTGATCTTTAGGTACCTGGAGATTCTGGGCCACTTTGGTCCCCCGTGAGCCAAGACAGCACTCTGGTTTGCATTCCCTACTGGAGTCCCTGTCTGTAGCCAGCCTGGCTTTCAGCTGGTGCCCAAACTGACAAATGTATTTGCAGTGACAAAGGGTACCCTGGGAAGGGTTCGCCCTCTTCGGAATTTCAGTTTACGTGGGCCTTGGTGCTTCCATATCTGTCCAAGGGCCTTTCAAATGTGACTTTTAACTCTGTGGATTGATTTGCCCGGTTGTCACATTCTGAGCAGCCACAACCTACTGCATCCCATGTAGAAGTGGAAGTGACCTGATTTTTTCCTGACTTTTCAAGGCTGTATGTTTACATTTGCCTCCAATCATTCCTATATGGGAATTCCTTGGGAGTCTAACTTGGAGACTTTGTTTCTTCTGCCTTTGCTCCTGGGGGCTTAATCACTTCTGTGCCTCTGGTTATCTGTGGCACATTTGTATTTGTCATTAGTCAACCGGAGACTGGGGGTCTGAGTGGAGGGTATGTCCCCCTCCAGTGATGGTTTCTGTTGGCTTCCCAGGGTGAGGATGACTCATGACCACTTGCAAGTGGTTTTTGTGTCTGGGGTTTATGATCACACAGTCATACACGTTCTAACTCCAGACTGACTGTTGAGAAAGCCTCTGGGTAAGGAATTCCTGGGAAACACACTGTTTTCATGCATCCTCTGGAAGATGAGGCCCGAAGTTACCAGGGTCTCTGTTTGCTGATGCTGATGATCCACATTTTCTAGCCCACTCTGCTTCTCTGACACCTTTAGTCTTGAGGAGCCATGCTCTGTGAAGGAATCCAAGCTCTCATTTCCCACTCACCTCGGCCCTGGCTCTGTCTCCAGGACCTGTTCTACTACAAAACCTAAAGCTCTGGGCGCTGGGTGTCAACCTGTGCCCCAGGAAATCATACAGTTACTGTGGACTTTCCAGTTTGCTTTCTTCTAGTATTCCATTGTAGCTCTTGGGTATTTTCCCATCTGCCCCAAGATCCAGCTGGAAATCAGTGAACACATTTGATGGGAGTTTTCCTGCATGTGCTCTGGGCATTGACAGTGGAAGGGTGTTCAGAATGTCTGCTGTGCCCTCATGGAGGAAGAGGGCCTCAGTGTACATGCTCTGGGTCAGTAGGTGCCCTTGAGCCCAGCTTTGGGAGCAAGTGTTGGATGAGTGAAGGAGGCATCCAGGGAAAGCAGGCAGGACAGAGTGGAGATGGGGCTGCTGGGTCTCAGGGGAATGGGCATGGAGTGGGTAGGAGATCCACCTAGGGAGGCTGGCTGGCCGGGCGAGTCAGGAGCCCCTTCCAAGGGTGGACACTGACAGGCCCTCAGTCTTGGTCTCCTGCATCCCAGAGGTACCAGCCCATCTTTTTTCCCAAACTTGATGACCTAGGGCTAGGGGCATTTTGAATCTCAGCCTTGCCCACTGGAGCTGGACTTGGTACACAGGGTGGGGCAAAGTGGGTACTGGATCCTGATCGTCCCTATCCCTGGGGTGTGGCTTCTTGCTGCACAGTCAGCTTCTAGTTTTGTAGCCCCAGCTGCTCCTGCGGTGGAGGGAGCTACAGATCAGGCTCTGACCCCCTCCAGGTGGGGCCTTCGCGTGAGGGGAGTCAGCAGGCATCAGCAGCTGGGCCCAGGGAGTTGCCCCACTGAGCACTGCGGGCTGACCTGCTCCCAGCCAGGGAGATGGAGCTTCCCCCTTGAGTCGGGCTGCTGAAGGGGGGTAGGGGATGGAGACAGCGCGTTTGCAGGAGTAAGGGTGCAGTTGGGTCCCTGCGAGAAAATGTCTCAGTTGTGGCAACTGATTGGTGACCTGGGGGGCGTTTCTGAGCCCACAGTGCTGGCATCAGGACTCAGGTGTGAGGTGCCCCAGACCCTCCCCTTGCCAGTAATTAGCTGATGGCTCAGTGATGCCCAGGGTGAAGGAAGACTTGATTTTGGGAGGGGAGTTCTCTCGTAATGACACTGAAGATGCCTTCAAGTTGGGCTTCTGGCATGTTCTGCCCTCGCTCCCCTTCTGTAGTCACCTCGGCCCTCGTGTTGCTGAGCTGTATGTGGGAGCGGGAAGCGCGTCAGTGGGCGGAGTATTTGAGAACATTTCACAAGCCGCTGTTGAGGTTCAGAATCAACCAGCAGATACAGAAAAATATTTCGGAGCGTGGGGACCCTTGGGTGAGCTGCCACATGAAGCAGCCCCAGGACCTCCCTGGCTCGAGGAGTGACAGCGAGTTTGTCTGAGGTGAGGGCACAGGCCTGGCGAAGCCTCGTGTGTGGGTGAGACCTGCCCGACCCCAGTGCCTTACCCGAGGAGCTACTGGCCCAGTGGGGGAGGCATTCAGGTGGGCAGAGTCAGGGAGACTCATGAGGCCGTTGAGGCCAGGGGCATAGAGCTGGCCAAGGAGCCATGGCTCACTAACGTGTTGTATGGGGCTCCTTCCCTTCAGGTCCAGGCTCCTGCGTGAAGTGATGCTCCTCTTTGCCTTACTCCTAGCCATGGAGCTCCCATTGGTGGCAGCCAATGCCACCATGCGCGCTCAGTGTAAGTATCATTCCCTCTCACTGTCCTGGAGAGGACGAGAATTCACCTGGGGTGCTGGGGGTCACTGGGATGATTGGCTGCAACGTGGAGCAAGTCTCCGTTAGCTGGGGCCTGCATTGTCTGTGTAATCAGGGGTGGGCACTAGGGCAGTCCAGGAGTAGTCATGAGCAAGGAGAGGGTTAGGATGAAGGAACAGCTGACCAGGGACCAAGGGGGAACTTTGATGTGGCCCTTCCCCATCAGCGCCAGGCAGGAGGGGCTCTGTCCAGGGAAACCCAGGAGGATGCCGGACCCCTGTGAGTATCCAGTCTTCCTTGGCGAGGTGAGCCAGGTCTGCAGAGCATAGCAATCCCATATGTGACCACCAATGGCGCTCTCTGGAGCCTGCGTTGGAGAGCAGGGAAAGCTCTCCTTGTGCCTGGCCTCCCTCCCAGGAGCTAGCCTGGGCCAGACTCAGACTGCATAGAGAGCTGAGCTGTGCAGGCTAGGAGAAGTCCTTGGAAGCAGAGGGGAAGGTCTGGCCGTTGAAGAAGGGTGGAGTGAGCTGGTAATGGGTGGAAAAGGCGTGGTGGAGCAGAAGCCTGAAGCCTGCTTTCTCCCCTCTCAGGGACTTACAGTTTGAGATGCCATGACTGTGCGGTCATAAATGACTTCAACTGTCCCAACATTAGAGTATGTCCGTATCATATTAGGCGCTGTATGACAATCTCCATTCGTAAGTACTCTTTGTCATTTTGACACATTGTAGATTAGTCCCCTACCTGGGTAGTTTCTGGGGCCAGGGCCAGTCTGCTTTCTTCTCTGCACCCAGCTCTGTTTCCCCTTCCCTCATGTCCTCCCATCCTGAGTGCGTTTCTGCACGCTTTGGTCTCAGCCTCATGATAGGCCAGCATGCATCATCTTGTAGAGCCAGGTACTCTGCAAAGTAGTACAATCTGTCCACACATCTGCAGCGTCTCCAGGGGGTAGGAGCATTGCTGGACCTCAGAGCCTCTACTGTCCCTGGTTGTGTGTGTAGACACCCCATGCTGCCTGGGCGAGTCCTCACTGGCCATTCAATTTCTGGTAGTCTAGAGAGTGCTTCCAGCTCGGCATATCAAAGCAGTGGATGGGCCATGGACTCCCCCCAGGGAAAAACCTACCACACACAGATGGGAAGGACAAGCATGAGGTCAGGGCACAGCCTGCACTTCCAGGATGCTCTTGCTTCTTCCTCAGAGCCCTCTGGTGCCCTCTCTCCCCAGGGCCCTAACCTGCAGAAGATGTATGGCCAGAGGCCCAGTGACCAATGGAGCAAGCAGGGAGGGTGCAGCCAGTGTATGTCCTGGCGCACAGGTGGAGGCCTTGTCTGGGGCCCTGCTCAGGGCCTTTCCTGTAGCCCTTTTGTCCCCGGTGTCTGTGGTTGTGCTTGCAACTTCACATGTCATTCTGTGTTCTAAGCTTTGTGCAAAAATAATCCCCTGATTACCACCTCGGTGTGGTTTGGCTATGTCCCCACCCAGATCTCATCTTGAATTGTAACTCCCATAATCCCCGTGTGTCATGGGAGGGACCTGGTGGGAGGTAGTTGAATCATGTGGGTGGTTACCCTCATGATGTTCTCGTGATAGTGAGTTCCCACAAGATCTGATGGTTTTATAAGGAGCTTTTCCCCGGCACTTCTCCTTCCTGCCATCATTTGAAGCATGTGTTTGCTACCCCTTCTGCTGTCATTGTAAGTTTCCTGAGGCCTCCCCAGCCACGCGGAACTGTGAGTCAGTTAAACCTCTTTCCTTTATAAATTGCCCAGTCTCGGGCAGTTCTTTATAGCAGCGTGAGAAGAGACTCATACACACCTCTTCTTCAGACCAACTGCTGATTTGGGACATGAGCAGGAGGCTGAGAATCTGGGCTTTGTCTCCACAGTGGCCACTGCTGGGGACCTTGATGGCATGGTTTTGTCATGTTGGGATTACTGCCTCTAAATGAGGCTGAGAACTATCTTTCCCATAACTCCCTCATGGGGTAATAGTTGGCAAAAAGAGGAACTTGAGTGAGATTCGCAAGGTATGGGTGAAGCAGAGATCACTCTTCTGGAAGGTCACGATGGTTTAGTGAAGTGAAGGACACTGGTGGACTCCAATCTGTCCTCCTTCATGTCCACCCCATCTTCTCCACTTTTGAGCCTTTGACTGAAAGCAATTCTAAGACTCCAGCAGGTATTTGGCCACTGGCCTGCCTAGGTGATGGGTACTCCAGTGGCGCAGTTTAAACGTCTCTGCAAGAGACTCCTCTGCACAGCCTTACTTGAGAGGATAACGGTGCATGGCCTTTGATATTGCCCTGCAGAGTTGGGCTGTTCCAGCCTGCCCCAGTGTAAGTGACCTAGCTCTGGACTGTTCCTCTGATCTTCAGCCTTACCTGACTGACTTCCTTTCTTGGCTCCCCCATGGTCATGGCAGCTGTAACACTTTTATTTAATAACTTAGACCTAGACTGTTTTAGAGGCTCCATTTTCCTGAATGAACCCTGATGGATATTAGGACAAAGAAATTGGGAATGCTGGAATGCTGGGACATTTTTCCTTTCAGGAGATTTGCTGATTTCTGGGGCTGTGCAGGATGGTAAGCAAAAGACCTCTATGGAAAGAAACGCAGGCAGTGTCCTGAGACAAGGGGCCTGGGTATGAGGCATATAGGAACTCTGCACTATCTCTGCAACTTTTCTGAAAACCTAAAACTATTTTTAAAATAAAAGGTTCATACACACACACACACACACACACACACACACACACACACACACACACACCATAACCCCACTACCTTGTGGATTCAATAACAGAATTGCAATGTGGTTTACAATTTGAAACCCATCAGTTTAATTCACCATATTAACAAAGAAAAGGGCAGAGATGATTGTAGATGCTGAAATGTTTTGATAAAATCCAACACCCTTTCCAAATCTCTGAGGGAAATGTCTACCATCACCACTTCTATTCCCAATGGAACTGGAGTTCTTAGGTAGTTCAGTTAGGCAAGAGGAAGTATTAAGTCTCATGGAGAGGAGAAAGAAAGAATTTAAACTGCTTACTGTTCATCAGAGACAACAAACTTCAAATAACAGATATCTTTAGGAAAGATCCTGGATACAAGATAAGTATTCAAAAATCAGTTTACAAAATCAGTTGTCCTTTTGTACATCAAGAAACAGATTGAAAATGAAATCCAAGGAATGGTGCTCTTTAAAGTATCACAAAATCAAGTACCACAAATCTAACTGGATTTGTGCAAGATTTCAACACTCAAACTGCAAGAACACTATTGAAGACTTAAAACACCATTAAAGACTTAAACACATGGAATTGTACACTATACTTATGGATCATGAGAATCAAAAGAGTAAGGATATCTCTTCTCTAATTAACCTACAAATCCAAAAGAATTTCAGTCAAAGTCTCAGCAGGGGTGTGTTTGTGTTTTGACAAGTTGGTGCCAAATGCTTTTTGAAAATATGAAGGGCTAGGAATAGCCAAAGCAGTCTTGGGGAAAAAGAAAAAAGCTCGAGGACTTGTGCTCTGAACTATCAAAATTATTCATATAGTTTCCTTAATCAAAACGGTTTGGTGTTGGATCCTGTGGTCAGGATTGAAAGATAACAACACTAGAAGAGAAATAATTCAGAAAAAGCCACATACTTCTGGTTTCTTGATCTCTGACAAAGTTGACCCTGCAGTGCAGTAGGTAAAGACACTTCTCTGCGCTGAGCAGTGGTGGATATGTTAGATATTTATACACAATATCTGCACCATATAAAAGAAGCAGTTTCAGATGGTTTGTAGATCTCAATGTAAATATTAAACCAATAAAGTTTTTAGAGAAAAATGTAAAATGCTGTATTTATGACTTTTAGGAATTAAGAATTTAAAAAATCGAACAAAATAGTGCTAGTCACATAAGAATGAAATTGATAGGTTGAATTACCTTTAACTTCAAAACTTCTGTTCCTAAGAAGATACCTGTGAAATAGTATAACCGCAAGCCACGGATGAGGAAAAAGCATTTCAAAACATGTATTTACTAAAGTACTTGTGTTCATAATATAATGAACTTATTCCTATGAATTAATAAAAAACTGATCAATGGAAATTTAAACAAAAGGTTTAAAGGGAATTTGCCAGAAAATGGTGTCTGAATGTGTAACATACATAAGAAAAGTTGTTCACTGTCGTTCTTCTTGAAAGAAATGCAGCTTAAAACCACAACACAATAACACCACAGGAAATGACTCAATATCCTAAAGTGATCATACCACGTGTTGTCAGGGTTCTGAAGTGTGCACAATCCCTCAGACTATAGATAAGTTCAACCCAGTGTAGAAAACTCTTCGACGTTGTCTGCTAAAGCTGCGTATCAAACACTGAGACTCAGCGCTTCTACTCCTAGGTACATAGCTAATTATAAAAAAGCTTATACAGGCTCACCTCAAGGCAAATACAAGACAAGAGTATTCATTGCAGCACTATTTGGAGTAGACAAAAACCAGAAACAACCTCAATGTCCATCAACAATAAATTGTGGTATGTTCACCAATGTAATGCTATGCAATTTTGAGAATGAACAATATACAACAGTGTGCAACAATAGGGATAAATTTCATAAACACAGATTAGAGCAAAAGAAGCCATCCACAAAAGCAGATATAATGTATAATTTCATTTCATAAAGTTCAAAACCAAACAGAACTAACCTATAGGTTTAGAAGCCCATACATTTCCTGTCTTTGGCCTGGGCTGCTCACAGCCGTGTCTGCGTGGAGGAACAGAGTGAAGAATCCTGGGG
Source organism: Pan paniscus (assembly GCF_029289425.2). Classification (NCBI taxonomy): domain Eukaryota; kingdom Metazoa; phylum Chordata; class Mammalia; order Primates; family Hominidae; genus Pan; species Pan paniscus. The sequence continues at coordinate 160,282,104 of NC_073256.2, forward strand.
CTCTCTCGCAGCTCTGTTTCTGATGCTGCATGCTGAGTACTGGCTGTGGGCACTTGGTGACAATCCATTGAGTTGTGGACTTATGGTCAGGCACATTTCTGTAGAATGGTGAACTCCAATAAACTTTTTAAATGGAAAATAACAGAAAACAAGTGACTGGTTCGTATTCCTCAGTTGTTTCTGGTGTTATAGAGGAGACAAGACCCAGAGCCATGAATAGATAAATCAATTATGGTAAGTTCCAGAATAAAGTATTTGTGTAAACACTGGATAGACTTCGAGGGGAACAGAAGTAGTGATGAGGGCCAAGGTATTTAACCCAGGGATTCTTGAAGGAGGTGTTAGATGGAGCTTTGGTCAGGTGGCATTGGTCAGCTGAGGCCACTGGACAAGCCCTCTAGCGAAGGTTATTGATCACATTAGTCGTGATCACATTAGTTGCGATCGATAACCTTCACCAGAGGGCGTGTCCATTGGATAACATGTACCTAGTTGGAATGGTGCATCAAGTCTGTACTGGGGAGGAGGTTGGCACCAAGGGCTCAAGAGCATTTATATGTTGGTCCAGCAGACTGAAACACCAGGCTGAGGGTCCCAGGAAGGGGTTTACCCTAGAAGGGTCTTGCCAACTGCAGAAAATCTAGTTAAGGCTACATTAATATGGGCACCTCTGTTAAAGGTGCATGTGATCTCTAGACCATAAGTGAAACATGATTTCTGGTCTGCATTTAATTTCTCGGGCTCTAGAATTCTTACCATAAGAAATGAACAGGACATTTCATTGTGCGTAGCTACATGACAGGGTACCATAATATCATTTTGGGAGGGCCAGAGGCCTAAAGATGGCAGGTTAGATAGAAAACTGTCTCCAGAAGAAGTTGTTCTGGGAGTGATGAGACCCGCTAGTGGACTTGGATATTCTCTCTCAGTCAAGTGTTCTAGACAATATTATCACAGCTGGGAGTGTAGAATGTGTACATGGAGCTAATTATGGTTGAATGTGAGGTGTATGTGCTTCAATATTTACAAGCAGAAAATGTGAAATCAATTATTTTCATTGCTGCTTCTTTTTTTAGGCATAAATTCTTGTGAACTACTTGTTTATAAGAACTGTACACACAACTGCACATTTGTATATGCAGCTGAACAGCCTCCTGAAGCCCCAAGAAAAATCTTCAAAACTAATAGCTTCTACTGGGTTCGTTGTTGTAATAGCATGGTTTGCAATGCAGGAGGACCTACTAATCTTGAAAGGGACATGTTACCCGATGAAGTAACTGAGGAGGAGCTTCCAGAAGGAACTGTGAGGCTGGGGGTGTCAAAACTGTTGCTGAGTTTTGCCTCTATCATAGTCAGCAATATATTGCCATGAGGACCCCTCCTTGGAGGGTCTGACCATCTTCACCTGTTCCGCAGAGAAATGTTGCTCTCCATTATTCCCTTGTAAGCCAGAGACCCTTATCCACTGCTCCTCTAGGTGGCCCATTTATGGTTTGTTGTAAGAGAAAAATAAAAAAAAATATTGTTTAGTGGAGATGTTCATGAGCATTTGTTGGCCTGCATGTACTTGAGCACTCATAGTGGAGTCCCTATTCATATCTGTTCTTCCCTCCCTTGCTCTGTATTCAGGGATTACTTTGTGGTTTTATTATAATCAGTTGCTGTAGCTATTAATTGATTTTGGTAGTTTTGTCTTTGCGCTTCATACTAAAGTTATGAGTGGGTTGCACACTGCAGTTACAGCATTGCAATATTTTGGTTTGTCTGTGTACTTAATTTTACCCTAGGTTTTATACTTTCAGATGTTTTCTTTTTATACATGAGTGTTTTTTTCTTTCAGTTTGAAGAGCTCCCTTTAGTGTTTCTTGTAAGACAGATGTGGTGGTGGTGAATTCTCTCAGCTTTTGTTTGGGAGAGACTTTATTTCTCCTTCATATTTGAAGTCCAGTTTTGCTGGATACATTATTCTTGGATGACAGTTGAGGATTTTTTTTTCTGTTCAACGCTTTCAAAATGTCATACCACTCACTCCTGGCCTGTAGAGTTTCCCTTAAGAATTCTGTTGCCAGATGAACTGGAGCTCCTTTACATGTCTGCCTATTTTCTCTTGCCATTTTTAGGGTCCTCTTTTTGTCCTTGACCTTTAAGAGTTTGATTATTATATGTGTCAGGGTAGTCCTATTTGGGTCAGATCTCTTTGGTGTTCTCTAACTTTCCTGTACCTGAATATTTATCTCTTCTTCAAGTTTTGGAAATTTTTCTGTTTTTATTTTTTGAACAGCTTCCTACCCCTGGTGCTTGCTTAACTCCCTCTTAAACACCAGTAATTCTTAGATTTGGTCTTTTGAGGTAATTTTCTATATCTTATAGGTTATTGCCATTCCTTTTCATTCTTCTCTCTTTTTTCTCCTTTGTGTACTTTCAAATAGCTGTCTTCAGGTTCATTGATTCTTACCTCTGCTTTATTTATTTTGCTGTTGAAAGCCTGTAATGAATTTTTCAGTTCAGCAAATATATCTCTCATTTCCAAGGTTTCTGTTTGACTTTTTAGATTATTTCAGTGTCTTCGTTAATTATTTCTCATAAATTTCTGAATTGCTTTTCTTTGTTATCTTGGAGATCACTGAGTTTCCTTAAAACTACTATTTTGAATTCTTGGTCAGAGAATTCACATATTGCTGTCTCTTTAGGGTCAGTTACTGGTTCCTTGCCTTGTTCGGTTGGGGAGGTCATGGCTCCCTGTTTGCCATTGTTTCTTGTGAATGTATGTCTATGTCCTTGCACAGAAGAATTATGTATTTATTTCAGACTTCTCTGTCTGGCTTCTTTTTGTTTCGTGTGTGTGTGTGTGTGTGTGTGTGTGTGTGTGTGTGTGTGTGTGTGTGTGTTTTAAGACAAGGTCTCACTCTGTCACCCAGGCTGGAATGTGGTGGTGATTGTGGCTCACTGCAACTCCACATTCCAGGCTCAGGTGATCCTGCTACCTCAGTCTCCTGAGTAATTCAGACCAGCTAATTTTGTTTTTTTTTTTAATAGAGATGAGGTTTTCCTGTGTTGCCCAAGCTGCTTTCAAACTCCTGGGCTCAAGTGATCTTCCCACCTCGACCTCCCAAAGTGCTGGGATTACAGGTGTGAGCCACCACACCCAGCCTGGTTTTTACTGGATATGTTTCATTAGAGATTTTTGTAATTTATCTGTTTCTTTCCTTTTTTCCTGCTAGGTTGCTGCCTCCTCTTCTGCACTAGATGGCAACTTAAGCCCAACTTTGCCTTGGTTCTAGTCAACAGTAGAGTACTACCAGTCCCAAAGAGAGAGGCCCCAAGAGGATATCCTGGTCATGTGGGAAGGCTGACCAGGGCTGCATGCCTGGGGGCCTGTGGGACTTACTTCCTACAGCATGGCACTGTGAACAGCCACATGATTTAGTGTCTCCTTTGGCTGAGTTACACAGCAGAGTTTTCAAGGGTGGGATGGGAGTCCCATTTCCCCTTTTGTCTCTGACTTTCCTCAGAAATATTTTTCCCTTCAGGCACTCCTGTTGATACCTCTAGGTTGAAGCAGGGGCAGGTCTCCTGCCAGGAAACCCAACATGGGAAGGAAGCTGGTTGTCTGCCTCCATGTCACTTTGTCCAGTGTAGAAACTGTGAGTCAGGGGGAAATGTTCTGCACATTTGGTGCTGAGCAGACTGGGGAGAGGGGCATTGTGGGCATGTAAATCCCATTTTCTTACATCTGCTCTAGGAGTTTTTTTACTTTTCTGTGGCCCCAGGAACTATCTCATCCTCATATTTGAGTCCTGGGATATTGCTGGTGATAATCTCAGTGCTGTGTATTTGGTTTTGGTTTTCTTTGAGATGGGAGGGAAGCCAGCTTGCTTGTACACTGCCATCATGGAAACTTGGACTTGTGTTCTCTTAGGTATATTCCTAGTAGTGGAATTGTTGGGTTCTATGGTAACTCTCTAGATAATTATTAAAGAGACTATGAGACTGTTTTCCAGAGTGACTGCACCATTTTACAGTCCCACCAGCCATGTATGAGGGTTCTAGCACTTGTTATTACCTGACGTTTTTTATTTTAGTCTTTCTAGTAGATGTGAAGTGCCATCTCATTGTGGTTTTGATTTGCATTTCCCATATGACTAATGACATTGAGTATCTTTGCCTGTGTTTTTTGGCCATTTGTTTATCTTCCTTGATTGTAAGAGTACTTTATATACTCATGATACAAATCCCTGATCATATAGATGATTAGCAAATACTGTCTCCCATTCTGTGGTTTGTCCTTTCACTTTTGAGAGTGTGCTTTGAAGCACACATGTTTTCAATTTTGGTGAAGTCCAAACTATCTATTTTTTCTTTTCTTGCTCATATTCTTGGTGCCATGACCTTCACCAAACCCAAGGTCAGTAAGGATTACATCTATGTTTCCTTCTAAGACTGTTATTTTTTGCTCTTATGATTAGATCTTTGATCAATTTCAGATTAATTTTCATATATGGTCTGAGATAAGAACCCAACTTCATTCTTTTCCACATAGTTATCAAGTTTCAATACCATTTGTTGGAAAGATTATTCTGTCCCCAATGGATGGTCTTGGCACCTTTGTAAAAAAGTCAGGTGACAGGGGTGGTCTGTTCCAAGATGGCCATATAGGAACAGCTCCAGTCTGCAGCTCCCAGTGTGATCGATGCAGAAGATGGTGATTTCTGCATTTCCAGCTGAGATACCTGGTTCATCTCATTGGGACTGGCTGGACAGTGGGTGCAGCCCATGGAGTGTGAGCCAAAGCAGGACAGGGCATCGCCTCACCTGGGAAGTGCAAGCAGTCACGGGATTTCCCTTTCCTAGCCAAGGGAAGCTGTGACAGACTATACCTGGAAAATCAGAACGCTGCCACCTAAATAATGAGCTTTTCCAACAGTCTTAGCAAATGGCACACCAGGATATTATATCCCACGCATGGCTCAGTGGGTCCCACGCCCATGGAGCCTTGCTCACTGCTAGTCCAAGATTGAACTGCAAGGCAGCAAGCCTGTCTAGGGGAGGGGCGTCCACCCTTGCTGAGGCTTGAGTAAGTAAACAAAGCAGCTGGGAAGCTCGAACTGGGTGGAGCCCACCACAGCTCAATGAGGCCCACCTGCCTCTGTAGACTCCACCTCTCGGGGCAGGGCACAGCTGAACAAAAGGCAGCAGAAACTTCTGCAGACTTAAAAGTCCCTGTCTGACAGCTCTGAAGAGAGCAGTGGTTCTCCCAGCACGGTATTTAAGCTCTGAGAACAGACAGACTGCCTCCTCAAGTGGGTCCCTGACCCCTGTGTAGCCTAACTTAGATACACCTCCCAGTAGGGGCCAACTGACACCTCATACAGCTGGGTGGCCCTCTGAGATGAAGCTTCCAGAGGAAGTATCAGGCAGCAATATTTGCTGTTCCACAGCCTCTGCTGGTGATACCCAGGCAAACAGGGTCTGGAGTGGACCTCCAGCAAACTCCAACAGACCTGCAGCTGAGGGACCTGACTGTTAGAAGGAAAACTAACAAACAGAAAGGAATAGCATCAGCATCAACAAAAAAGAATATCCACACCAAAACCCCATCTGTAGGTCACCATCATCAAAGACCAAAGGTAGATAAAACCACAAAGATGGGGAGAAACCAGAGCAGAAAAGCTGAAAATTCTAAAAACCAGAGCATCCCTTCTCCTCCAAAGGGTCACAGTGCCTCGCCAGCAATGGAACAAAGCTGGATGGAGAATGACTTTGACGAGTTGGCAGAAGTAGGCTTCAGAAAGTCGGTAATAACAAACTTCTCCAAGCTAAAGGAGGATGTTCAAACTCATTGCAAGGAAGCTAAAAACCTTGAAAAAAGATTAGGTGAATGACTAACTAGAATAAACAGTGTAGAAAAGACTTTAAATGACCCGATGGAGCTAAAAGCCATGGCAAGAGAACTATGTGATGCATGCACAAGCTTCAGTAGCCCATTTGATCAACTGGAAGAAAGGGTATCAGTGATTGAAGATCAAATTAATGAAATGAAGTGAAAAGAGAAGTTTAGAGAAAAAAGAGTAAAAAGAAACAAAGCCTCCAAGAAATATGGGACTATGTGAAAAGACCAAATCTACGTTTGATTGGTGTACCTGAAAGTGAGAGGGAGAATGGAACCAAGCTGGAAAACATTCTTCAGGATATTATCCAGGAGAACTTCCCCAACCTAGCAAGGCAGACCAACATTCAAATTCAGGAAATACAGAGAACACCACAAAGATACTCCTCGAGAAGAGCAACCCCAAGACACATAATTGACAGATTCACCAAGGTTGAAATGAAGGAAAAAATGTTAAGGGCAGCCAGAGAGAAAGGTTGGGTTACCCACAAAGGGAAGCCCATCAGACTAACAGTGGCTCTCTTGGCAGAAACTCTATAAGCCAGAAGAGAGTGGGGGCCAATATTCAGCATTCTTAAAGAAAAGAATTTTCAACCCAGAATTTCATATCCAGCCAAACTAAACTTCATAAGTGAAGGAGAAATAAAATCCTTTACAGACAAGCAAATGCTGAGAGATTTTGTCACCACCAGGCCTGCCCTACAAGAGCTCCTGCAGGAAGCACTAAACATGGAAAGGAACAACCGGTACCAGCCACTGCAAAAACATGCCAAATTGTAAAGACCATCAAAGCTAGGAAGAAACTGCATGAACTAATGGGCAAAGTAACAGGCTAACATCATAATGACAGGATCAAATTCACACATAACAATATTAACCTTAAATGTAAATGGGCTAAATGCCCCAATTAAAAGACACAGACTGGCAAATTGGATAAAGAGTCAAGACCCATCAGTGTGCTCTATTCAGGAGACCCATCTCATGTGCAGAGACACACATAGGCTCAAAATAAAGGGATGGAGAAAGATCTACCAAACAAATGGAAAGCAAAAAAAAGCAGGGGTTGCAATCCTAGTCTCTGATAAAACAGACTTTAAACCAGCAAAGATCAAAAGAGACAAGGCCATTACATAATGGTAAAGGGATCAATTCAACAAGAAGAGCTAACTATCCTAAATATATATGCACCCAGTACAGGAGCACCCAGATTCATAAATCAAGTTCTTAGAGACCTAAAAAGAGACTTAGACTCCCACACGATAATAATGGGAGACTTTAACACCCCACTGTCAATATTAGACAGATCAACGAGACAGAAGGTTAACAAGGATATCCAGGACTTGAGCTCAGCTCTGCACCAAGCAGACCTAATAGGCATCTACAGAACTCTCCACCCCAAATCAACAGAATATACATTCTTCTCAGAACCGTATCACACTTATTCCAAAATTGACCACATGGTTGGAAGTAAAGCACTCCTCAACAAATGTAAAAGAACAGAAATCACAACAAACTGTCTCTCAGACCACACTGCAATCAAATTAGAACCCAGGATTAAGAAACTCACTCAAAACTGCACAACTACATGGAAACTTAACAACCTGCTCCTAAATAACTACTGGGTAAATAACGAAGGCAGAAATAAAGATGTTCTTTGAAACCAATGAGAACGATGACACAATGTACCAGAATCTCTGGGACACATTTAAAGCAGTGTGTAGAGGGAAATTTATAGCACTAAATGCCCACAAGAGAAAGCAGGAAAGATCTAAAATTGACACCCTAACATCACAATTAAAAGAACTAGAGAAGCAAGAGCAAACACATTCAAAAGCTAGCAGAAGGCAAGAAATAACTAAGATCAGAGCAGAACTGAAGGAGATAGAGACACAAAAAACCCTTCAAAAAAATCAATGAATCCAGGAGCTGGTTTTTTGAAAAGATCAACAAAACTGATAGACTGCTAGCAAGACTAATAAAGAAGAAAAGAGAGAAGAATCAAATAGACAAAAATGATAAAGGGCATATCACCACCAATCCCACAGAGATACAAACTACTATCAGAGAATACTACAAACACCTCTATGCAAATACACTAGAAAATCTAGAAGAAATGAATAAATTTCTGGACACATACACCCTCACAGGACTAAACCAGGAAGAAGTTGAATCGCTGAATAGACCAATAACAGGCTCTGAATTTGAGGCAATAGTTAATAGCCTACCAACCAAAAAAAGTCCAGGACCAGATGGATTCACAGCTGAATTCTACCAGAGGTAAAAAGAAGAGCTGGTACCATTCCTTCTGAAACTATTCCAATCAATAGAAAAAGAGGGAATCCTCCCTAACTCATTGTATGAGGCCAGCATCATCCTGATACCAAAGCCTGGTAAGGACACAACAAAAAAAAAGAGAATTTTTTTAGACCAATATCCCTGATGAACATCGATGCAAAAATCCTCAATAAAATATTGGCAAACCGAGTCCAGCAGCACATCAAAAAGCTTAGCCACCAAGATCAAGTTGGCTTCATCCCTGGGATGCAAGGCTGGTTCAACATATGCAAATCAATAAATGATTTTACATCACATAAACAGAACCAAAGACAAAAACCACATGATTATCTCAATAGATGCAGAAAAGGCCTTTGACAAAATTCAATAGCCTTTCTTGCTAAAAACTCTCAATAAACTAGGTATTGATGGAATGTATCTCAAAATAATAAGAACTATATGTGACAAACCCACAGCCAGTATCATACTGAATGGGCAAAAACTGGAAGCATTCCCTTTGAAAACTGGCACAAGACAGGGATGCCCTCTCTCACCAGTCCTATTCAAAGTAGTGTTGGAAGTTCTGGCCAGGGCAATCAGGCAAGAGAAGGAAATAAAGGGTATTCAGTTGGGAAAAGAGAAAGTCAAATTGTCCCTGTTTGCAGATGACATGATTGTATATTTAGAAAACCCCATCGTCTCAGCCCAAAATCTTCTTAAGCTGATAAGCAACTTCAGCAAAATCTCAGGATACAAAATCAATGTGCGAAAATCGTAAGCATTCTTGTACACCCATAACAGACAAACAGAGAGCCAAATCATGAGTGAACTCCCATTCACAATTGCTTCAAAGAGAATAAAATACCTAGGAATCCAACTTACAAGGGATGTGAAGGACCTCTTCAAGGAGAACTACAAACCACTGCTCAGTGAAATAAAAGAGGACACAAACAAATGGAAGAACATTCCATGCTCATGGATAGGAAGAATCAATATCGTGAAAATGGCCATACTTCCCAAGGTAATTTATAGGTTCAATGCCATCCCCATCAAGCTACCAATGACTTTCTTCACAGAATTGGAAAAAACTACTTTAAAGTTTATATGGAACCAAAAAAGAGTCCGCATTGCCAAGACAATCCTCAGCCAAAAGAACAAAGCTGGAGGCATCATACTACCTGACTTCAAACTATACTACAAGCCTACAGTAACCAAAACAGCATGGTACTGGTACCAAAACAGAGAACTAGACCAATGGAACAGAACAGAGGCCTCAGAAATAACACCACACACCTACAACCATCTGACCTTTGACAAACCTGACAAAAGTAAATGGGGAAAGGATTCCCTATTTAATAAATGGTGCTGGGAAAACTGGCTAGCCATATGTAGAAAGCTGAAACTGGATCCCTTCCTTACACCTTATACAAAAATTAATTCAAGATGGATTAAAGACTTAAATGTTAGACCTAAAACCATAAAAACCCTAGAAGAAAACCTAGGCAATACCATTCAGGACATAGGCATGGGCAAGGACTTCATGACTAAAACACCAAAAGCAATGGCAACAAAAGCCAAAATAGATAAATGGGATCTAATTAAACTAAAGAGCTTCTGCACAGCAAAAGAAACCACCATCAGAGTGAACACGCAGCCTACAGAATGGGAGAAAATGTTTGCAATCTACCCATCTGACAAAGGGCTAATATCCAGAATCTACAAACAACTTAAATTTACAAGAAAAAAATCAAACAACCCCATGAAAAAGTGGGCAAAGGATATGAACAGACACTTCTCAAAAGAAGACATTTATGCAGCCAACAGACACATGAAAAAATCCTCATCACCCCTGGTCATTGGAGAAATACAAATCAAAACCACAATGAGATACCATCTCACACCAGTTAGAATGGTGATCATTAAAAAGTCAGGAAACAACAGGTGCTGGAGAAGATGTGGAGAAATAGGAACACTTTTACACAGTTGGTGGGACTGTAAACTAGTTCAACCATTGTGGAAGTCAGTGTGGCGATTCCTCAGGGATCTAGAACTAGAAATACCATTTGACCCAGCCATCCCATTACTGGGTATATACCCAAAGGATTATAAAAACTGCTACTATAAAGACACACGCACACATATGTTTACTGCGGCACTGTTCACAATAGCAAAGACTTGGAACCAACTCAAATGTCCATCAATGATAGACTGGATCAAAAAAATGTGGCATATATACACCATGGAATACTATGCAGTCATAAAAAAGGATGAGTTCATGTCCTTTGTAGCGACATGGATGAAGCTGGAAATCATCATTCTGAGCAAACTATCACAAGGACAGAAAACCAAACATCGCATGTTCTCACTCATAGGTGAGAATTGAACAGTGAGAACCCTTGGACACAGGGCAGGGAACATCACACACTGGGGCCTGTCGTGGGGTCAGGGGGCTTGGAGAGGGATAGTAGTAGGAGAAATACCTAATGTAAATGATGAGTTAATGGGTGCAGTAAACAAACACAGCACACGTATACATATGTAACAAACCTGCACGTTGTGTACATGTACCCTAGAACTTAAAGTACAATTTTTAAAAAGTGACCATAGATGTATGGCTTTATTTCTGGACTCACAATTCTGTTCTATTGATCTATCTGTCTGTCCTTGTGCCAGTATTTCACTGTTTTCATTATTTCTACTTTGTAGTAAATTTTTAAATTGAGAAGTGTGAGTCTTTCTACTTTACTCTTTTTCAAGACTATTTTGGCATTTGTGGGTCTCTTGCAATTCCATATGAATTGTATAATCAGCTTACCAATTTCTACAAAGAAGAGATTCTTTGGGGATTCTTTGAGACTGTGATAGGGATTGCACTGGATCTGTAGATAGATTTGAGGAGCATTGTCATCTCAGCAACATCATGTCTTCTGACCCATGAACATGGATGGGATGCTTTTTCAGTTATTTAGATCTTTAATTTTCTTCAGCAGGGTTCTGTAGTTTTCAGAGCATAAGAGTTGAACTTCTTTTGTTAAATGCATTCCTAAGTATTCTATTCCTTTTGATGGTATTGAAAATGGAATTATTTTCTTAATTCCTTTTTCAGATTCTTCATTACTAGTAGGGAAAATACAAATGATTTTTCATATTGATCTCATACCCTGAAGTCTTGCTGAATTACTTTTGTTAGAAATAATACTGTTTTTAGTGGGCTTCTTAGGATATTCTATATGAAAGATCATGTGAAGTTTGAAGAGACGGTTTTACTTTTTCTTTTTCCATCTGGCTGACCAGCCCGGCCAACACAGCGAAACCCCATCTCCACCAAAAAAATACGAAAACCAGTCAGGCGTGGCTGCGCGCGCCTGCAATCGCAGGCACTCGGCAGGCTGAGGCAGGAGAATCAGGTTGCAGTGAGCCGAGATGGCAGCAGTACAGTCCAGCTTCCGCTGGGCATTAGAGGGAGACCGTGGGGAGAGGGGGAGGGGGAGGGAGAGGGAGAGGGAGAGGGAGAGCCCCTTCCTCTTTTTCTTTACTTTCTTTTTCTTTCTTCTTTCTTACACAAAAGGCAAAAATTGTATACACAATTTTTAATAGATCCTGGAAATTGCTCTGATGATAATCACAGGAGTTTTCTTCCTTCTTTTTATAACTACACAGTTGTCCTTTATATAGATGTACCATAGTTTATTCAACCACTACTGTATATGAACATTCAGCTTGTTTCCAATGTTTTGCAATTATAAACAATGCTTCACTGAGTAGTCGCGTATATTTATATTTCCATACATATTTTGAATATATATTCCATATATATTTCCATATATATTTTGAAATAATTTTAGAGTTATCCAAGAGTGTCAGAAGAGTGCAGAGTTCCTTTATCCACTTCACCGATCTTCCTTTGAGTTAGCATCTTACATAATCACAACACATTTCTCAAAACTAAGTAACTACTTTATTACAGCAATATTAACTAAAGCACAGAATGTGTTTGTATTTTACCAGCTTTCCATTAATGTCCTTTCTGGGGTTTGTTTTGAGGAACAATCCATGACACCACATTGTGTTTGGTGAATATGTCTCCTTAGTCTCTTTTGACCCATAACTATTTCTCAGTCTTTCCTTGTTTTAGATGACCTTGATACTTTCAATTCTGGTCAGCTGTTTTGCAGCATGCCAATCAATTTGGATTATCTGATGTTTTCTCATGATTAGTCTGAAGTTACATATCTTAGGGAAGAATACCATAGAGATGAAGAGCTAAGGGCGTGTGTGTGTGTGTGTGTGTGTGTGTGTGTGTGTGTGTGTGTGTGAATTCTCTGTTCATGAATTTTTACCATTTTATCAGGTTTGAAAGTTTTCTCTCAATTTCTAAGCTTTTAAAATTTTATTTTATTTTAGATTTGGGAGTTATATTGGTCCGTTTTTACATTGCTGTAAAGAATACCACCCGAGACTGGGTAATTTGTAAACAAAAGAGGTTTAATTGACGCACAGTTCTGCATGGCTGGGGAGGCCTCGGGAAACTTACAATCATGGTGGAAGGCAAAGGGGTAGCAAGGCATGTCTTACATGGTGGCAGCAGAGAGAGAGAGCAGGGAAAACTGTCATTTATAAAACCATCAGATCAGTTGGGTTGTGCAAATGGTGGAGAAGAAAACTTCAGGAAGAGTGCATAGACTGAGCAGAGAAGAGGACCAGCTACCACCTCCGTAGAGGCAGGGAGAGCAGCCAAGCTGGAGCCCGAGCAGCATTGCTGGACATGGAGAAGGTCTGGAATCTTGTCAAGGAAGCAAGCAAAGGGTCTCTTTCTATTCAATGAAGTCCACTCCCAGGACCCTGGGCAGCAACGGGTGCTGGACTGGGCCAGCTGGCAGTGTCGCATCAACTGGCAGCTAGAAGTCCTGGAGAATGACAACTTCCAGGACGACCCCCATGTGGGACTCCCTCAGCTCAGCAAGAGACTGCCACAGTTCGATGATGATGCAGACACCAGACAGTAAAAGAAGAAAACCCGAGGTGATCATTTTCAACTTCGCTTCCAAAAAAACTTTCAGGCCCTGCTGGAGGAGCAGAACTTGAGTGTGGCCAAGGGCCCCAACTACCTGATAGCCTGTGCAGAGTCCCTGTCGCGGCCACAGCGCTCCTTCTGTGCTGTCTGCGGCTTCCCCTCCCCCTACACCTGTGTCAGCTGTGGTGCCTGGTATTGCACCGTGTGCTGTCTGGGGACCCACCAGGAGACCAGATGTCTGAAGTGGACCATGTGAACCCGGGCATTCCTGGAGAGGAAGGGCCTCTGTGCATTGCCAGGCCTCCAAAAAGCCAGAGTTTCATCACCCAGTGGAGTGGGGGCTCTCCCTGGACTAAGGGAGGAGCTGCTCACTCACCTAACAAAACTGTGTCTTACTTGCTAGGAAAGACCAGCCTCACTCCTGGGAACTGTCTGGCAGGTGGGTTGGGCCCACCCAGTGCTGTTAGAATGAAAAGCCTTGTGCCAGGAAAAAAAAATTTAAAAAAAAATCAGCTCTGATGAGAATTCACTCACTATTATGAGAACAGCATGGGGAATACTGCCCCCATGATCCAATCAGCTCCCACCAGGTCCCTCCCTCAGCACTTGGGGATTACAATTCGGATTACAATTCAAAATGAGATTTGGGTGAGGACACAGAGCCAAACCACATCAGGGGTCATGTGTGCATGTTTGTTACATGGGTATATTATGTAATTGTGGGGGTTAGGCTTCTAGTCTACCCAACACCCAACTATTGGACATTGTACCTAACAGGTTATTTTTAAACACTCGCCCCACCCAACCGTCCTCCGTTTTGAAATTCCTATTGTCTATTATTTCTGTCTTTGTATACATGTGTATCCATTGTTTAGCCCCCACTTATAAGTGAGAACATGCAGTATTTGATTTTCTCTCTCTCAGTTCACTTAGCATAGTGGTGTCTAGCTCCATCCATGTTGCTACAAATAACATGATTTCATTCTTTTTATGGCTTTGTAGTATTTCCTGGTGCAAACATATCGCATTTTCTTTATCCAATCAACTGTTGATGGACACTTATGTTGGTCCCATGACTGCTATTGTAAATAGTGCTGCCATAAACGTATGAGTGCAGGTGTCTTTTTTATATAATAATTTCTTTTCCTTTGAGTAGATACCCAGTAGTGGGATTGCTGGGTCAAGTGGTAGTTCTATTCTTATTTCCTTGAGACATCTCCATACTGTTTTTCCATAAAGGTTGAACTAATTTACATTCCCTCCAACAGTGTATAAATATTGCCTTTTCTCCACATCCATGCCAGTATCTGTTGTTTTCTGATATTTTAATAATAGGCATTCTGACTGGTATGAGACAGTATCTCATTGTGGTTTTAATTTGCATTTCTCTGATAATTAGGAATTTTCAGCATTTTTTCGTGTGTTTGTTGGCCATTCGTATTTCTTCTTTTGAGAAATGTCTGTCCATGTCCTTTGCCCAGTTTTCAATGGTGGTGTTTGGCTTTTTTCTTGTTGGGTTGTTTGAGTTTCTTGTAAATATTAGTCCTTCTTCAGAGGCATAATTTACAAATATTTTCTCTCATTTTTGTAGGTTGTCTATTTACTCTGTTGATTGTTTCTTTTGCTGTGCAGAAGGTTTTTAGTTTAATTAAGTCTCATTTGTGTTGTTTTGTTTTTGTTGCATTTGCTTTTGGGGTCTCCATCATAAATTATTTGCCTAAGCATATCCAGAAGAGTTTTTCTAGGGTTTTTTCTAAGGTCTTTATAGTTCCAGGTCTTACATTTAGTCTTTAATTCATCTTAATTTAATTTCTATATAATACATGCTGAGAGAGCTGGGCGCAGTGGCACATGCCTGTAATCCTAGCACTTTGGGAGGCTGAGGTGGGCAGATCACCTGAGGTCAGGAGTTCCAGACCAGCCTGCCCAACATGGCAAAACCCTGTCTCTACTAAAAATACAAAAAATTAGCTGGGCATGATGGCAGGCACCTATAATCCCAGCTACTTTGGAGGCTGAGGCAAGAGAGTTGCTTGAATCCAGGAGGCAGAGATTTCAGTGAGCCGAGATCATGCCATTGCACTCCAGCCTGGGCAACAAGAGTAAAACTCTGTCTCAATATATATGGTGAGAGTTGGAGCCCAGTATTATTCTTCTGCATGTGGCTATCCAATTTTCCCAGTACCATTTATTGAATAGAGTGTCATTTCCCCATTGTTTATTTTTGTCAATTTTGTCAAAAATTAGTTGGTTGTAGGTATGTGGCTTTATTTCTAGGTTCTCTATTCTTTTTAATTGATCTATGTGTCTATTTTTGTACTAGTTCCATGCTGTTTGGTCACTATAGTCTTGTAGCACAATTTGAGGTCAGGCAATATGATGCCTCCAGATTTTTCCTTTCTGCTTAGGATTGCTTTGGCTATTTGGGCTTTTTGTTGTTGTTCCATATGAACTATAGAATTTTTTTTCTAATTTTGTAAAAAAATGGCATTGGTAATTTGATAAGAATTGTGTTGAATCTACAGATTGCTTTGGGCAATAGGGTCATTTTAACGATGTTGGTTCTTCCAATGCATGAGCATGAAATGTTTTACCATTTGTTTGTGTCATCTATAATTTCTTTCATTAGTGTTCTGTAGTTCTCCTTGTAGAAATCTTTCACCTCCTTGGTTAAATGTATTCCTAGGTTGTGTGTGTGTGTGTGTGTGTGTGTGTGTGTGTGGTCTATTGTAAATGGGACTGAGTTCTTGAATTGGTTCCCAGCTTAAATGTTATTAGTGTATAAAAATGCTACTGATTTTTGTATGTTGATTTTGTATCTTGAAACTTTACAGAAGTTGTTTATCAAGTCGGGAGTCTTTTGGAGGAGTCTTTAGAGCTTTCTAGGTATACGACTATGTAATTGGTGAACAGAGATAATTTGACTTCCTGTTTTCTTTTTTCTTTCTCTTGCCTGATTGTTCTGTCTAGGACTTTCAGTATTATGTTGAATAGGAGTGGTGGAACAAGGAATGGACATCCATTCCAAGAAGTGGAACAAGGAATGGACATCCTCGTTCCAATTCTTAGGGGAAATGCTTTCAACCTTTTCCCATTCAGTATGATGTTTAGTGGCTGTGGATTCATCATATATATTCCCCATTCAGTGGCTGTGGGTTTGTCATATATGGCTGTTATTATTTTGAGTTATTTTTAAATGCCTAGTTTGTTGGCAGTTTTTATCATGAAGGAATATTGGCTTTTATCAAATGATTTTTTCTGCATGTATTGAGATAATCATATGTTTTGTGTTCTTAGTTCTGTTTATGTGGTGAATCACATTGATTGATTTGCATATGTTGAGCCATCATTGCATCCCTGGAATAAGAGGGATGAATTATCTTTTTGATGTGCTGTTGGATTCAGTTTGCTAGTATTTTGTTGAGGATTTTGGCTTCTTCGTTGAGTGATATTGGCCTGTAGTTTTCTTTGTTGTGTGCTTGCCTGATTCCTCCCTAACTCATTCTATGACACCAAAATTCAACAGTGCATCAAAAAGACAATTCATCACAATTAAGTGGACTTTATTCCAAGGATGGAAGGATGGCTCAACACACACAAATCAATAAATGTGACTCACCACGTAAACAGAACTAAGAATGAAAACCATGTGATCATCTCAACAGATGCAGAAAAAGCATCCCATAAAATCTCTCCTTCTAGATTGTTTGGAATAGTTTCAGTAACTTTGGTCCTAGCTCTTCTTTGTACATCTGGTAATATTTCGCTGTGAATATGCCTGGTGCTGGGCTTTTTTGTTGTTGTTGGAAGATTTTTTTAATATGAGTTCAATTTTATTACTCCTTATTGGTCTGTTCAGTAGTTCTGTTTCTTTCTGGTTTAATCTTGGGAGGTTGTATGTTTCTAGGAATTTATCCATTTCCTCCACATTTTCTAGTTTGTGTGCATAGAGGTATTCAAAGTACTCTCTGATGATCTTTTGGTTTTTATGTGGTATCAATGGTAATGTCAGCTTTATCATTTCTGATTATGCTTATTTGAATCTTCTTTTTTTCTTAGTCTAGCTAGTGGTCATTAATTTTGTTTATCATTTCAAAGAACCAACTTTTCATTTCACTAATCCTGCGTGTCATCCTGTTTGGTCTCAGTCTCACTTAATTCTGCTCTGATTCTTGTTATTTCTTCTCTTCTGCTAGATTTCGGTTTGGGCAAGCAGCTGGGAGAGCTGCAGAAATGAGCTAGGTAGATCCTGCACCCAGTGTGCCTGGGCAGCCCCTTAGAAGTGTTCTCAGACTCAGACTCTTCTTGTTCTAGTTCCTTGAGGTGTGATGTTAGAATGCTAATTCGAGATCTTTCTTTCTTTTCAATGTAGGTGTTTAATTCTATAAAGTTTCATCATAGCTCTGTTTTTTCTGTACCACAGAGGTTTTGATATGTTTTATCTCTACTTTCATTTGTTTCAAAGAATTGTTTTATTTCTGTCTTAATTTTGTTGTTTACCCAAGAGTCATTCTTGAACGAGTTGTTTAGTTTCCATGTACTTATGTAGTTTTGAGAGTTCCTCTGGATATTGATTTATAATTTTATTCCACTGTGTTCTGAGGATACTTGATACGATTTTTTAAATGTTGAGACTTGCTTCATGGCCAAGCATATGGTTGATTTTGGAGAATATCCCATGCATAGATGAGAATGTATATTCTGTGGTTATTGGGTAGAATGTTCTGCTAATATCTATTAGGTTCATTTAGTCTATAGTCCAATTCAAGTCCAGTGTTTCTTGATTTTCTGCCTCAATGATCTGTCCAGTGGTGTCAATGAGGTGTTGAAGTCCCCACTATTATTGCATTGCTATCAACCTGTTTTCTTAGGTCTACTAGTATTTCCTGTATGAATCTGGGTGATCTGGTGTTAGGTACATAGATATTTAGAAGAGTTAAATCTTCTTGTTGTATTCAACCCTTTATCTTACCTAATACCCTTCTTTGACTTTTTTTTTTTAACTTTTTGGTTTAAAGTTTGTTTTATCTGATATGAGAATGGCTATTCCCACTTGCTTTTGCTTTTCATTTGCATGACATATCTTTCTCTACCTTTTAACTTTGAGTGTGAAGGTGTCTTTAGCCAGTAGGTGGGTCTCTTGTAGGCAGCAAATGATTGGGTCTTATTTTTTTCATCCAATTTGCCACTCTTTATCTTTTAAGTGGAGCACTTAGGCCATTTACATTCAAGGTTAATATTGGTATGTGAGGTTTTGTTCCTATCATAGTGTTGTTAGGTAGTTGTGTTGGAGTTTAAATTGTGTAATTGCTCTATAGGATCTGTGAACTTTGCACTCATGTGTCCTTCTATGATGGTAAGTATTGTCCTTCTGTCTCCATGTTTAGAACTCCTTTGAGTATTTATTGTAGTCTAGTGGTGACAAATTACCTTAGCATTTGCTTGTCTGGAAAAGACCTTATTTCTCCTTCATTTATGAAGCTTAGCTAGCCAGGATTATACAATTCTTGGCTGGCTTTTTTTTTTCATTAAGGAAGCTAAAAACAGGCCCCCAATCTCTTCTGGCTTGTAGGGTCTCTGCTGAGAATTCTGCTGTTAGTCTGATGGATTTTCCTTTACAGGTGATTTGACCCACCTTTCTAGCTGCCCTTACGATTTTTTTTCTGGCATTGACATTGGATAGTCTGATGACTATATGCCTTGGTGATGTTTGTCTTGTATAATATCTCACAGGTGTTCTCTGAATTTTTTATATCTGGACGTCTACCTCTTTAGCAAGATTAGGGAAATTTTCCTGAATTATTCCCTCAAATATGTTTTCCAGGTTGCTTACTTTTTCTTCTCTTTCAGGAATGCCTATAAACTGTAGGCTTGGTCACTTTACATAATCTCATATTTCTCAGGGGCTTTGTTCATTTTTTATAATTCTTTTTTCTTTATTTTTGTCTGACTGGGTTAATTCAAAAGACCAGTCTTCAAGCTTGGATATTCTTTTTTCTGCTTGGTGTAGTCTATTGTTAAAGCTTCCAACTGTACTTTGAAATTCCTTAAATGAACTTTCCTTCTCCACAAGTTCTGTTGGGTTTTTGTTTCTAAGATATTTACCTTTGTCTTTATTTCCTGGAAGGCTTTCATGGTTCTTTTGTGTTGGTTTTCAACCTTCTCTTGGATCTCGTTGAGCATCCTTACAGCCCATACTTTGAATTCTTTACCTGTCATTTATGAGTTCTCATTTTGGTTGGGGTCCATTGATAAAGAGCTAGTGTGATCCTTTGGTCACAACATTCTGATTTTTCGTGGTGCCAGAGTTCTTATGCTGATTCTTTCTCATTTGTAGAAGCTGACACTTCTTATTTTTGAATTTATTTTCATTCTGATTGTTTTTTTTTTTTCTCTATTATTCCCCCCAACCCTTGGGGGTGTGACTGTGGAGTATGTTGGGCAGGTTCTTTTGGCTTCCCTTCTATAGTCCTCTGCACCTCGGTCAGCAGGTTTTATAGTGAGTTGTGCAGTTTGACCTGCAGGCCAGTAGGTGGTAGTTATGGGTAAGAATCGGCTGCAGCACAAGTGGATGGGTATGAACTAGACCTTTGGCTACTGTGAGGAACTCTCTGTTGTTTCAGGTGATGGGCTGGACAGTGGAGTGCCTGGCACCCTGAGCTATCTGTTCAGTGGATGGGGGACACAGCTAGGCAGAGCTGGATCCCCTGGCTTGCCCATAAATACCCCAATGGCAAGCACAGGCACCTGGGGAATTGCACTAGCTCTGTGTCCTAGATAGGCAGGAGCACAATCTGTTTCCCTATCACACCCCTGTGCCAGGGCTAGTGACTTTCATTTCAGATGCACACTGTGGTCTATCTCTAGGCCACAGTGTAGCGGAGAGCCACGGAAATGCCAGTCCTATGGCTCTCTGTGGGAGTGGTTTTGGATATAACCTCCACTCAGTCCGATACAGACAGCTTTGTGGCTCACCTGTTCCCCAGGGTGGTAACTGCTGGCGGGTGGGGAGGGCCTCTGCCTTTCAGCCTGTGTGGGCGGGTTTCAGTTGCAGTGACGTCAGCTGGTTGGGTCAGCCCACCTCAGGGCCTGGGGGAGTGGTCAGGTATCAGCAGTGCCACAATAGGCTAGATAATTCTCTAATTCCTAGGTCCCTAGATGGCCAGTGAATGGTATATATGAGTGCTGTAGGGACTGGACCAGGATCCGCCCGGCCCAGAGTTCAGGTGCTAGATGTGACAGGGAGGGGTAGACTGGTCCCTGGCCACCAGCCAAACTCTCAGGTGCCAGCAGGCAGAATGCTCAGGCAGTGAGAGCCTGAGGGCAGATTATAGGCCTTTGGGGGCTGGGCTGTCAGAAGGGCTCCAAGCTGCAGCTGAAAAGGTCAAGTGACAGCTGATGCTTGTGCTGTGGCCCTTTCACTAGGGAAGGCAGACCCCCCGAGCTGCGACACTGGAGACTGGCAGCTTCAGAGCGCGTGGCCCATCGCACTTCCCTCCCACAGAAGCAGCGCTGGATTTTGCTGCTGGGGCATGTTTAGGTGCCTGGCCTCCCTGCTCCCTTCCTGGACCATGGGTGGCAGGGGTGGAGGCAGCAGTGGCAGTGACTACTGCATGACCCACAGGGCTTATCAGTGGTTTCTGGGGGTTGGGATTTCAGGGAAACGCTGAGCTATGGGGTGGCTTCGCTGGGGCCCTGTTGCCAATGCAGGCACACCCCATTTGGTGGGGAGCAGCAGAAGTAGGAAGCCATGCAGTGCGTAGTCTGCCTGCTCCTCCATACCATGGGTGCAGCATCTGTCTTTGGGGAATGCAAAAGTGCTCAGCCTCCCTCTTTGGCATGGTAGCAGCAGCTGGTATTAGGCTGTTCAGGGATCAAAAGCCTGTGGGATTCCACACAGGTTTGAGGGGTGCCTCTGTGCTGTCTCCAGGCAGCTCCCTGGAGGTCCGGGGTACTTGAGTGGTCTTTCTCATGTCTAGGATTTTAAAGGCCCATGGCAGAGGTGTGGACACCTGGGGTCTCTCACTTGCCCACCACTTGCCCACATTAGGGAGCCTCTCCCAACTCTGTGCCTGTACCAGCTCAGAGGGTGCCATCTTAGCTCTCCTAGGCTGTCTGTGATTCCTGTCATTTCTCTGTTGAATTTCAGCATGCTCTCTTAGATGATCTACTTGAAGTGTTAGTGTTTACTCATGATTTTGATTCCTCTCTGGGAGAGAGGTGCCCAGTAGCTGATCCCAGTCAGTCATCTTTAAGCACTTTATATTTTGAGGACATTAGCACTTTATTTGTGATGTATTTTGCAAATATTTTCTACTAGTTCATCAGTTGTCTTTTGATTTGTTTACATTTTTGCAATGCAAAAGATTTTTTTGTGTTGTCAGATTTATTTATTGAAAAGCTTTTATTTATTAAAAAACCTTTTCCTGTATCCAAGTGTATTAATTTGTTTTCACACTGCTATGAAAAACTGCTTGAGACTGGGTAATTTATAAAGAGGTTTAATTGACTCACAGTTGTGCATGGCTGGGGAAGTCTCAGGAAACTTACAATCATGGTGGAAGGTGAAGGGGAAGCAAGGACCTTCTTCACAAAGTGGCAGGAGAGAGAGAGAAGCAAGGGGGAAGTGCCAGATACTATCAAACAACCACATCTTGTGAGAACTCGCTCACTGTCATGAGAACAGCATGGGAGAAACTGCTTTCATGATCTAATCACCTCCCACCTGATCCCTCCCTTGACATGTTTGGATTGCAATTTGAGATGAGATTTGGGTGGGGACACAGCCAAACCATATCACCAAATGTATTGGTGCAGGTCCTCTAGAGAAACAGAATCAGTAGTTCCAATGGATCTCTCTCTCTGTCTCTAAATATATACTCTGTGTGTGTGTGTGTGTGTGTGTGTGTGTGTGTGTGTGTGTGTGTGTGTGTTCACATGATTTGGGGGGCTGGTAAGTTCAAAATCTGTAGGTCAGGTCAGTAGGTTGGAACCTCTTGGGCAGGAATTGATGCCGCAGTCTTGAGGTAGAATTTCTTCTTCTTTAGAAAACATTAATTTGGCTTTTAAGCCCTTTCAACTGGTTGGATAAGATCCACCACATTTTTGAGAGTGATCTTAATCTTCTTTACTTAAAGTCAATTTACTGTTGATGTTAACTACATCTACAAAATACCTTCACAACACAGAGTGATATGGTTTGGCTGTTTTCCCATCCAAATCTCATGTTCAGTTGTAATCCCCAGTGTTGGAGGTGGGGCCTGGTGGGAGGTGACTGGATCATGGGGGCGGAGTTCTGATGAATGGTTTAGCACCATCCCCCCTTGATACTGGACAGTGAGGGAGTTCTCAGAAGATCTGGTTGTTTAAAAGTGTGTAGCACCTCTCCATGCTCTCTTACTCCTGCTCCAGCCACATAAGACGTGCCTGCTTCCTCTTTACCTTTCGCCATGATTGTAAGTTTCCTGAGGCCCCTCCAGAAGCTGAGCAGAAGCTTCTATCCTTTCTGTACAGCCTGCAGAGCCATGAGGCAATTAAACCTCTTTTTAAAATAAATTACACTGTCTCAGGTATTTCTTTATAGGAAGGTAAGAACAGACTAATACCCATAAATCATGTTTGATTGAGTTACTGGATACTGTATCCTACTCAAGTTAACGTATGCAATTATCACAGCCATTAGGACAGAAAAGTTGTATTGCTGATTTTGCCAGCTGAAAGCAAATTACTTCTGGTGGTCATTCCTAATAGAAATTTAGAAAAAAGCATTTGTCAGTCAATACCTGCATACTATTGTCTTAGTCTGTTTTCTGTTGTTTATAACAGAATACCTGAAACTGGGTAATTTGTAAAGAAAAAGAAATTTATTTTTCACAGTTATGGGGTCTAAGAAGCTGTCAGTTGGAGGTGAATCTGGTGAGAGTCTTATTGCTGGTGGAGACTCTCTGAAGGGTCCCAGGGTGGCGCAGGACATCACATGGCGAGGGGCTGAGTGTGATTGCGTGTGCTAGCTCAGGTCTCTCTTCCTCTTCTTATAAAGTCACCGTTTCCATGACAGCCCATTAATCCAGGAATGGATTAATATATTAATGGGGGCAAAACCCTTCATAGTGTAATCACCTCCCAAAGGCACCACGAATCAACACTGCCACTTCTGGGTTATGTTTCAACATGAGTTCTAGAGGGGACATTGAAATCATAGCAACCAGGTACCAGGAGGCATATTAATTTGCCACAATAATGAAATGATATCGGGTACAGAAACTGCACTTGGAGTCACCATCTGGCTAAATTTACAGTACTTTATTGTCATTCTAGAAGATCCATCTATCTTCTGCTCATCCAAATAATCTAGTTGAATGGGAGTATGGTGGGAATCATCATCCCTCCACTCTTCAAGTCCTTGATAGTGACACCAACATTTGTAATTTTTTCTGCAAATGCAATATTGCTTTTTATTTATGGTTTTCCTGGGCAGAAGCAATTCTAGTGGCTTCCGTTTGGCTTCTCCTACAGTAATAGCCCTTGCTTCACAGGTCAAGAGACCCTTGTGGGATTTTGTCAGGACCTGAGTATGTCTATTCCAGTAATGCATTCTGAACTGAGGGAAATAAGCATTGGATGGGTTTTGGGGCCCATTGGATCCACTGTGAGATGGACCTGAGCTAAAATTCCATTAATCATCTGAGTTCTATAATCCCTTATATTTGGGGTCTCCTGAAATTAGTGTCAATTCAGAGCCTGTGTTTAGAAATCCCTGAGAAGTCTGACGATTTCCTTTTTCCCAGTGCAAAGTCACCCTGGTAAAAGGCTCTTTGGGGGAGGATGTGAGAAAGATTAACAGTATAAATTTTTGGCAGTGTCATGGGGTCTGTTCCTCAAGAGGAACTGGCCTACCCTTCATTCAAGCGGTTCTGGGCATGTAAACTGGCTCATTGTGGGAACTGATTCAGGGGCCATGACTCTGCTTTTATGATTCTGGTTTAACTTCTGTCCACTTGACCTAGAACTCCTCTGCTTATACAGATCAAATAAGGATTTAGTGGACTCCATACCTATTTGTTTGGCATCTAGGAACACCGTGATCAACTAGCCAATGCCATGGGCCTCCGCCAGGCAGATTCTTCTGAGTACGGCTTTAACCGTGCTGTTCATTATTGCAGCCATGCCAGCTTTTCTGGTTATTAAGGATTGCCACAAGGCCCTGCTACGCCCCTCCCACTGCAATTATTTCCGCTGCCTTTAAGGATCCCAGTTAAGTGACAGCAGCTCCCACTATAATGCCTGACCTACAGAGAAGAGTGCCCACAGAGCTCTTCAAGGATAAAAAAAACTCCCTTCCCAAATTTATTTCTGACAGTCATGGTGAAAGATACTTCCTTGGGCCTCCAGGGATGGGTGGCCTCCGTGGATTGGCACAGATCTTACATGATCAATCTGCTTTATCATTTCACTCTCCTTCAGGCTTTGGATATGTTCCTCTATGGTGAACTAAGATTGTCCTGGCATTCATTTCATGTCGGCCATATTTTGTTCATATTTCAGCCAACCAACCAAACTATTAGAGCCCATTTCTAACTCTCAAACTATCCAGAATCTCTGCTTGGAGGGCCCATATCAATAGATTCAGCCTGAATCTAACTTTTCTTTTGTTCAACCATGATCCCACCCACTTAAAATTCATTTCCACTTGTGTTCCCCTGATGCATCTGCATGTATTGGGAATGGCACATGGTTGTTTTAGAGTGTAGCACAGCTCCTCCTGGGTCACACTTTTACCTCATCTTTTGGGGCCTGCTGGTACTTAAGTGTAGCTCTAGGTCTAGAAGGAAAGAGAGATGGTGCAGTAGGTTCTGAGACAAATCAACAGTGTCTTGCAAGGCAGCTCCCTCAGGGAGGCCATTACAGGTTCTTCAGGCAAAGCAAAGTTTCTGCCATCCTCAAGGACACCTTCCCCTGTGCTGCCTCAGGCTTGTGCCCTTCTCCACACAACACTCACACACCTTCACCTAGGAGAGTGAGAAGGCTGGAGCTGGGGAATTATTTTCCAGCCAGAGGTGGACATTTCCAAGGACAACTCTTAAGGAAGAAGAGAGCCCAGCAGTCCCTCTCTATCAGTAAAAGGGCTGAGACATGTGAGCAGGGCTAGACTGTGCTCTTTTCCAAAAAAGACCCTGCCTGCTATCTTGGATATCTGGGTCCTGGCTCCTCCAAACCCTATTGCCAATCCTTGTTTGTTTGTTTTTTTAAATTCCACTGCTGGATACATGTACAGGAAATTTTTCAGGATAAGTGCAAGTAAAACTGAAAAATGCTGTTGAAAGTGAAAGTGCCCACACAAAAGAGTCCCCAGAGAGCTTCTTCATTTCTTTCCATCATGTGAGGACACAGTAAGAATGTCCTATCTATGACTCAGGAAATAGACCCTCCCCAGACACCAAATCTGCCAGCACCTTGATCTCAGATGTCTCAGGCTCCAGATCTGTGAGCAACAAATCTCTGTTGTTTCCGAGCCACCCAGTCTGTGGTACTTTGTTATAGCAGCTTGAATAAACTAAGACAGAAGATTGGTACTGAAAGATGGGGTGCTGCTGGGTAATTGGGTAGAGGCTAGAAGGGTTTTGAAGTGCATGCTAGAGAAAGCCTATGTCACCATGAGCAGGCCCTGAAGGATGCTGCTGGTAAGGGCTCAGAACAAGAGGAGGAGGGCTGTAGAGAAAGCCTCCATCTTCTTAGAGAATATCTAAGTGGCCATGGACAGAATGGTACTAGAAATATAGATGATAAAAACCATTCTTATGGGACTTCAAACAGAAATAAGGAACATGTTATTTGGAAACTGGGGGAAAGGTAGTCCTTGTTATAAACTGGCAAAGAACTTGGCTGAATTGACTTTATGTCCTAGTGTTTTATGTAGAGTAGAACTGGTGAGTAATTAAATAAGATATTTGGCTGAAGAGATTTCTAAGCCAAGTGTTTAAGGTGCAACTTGGTGCTCTTGAATGTTTATAGTAAAATAGAAGAAGAGAAAAATAATTTGAAGATGGATTTTTTTTAAATCAAAAGGGAAGCAGAACTTAAAGATTTGGGAAATTGCCAGTCTGTCCATATTGCAAAATATGAGAAAGCATGTTCTGGAGACAGCACCAAGGGTGTGGCCAAGGGACCATTTGATAAGATTAGTATGGATCAGCCAGGTGTTGTTTACCAAGACAATGGAAGAATGACCCTGGAGGCATTTTAGAAATAACTGGGGCTGCCACTGTCACCACACACCCAAAGTGCAAGAGTCTAGGGGGACAGAATATTTTTAAAGGATGGGCTATATTTTTCTGTAAGACTTTGGCACTCACTCCCTTGTGCTACCTGAAGGCTCTGCTCCCCACATTCTGGAGTTCTGTTCATTGACCACCCCAAGTGGGCTCCAGTGAGCTTATGTGGGTCATGTGCCACAGTGGCTGCCCCTCCAGAGGGCACAGGTAGTAAACCTTGGTGGTGTCAACATAGGGTCATCTCTGCTGGAGTGAAGGTTGCATGAGCTGTGGGGTGTGGAAGCCTGCACCTGGATATCAAAGGGTGGAGTGGCCCACAACTTCAGGTACAAGACTGAGGCAGAGGGCTGCTGTGAAAGCCATGCCTAGTGGAGGCAGCAGAGCAGGACAGCCCAGGATCCCAGGTAGGTGAAGCTACCGGTGAGTCATTCCAGTCTGGGAGACCTGCAGGAATGCAACTCCAACTCATGAGAGCTGCACTGCAGCTGCACCCAGCCAAGCTGCAGGGGCAGAGCATCCTGAAGCCCTGAGGGAAACAACCCCTGTACCACTATGTTCAGAAGATGGAAAATCCAGTCAAAGGAGATTATTCTTGAGGCTTAAGGTTTAATACTGTTTGTCACATTCAATTTTGGAGTTGCTTGAAACTTGTTACTCCTTTCTTCTTTCCTGTTTCTCCTTTCTGGAATGGGAATGTTTATCCTATGCCTCTCCAACCACTGTATTTTGGAAGCACATAACATGTTTGATTTCATAGGTTCGCAGCAAGAACAGTTGGACTCAGGATAAATTGTACCTTGAGTCTTACCCATGTTTGACTCAGATAACATTTAAATCACACTTTGGACTACAATTTTAAAGTTGATGCTAAAATGAGTTAAGATATTTGGGGCTACTGGGGAGAAATGCATGTATTTTGTATATGAGAAGGATGTAGATTTTAGAGAAACAGAAGCAGAGTAGTTTAATCTGAATTTTTGTGTCCGCCTCCAGAATTCATAGGCTGAAATCTAGTCACCAAGGTGATGATAATAGCAGGGCAGGGCCTTTGAGGGGGGAAGGGAATGCAGGCAGTGCCCTCTTGAATGGAACTGGCGTCCTTATAAAAGAGGTCTCTGTGAGCTGTCTTGCCCTTTTCCACCATGTGAGGAAACAGCAAGAAGGTTTTATCTATGAAACAAGAGGTGGGTCCTCACCAGACACAGAACCTGCTGACACCTTGATCTTAGCCTTCTAAGCCTTCAGAACCATGAGAAATAGAATTCTGATGTTTGTCAGCAACCCAGTCTATGGCTTTTTCTTAGAGCATCCTGAATAGATTAACACCAATAACTCTAGCTAGGTGTGCTCCCAACCTGGGGCACTTCATCTCCCTGTACAGGCTGAGTCCTGCAGGGCGTCCTGGAACTACTGACCACCACTGGAATGATGCCATAGGGATTTCCCCTTTCATGGGGGAACAAATGCTCTGATCCTCATCAGCCACCAGGAGCTGGCTGCCGTGATCTTTGCCCTGATGAAAATCCATGGAGATAAAGACAGTCTGGCTGGATACACTCTCAAACTGGGTGCTTCCTCTCCCTGCACGGGAGCACTGTGGAGTGGCCAGTTCAGGAGGGGTCAACTCTCTCTGCTGGGCTAGGAGCAGATGAGGCCCAAGGTAGGTTCACGTAGGGAACTGCAGCCTCCCTGTGCCCACCCCAGGTCGTGGCACATGACATGGCTCCGTATCAACCAGAGGAATGAGTCAATAAAACTCATCTGAGTCCTTGTTGGCCCAATCCTGTCTCTCCTGTTACCAAAAACATTTCTGGAACCACACCCCAGGTTCCCACCCCACATGACTCTTCCATCTTCTGACAGCATCCTCGGGACCTTCCCCAGGGGACAGCACAGGAAGCAGAGGACCCAACGCCCACTTCTGGAACAAGGCCTGGTCCATGAAAGATGAGGCCTGGGGCATGAGGCTGACACGATCAGCTGGGGAACACACATCCCTCGAGACTCAGTTGTATCACTTGAAAATGGGGATGTCAGGACAAGTGACCACAGGGGCCTTTTTATTCTACCCTGCAGGACCCTATTCCAGGGTGACAACTTTCAGAGAGCTCAGGGCATGCTCAAGCTGCCTGGGGGGCAGGCTGCAGGAGGGAACTTGACTGGACTCTGAGATGCTGGGATCCCGCTTAATGACTCTGACAGTCTGCGCAGGGGCCCTGGCCAGGGGAAGAGGAACAGGGACATGTGAGACTAGGCAGGAAGGCAAGGGACAAAACCACAGCACCCTTGCATGGCCACACGAGGAGCCTGGAGCCAGCACTGGGAGGGATGGGGGCAAACTGCCCAGAGGACACTGCTTGCTGGAGAAAGGGCCAGGTGGGGCTGGGGACAAGGTCAGGCCCTGTCAGCAAGATCTTCCCCAGCTGTGCCCTGGCATTGCTGCTTAGCCTGGCAAACCCTGGTCCTAGAGGCCCTCGGGAGTTCCATTTGTGCTGGGGCTGGTTAGACAGAGGGGTGACTCAGGAAGCTGTGCATGTGGGAGAGAAGAGGGGTGGCCTGGGGTCAGGCAGAAAGGGAGGCTGGTGGCCAGGCTGGGACCCTGGGTGCAGAGACGTGATTAGTTGATGGCTCTGAAGGTGAGGAGGGGGAACGTGCTGGGCCTCAATATGAAGCTGTAGACCATCTTTATGTCCTCTTGGGTTAGTGTCTCCACCTGGAGGTGTTTCAGCACCTAGGACAGAAGCCGGGTTTCCATCTGGCTTGGTCGGCAGCCCATGCACGTGGTGCAGCCTCCTCAGACCCTCAAAGTTGCAGAGATTATGCTGAAGGGGGAACAGCAGCCTGGCCCCCAACCTGTTTCATTCCTGACCAGCCCCACCTTACAGCCCAGGCCCAGAATTCATCCAGCCCAGGTATTGCCCAAGCCCCACTATCCTGTACAGGCTCCATCCGACTTCCCCAGTTCCCACCTGACCCGGTTTAGCAGCAACCTCACCCAGATGGTACCCTCCTCACCATACCAACTCCTGCCCAGGACCTACACAGCCTCAACCTGGCCCAGGTTCTCCCAGTACCCTCTCTGCCCAGTCCAGGAAACATGCAGGCCACTCCCACTCTGCCGAGGCCAGTCCCACATTGCTCAAGCCCCGCCCATGCTGCCCAGACCCCGCCCAGGCCCCTCCCCAGCCCGGGCCTGCTCACATGGTGCAGCAGCAGCAGCATCTCTGCCTCTGCCAGGCGCCGCCCGAGGCACTGGCGCATGCCAAAGCCAAAGGGCACGTGGTAGAAGTTCCTGCCGGAGCCCCTGATGTCTAGCCAGCGCTGGGGGTTATAGCGCTCAGGCCTCGGGAACAAGGCGGGGTTGCGACCCAGAGAGTAGAGGAACACGCGCACCAATGTCTGCGGACGGTGCAGAGCGGGGATCAGGGAATGACTGGGGAGGGAGGTTCTCAGCTGGAGGGGTGTGGGGCTCACTCACCCCAGCTGGGATGTGGTAGTTCTGAAGCACCAAGTCTGAGCTCGCCACTCGCTCCAAAAACAGACCCACAGGGTAGAGCCTGGAGGTGGGGGCATCCACAGAAAGGGTCCTCAGCTGGACGGGGCTTCCTGTGCTCTCTGCACCCTTCCTACCGAAGACCCCGCAGAGGTCCCAGATCCATGGGAAGCCCAGGTCGTAGGAAGTGCTTCCTTGCACCTGCTGAGCCCGGCCAAACCTCCCCTAACTTAAGCAGCCCCAAGCGCGGAAGGACATGCCCCACGTTAATCCCCAGGGTGTTGAAGAGGGATTCCAGAGGAAGAAGAGCTCCCTGTCCTTGAGGGGGAGGAAGAGCAGGTGCAGGGGAATGGGCTGCTGGGTGACGCTGTTTATCAGCCCCAGATTCTGTCTGCCACCACCCAGTGGGGGCTGCTCTCCAGCAGGGGGCCAGGGCCACAGGGAGGCCTCAGCCAGCACCCACCTCAAGGTCTCCTTGAGGGCCGCCCGCAGCAAGGGCAGCTCGGTGGTTGCCTTCTGGGGATGTTCACTGATGCTGGCTGCGGCAGCCAGGCTTTCCTGGCGCAGGGCCTGCTGCACGTTGGGGTTCCGAGCCAGCTCAAAGAGCGTCATCAGCAAGGGAAACACCGTCTGCAGGAGACACAGCTGCAGGGTCAGACCTTGCACAGGAGGACTCAGCCCCCGGGACACCCCTCCCAGGACAACCTCCCTGTGAGGGGTGCAGACATGCATACCCTGAGCACGACAGAGCCCAAGACTTCAAATCCTAATGCCCGTCCAAACCCCTTTCCCTGAGTCCTCCACAGAAAGGAACCCCCCATTCCAACCATGGCAACCTGCAAACGTGTTTATCACATCACAATCCCAAGTAAGAAATGTGGGGCCCATAGCCTGGGGATGGGACACGTGGGCGCCGTGTGACATTGGCAGGCAGTGCCTGGGAGGCAGGCTTGGCATCACCCTCTCTGGGTGGGGCTGGTTGCCGGCCTGACCGTGTCCACGCTCCCTGCAGTGAGTTCCATAGAGTTGGCCTTGATGGCATCTGGCGACAGTTCCGCATTCAACAGGAGCTCTGCCACGATGCTGGTGTACTGTTGAGGGCGGCTGAAGGCCAGTTCCTGATAGATTTTCTGGATACAGTTGTCGCCTATCCGGGGAGCGGGAGGCAGCCCTCAGACTTTGGTGCTGGGAAACATCCTTCAGTGTCCTCCTCCTGCCCAGCCTGCCCCGACACCCACGTCTCCCTGCTCTCATCCCAAATTCTCCGGATCAGCCCAGCCCAGCCCCAGCCTCACACCAATCTCCCTGGCAGGACGGTGAGGAATCCCCGACCCCTCCCTGTGGCCTCCATTCCCCACTGGGTGGTGGAGAGGGAGAAATTGGGCCCCCATGGTGTCCCTTCCCCATAGCACTGCCCGGGTCCCTGGCCTCACCGTACTGGAAGATGCAGTCCCAGGCCTCAAAGTGCTCCTTCCACACCTTGGGGCTGATCCAGCGAGACAGGCTCCTGGGCATGAACATGAGCTGGACGGTGGATTTGAACATGACCTCCAGGGCATGGAGGAAGTTCAGGCTGGCAGAACTGGGGCTGTGGCCAACCAGGCCCAGCCGCTCTCCAAAAAGGGCTAAGTTGCTGGCTGCGGGGAGGATGCACTGCTGAGCACAAGGCAGCCCCAGGCCTCCTGGCTGCCTCCCCACACTCCCTTCAGTCCCCCATCCCCGTCCCTGGCCACTCCAGGGTCTCTGAGGCTGGATCTTCCCACGTGGCCCACACCTTCTATGGTGTAGTGGAAGATGCTGGGCTGGACGTCCAGGGTCAGGCTCCCCCGGGCGTTCTGCAGCACCTTCTTCTTCAGGGCCTGGGAGAAGTCCCTGGCCACTGCATCCACCATCGGGAGGAACCTCTGCACGGCCTTGGGTGACAGCACATCTGGGTTCAGCCGCAATCGGTTGAAGCGCCATTCAGGCCCATTCCTACAGAGGCCAGGGCAGAGCTTGTGAGGCCGCCCCAGCAAGACACGCCCTGACCCGTATCCCATCCTCCTTGTCCCCAAGGGGAATCGGCCTGCAGGGAGCTGACTGGGGGCCCTGGTGGAAGCTGCCTGTTTGTGTTCGAGCTGCAGCCTTTTCTCAGAGCGGCCTCCAGGTGCTGGACAAAGGCCACTCAGGTCTAAGCAGGGATGAGACGGTAGCTTCTGCCCACAGGTACTGACAGGGTAACTGAGGTCATTCCCGGGACCTGGCGCCCCAAGTCTGGCACCACCTCACCCATGCAGGCCCTCCTTGTAGTAGGGGGGAGGGATTTTCTGCAAGAAAGGAACTGACCCCTGTTGTCAAGCTTGCCTACCTCACCCACACAGTGTCCTGAGGGGAGAGCCCCTGGCTGCCCTCTCCTCCCCGCCCTTCCCTGCCCTGGGCACAGTGCCTCTGGGGCAGCAGCCCCAGTGAAGTGTCTGCATCTTCTGCAGGACAGAAACCAGGCTTTGTGCTTCATGCCATCCTCACCTACAGCCAGAGTGCGTGGGGGCTCCATGGATGCCCCCAGGGAATGGTGGGGAGGAATTTCCCCTGTCAGCCACATTCCTGCAAAACTCCTTTATTTATGTCCAGCTGGCTGCTGTGAGCTGTTGACAGTGATGGCAGGCAGAAGATGCACATGCTCACATGCGCCCATGCAAGACCTCAACACCATGTGTGAAGAGACACATGTACACGTGTGCACAGACACTACACCCATGCCGGCACCTGCACATGCACACACAGAGACACTCATGCACACACACCACACATACATGCACACAGACACATGTGCACACACGCATGCACACACAACACGTGCAAATGCAGGTACAGAGAAGCGCACAGCGTGTGCACAGATGCAAGACACACACACATACAGGTGCGCTCCCCTTCCTTCCGTTATGTGCACCCAGCCTTCTGGACTTGCCTTCCTGGGTCGTGACTCCCTCCCAGATGTTGTCTGTAGGCCAGCCTCAGTGAAGGCCCCCACCCTTGGGTGCCCTTTTACCTAAACCCCACTATTCCCAAAAGCGTTCTCCTCCTGCCATGGAGTGGGGGCTGTCGCCACTGTGACATCCTCGTCCAGTCCTTCCCCCGTCCAGTCCTTCCCCCGTCCTAATGACAACATTCCTGCAGGTGACCGACTCCAAGCATCAGCCTCTCCCTGCCCACCTGACCAGGCGCCACCCTCTCCACGGGCCAGGAAACATCCTCCCCAGTGCCATCAACCGCCCCACCTCGTGCCTTGCTTCTGAGAACAATGGAGCCACCAGCCATCTGCATCCCCACCTGCCTCCTGCCCCGGACTGTCCCCATCAGGAAGGTTTGCCAGGACTGCAGGGACCCTGAGCGCCCTGAGGGAGGCTGCGGCCCCAGCGAACACCAGGCTCAGCACTCAGCCTGTGACCTGGGCCAGTGGGAGTCCCCTTCTCAGGGCCTCAGTTTTCTGACCTATGGGAAGGACAGTCCCCAGACCGCAAGAGAAAGCAGCCGCCGAGGTTGGTGCAGAGCGGGTTCTCACTACACAGAAGGGCTCATTGCTCTGCGTCTTCTCTGCAGAGGTGCCCGTGCCCATTTCTCCACCACCGCCCTGCTTCCCCAACCCACAGGGCAGACGCGACCCCACGGAATGGCCGTCCTCTGGGCCGGGTGCTCACCCTCACTGCCCACCACAGGGGCCCAGGGCAGATGTGCTTTCGGGTCCTGCCTCTCTCGCCTCCCACCTACACCCAGGCTGCCCACCCTGCTCCCAGCTCCCAGCTCCCAGCTCGCCGCTTACAGCAAGAAGACGCCACATTTGTGCCCACGATGTTGTCTGTAGGCCACCCAGGGCTCCAGGCTCATCCTGTGGGGATGTAGGCTGTCCACCTGCTGCAGCTTCTCCACGTCCTCCGGCAGCATCACACACACCATGCCTGCTCCTCCCAAGTCGTACCTGTGGGGCCAAGCACGAGGCCCTGCTGGATGGGGCCATGTCCCCGCTAGCCCCACCCTGCAGTCCCAATCCAAAGTGTCTCCTGTCCACCTTCCCCTCTCCTGGATTAGCGGCTTCACAGCTAAAGCCCTCCTGCTGACTGCCCGGAACCTCTTAACTTCAGTGCCTCTGAGTCCTGCCCTCTCTGCAGTGAGCTGGGATTTGCTCTGCACCATCCCCTGCCCTGGCAGCGCCACAGACCAGCACGTGCTGCACTCCTTCCCCATCTTCCAAAGGATGCAGAGTGCCGGGACCTGCTGGGAATGGCAGTGCTGAGTGCCCGGCAGGGTCCTGGGCAGCAAGGGCAGGGATCTGGGTGTTCCCAGCGAGGGCCAGGGAGGGCTTTACCTGAAAATGGGCCCCAGTTCCTGGAAGGTCTGGTGTACTTCCAGGTGCAGGTCCTCATAACCCTGCTCCCTCCAGATCTGCAGCAGCCTCAGCCACCTGTTGCCTGGATGCCGGGGCATGGCTTCAAAGGGCAGCACTGTTCTGGGGACCCGGGCGGCTCTCGTGCCCAGTGCCTGTGCCCTTTGCAGGGACAGCCAGGGCACTGCCATGCACACCTCTGCCTTTGCCCTGAGTGCCATTCCAATGCTCCCTCCACCCTGTTCAGCTGCAATCCTTTTATCTTGCCTGGTGCCTTGCCTTCGAGAGGGATCACGTCATGGGAGAACTGGCCCTGGATCTGCCTGAGAAACCGAGGGCAGAGGTCAGGGCTGGAGGCAGGGACTCATTGGGGGTGCATGAGCGTAGACGGGAAAAGGACTCTCCCTCCTCCTCCAGGGCTGAGAGGAGCAAGATGGATGGGGCCCTTATCTTATCCAAGAGCCTTGGATTATTCATCTCCTTGCAAGGTTTATAGCAAAAAACGAGGGAATGAGTTGGCATGAATTGTATTAAACCACATGTATTTTTTTTACTTTTTAAAAATTTTAGTGCAATCAAACTAGAACTCAGGATTAAGAAACTCACTCAAAACCGCTCAACTACATGGAAACTGAACAACCTGCTCCTGAATGACTACTGGGTACGTAACAAAATGAAGGCAGAAATAAAGATGTTCTTTGAAACCAACAAGAACAAAGACACAGCATACCAGAATCTCTGGAACACATTCAAAGCAGTTTGTAGAGGGAAATTTATAGCACTAAATGCCCACAAGAGAAAGCAGGAAAGATCCAAAACTGACACCCTAACATCACAATTAAAAGAACTAGAAAAGCAAGAGCAAACACATTCAAAAGCTAGCAGAAGGCAAGAAATAACTAAAATCAGTGCAGAACTGAAGGAAATAGAGACACAAAAAACCCTTCAAAAAATTAATGAATCCAGGAGCTGGTTTTTTGAAAGGATCAACAAAATTGATAGACCACTAGCAAGACTAATAAAGAAAAAAAGAAGAATCAAATAGATGCAATAAAAAATGATAAAGGGGATATCACCACCGATCCCACAGAAATACAAAAACTACCATCAGAGAATACTACAAACACCTCTATGCAAATAAACTAGAAAATCTAGAAGAAATGGATAAATTCCTCGACACATACACTCTCCCAAGACTAAACCAGTAAGAAGTTGAATCTCTGAATAGACCAATAACAGGATCTGAAATTGTGGCAATAATCAATAGATTACCAACCAAAAAGAGTCCATGACCAGATGGATTCACAGCCGAATTCTACCAGACGTACAAGGAGGAACTGGTACCATTCCTTCTGAAACTATTCCAATCAATAGAAAGAGAGAGAATCCTCCCTAACTCATTTTATGAGGCCAGCATCATCCTGATACCAAAGCCGGGCAGAGACACAACCAAAAAAGAGAATTTTAGACCAATATCCTTGATGAACATTGATGCAAAAATCCTCAATAAAATACTGGCAAACCGAATCCAGCAGCACATCAAAAAGCTTATCCACCATGATCAAGTGGGCTTCATCCCTGGGATGCAAGGCTGGTTCAATATATGCAAATCAATAAATGTAATCCAGCATATAAACAGAACCAAAGACAAAAACCACATGATTATCTCAATAGATGCAGAAAAGGCCTTTGACAAAATTCAACAACCTTCATGCTAAAAACTCTCAATAAATTAGGTATTGATGGGACGTATCTCAAAATAATAAGAGCTATCTATGGCAGACCCACAGCCAATATCATACTGAATGGGCAAAAACTGGAAGCATTCCCTTTGAAAACTGGTACAAGACAGGAATGCCCTCTCTCACCACTCCTATTCAACATAGTGTTGGAAGTTCTGGCCAGGGCAATTAGGCAGGAGAAGGAAATAAAGGGTATTCAATTAGGAAAAGAGGAAGTCAAATTGTCCCTGTTTGCAGATGACATGATTGTATGTCTAGAAAACCCCATTGTCTCAGCCCAAAATCTCCTTAAGCTGATAAGCAACTTGAGCAAAGTCTCAGGATACAAAATCAATGTACAAAAATCACAAGCATTCTTATACACCCTTAACAGACAAACAGAGAGCCAAATCATGAGTGAACTCCCATTCACAATTGCTTCAAAGAGAATAAAATACTTAGGAATCCAACTTACAAGGGATGCGAAGGATCTCTTCAAGGAGAACTACAAACCACTGCTCAATGAAATAAAAGAGGATACAAACAAATGGAAGAACATTCCATGCTCATGGGTAGGAAGAATCAATATCGTGAAAATGGCCATACTGCCCAAGGTAATTTATAGATTCAATGCCATCCCCATCAAGCTACCAATGACTTTCTGCACAGAATTGGAAAAAACTACTTTAAAGTTCATATGGAACCAAAAAAGAGCCTGCATCACCAAGTCAATCCTAAGCCAAAAGAACAAAGCTGGAGGCATCACGCTACCTGACTTCAAACTATACTACAAGCCTACAGTAACCAAAACAGCATGGTACTGGTACCAAAACAGAGATATAGATCAATGGAACAGAACAGAGCCCTCAGAAATAATGCCGCATATCTACAACTATCTGATCTTTGACAAACCTGAGAAAAACAAACAATGGGGAAAGGATTCCCTATTTAATAAATGGTGCTGGGAAAACTGGCTAGCCATATGTAGAAAGCTGAAACTGGATCCCTTCCTTACACCTTATACAAAAATTAATTCAAGATGGATTAAAGACTTAAACGTTAGACCTAAAACCATAAAAACCCTAGAAGAAAACCTAGGCATCACCATTCAGGACATAGGCATGGGCAAGGACTTCATGTCTAAAACACCAAAAGCAATGGCAACAAAAGCCAAAATTGACAAATGGGATCTAACTAAACTAAAGAGCTTCTGCACAGCAAAAGAAACTACCATCAGAGTGAACGGGCAACCTACAAAATGGGAGAAAATTTTCGCAACCTACTCATCTGACAAAGGGCTAATATCCATAATCTACAATGAACTCAAACAAATTTACAAGAAAAAAACAACCCCATCAAAAAGTGGGCAAAGGATATGAACAGACACTTCTCAAAAGAAGACATTTATGCAGCCAAAAGACACATGAAAAATTGCTCATCATCACTGGCCATCAGAGAAATGCAAATCAAAACCACAATGAGATACCATCTCACACCAGTTGGAATGGCAATCATTAAAAAGTCAGGAAACAACAGGTGCTGGAGAGGACGTGGAGAAATAGGAACACTTTTACACTGTTGGTGGGACTGTAAACTAGTTCAACCATTGTGGAAGTCAGTGTGGCGATTCCTCAGGGATCTAGAACTAGAAATACCATTTGACCCAGCCATCCCATTACTGGGTATATACCCAAAGGACTATAAATCATGCTGCTATAAAGACACATGACACGTATGTTTATTGCAGCACTATTCACAATAGCAAAGACTTGGAACCAACCCAAATGTCCAACAATGATAGACTGGATTAAGAAAATGTGGCACATATACACCATGGAATACTATGCAGCCATAAAAAATGATGAGTTCATGTCCTTTGTAGGGACATGGATGAAATTGGAAATCATCATTCTCAGTAAACTATCACAAGGACACAAAACCAAACACCACATGTTCTCACTCATAGATGGGAATTGAACAATGAGAACACATGGACACAGGAAGGGGAACATCACACTCTGGGGACTGTTGTGGGGTGGGGGAAGGGGGGAGGGATAGTATTAGGAGATATACCTAATGCTAAATGATGAGTTAATGGGTGCAGCGCACCAACATGGCACATGTATACATATGTAACTAACCTGCACATTGTGCACATGTACCCTAAAACTTAAAGTATAATAATAATAAAAATAAAAATAATTTTATTTCATTAACTTTTAGTTGACAATTAAAATTACATGTATCTATCCTGTACAGCATGATGTTTTGAAATACGTATATAAAATCTGAAATATAATTTCTGCCACAATCAAGCTAAATAATATGTTTATTAGCTCAGACACTTTTTTTGTGTGTTTAGAATACATCAAGTCTACTCTCTTAGAGATTTTCAAG
This sequence comes from Pan paniscus, assembly GCF_029289425.2. Taxonomy (NCBI): domain Eukaryota; kingdom Metazoa; phylum Chordata; class Mammalia; order Primates; family Hominidae; genus Pan; species Pan paniscus. Next base: position 160,320,521 of record NC_073256.2, read on the forward strand.
TCCGTGGTTATTAACCACGGTTCCATGTCACATCATCAATCTCTTGGCCTTTTTCCCCCTGGCTAACTGAAACTTTGTATCCTTTCACCTGCTGACCAACGTCTCCCCACCGCAACCCTCCAGGTACCTCTGCCTCCCTGCCCTCAACTGCTGGTAGCCACCATTCCACTCTCTGTTTCTGTGGGTTCTATTTTTTTAGATTCCACAGTATAAGTGAGATTATGTGTTGGTGTTTGCTTTTTTTGTGCCTGGCTTATTTTTTATTTATTTATTTATTTTTGAGACAGAGTCTCACTCTGTTACCCAGGCTAGAGTGCAGTGGCGCGATCTTGGCTCACTGCAAGCTCCACCTCCCGGGTTTATGCCATTCTCCTGCCTTAGCCTCCCCGGTAGCTGGGACTATAGGCGCCCACCACCACGCCTGGCTAATTTTTTTGTATTTTTAGTAGAGACAGGGTTTCACCGTGTTAGCCAGGATGGTCTCGATCTCCTGACCTCGTGATCCACCCGCCTCGGCCTCCCAAAGTGCTGGGATTACAGGCATGAGCCACCGCGCCTGGCCGTGCCTGGCTTATTTCACATAACCATTTTCCAGCTTCATCCATGTTGTCACAAATAATAGATTTCCTTATTCTTTTAAGGCTGAATTAAAGCCTTTGTGTCTATATTCCACATTTTCTTTATTCATCTGTTGATGGACACTTAGGTTGATTCCATTATTGTGAATAATGCTGCAATCAACATGGGAGTGCAGGTATCTCTTCAGCATACTGATTTCATTTCCTTTATCTATGTAGATTCACCATGACATGGGTGGGTCATATGGTAATTTTATTTTTAATTTTTAAGAAACTTCCATTCTGTTTTCCTTAATGGCTGTGATAATTTACATTCCCATCAACGGGGTACTAGAATCCCCTTTGTCTGCATTCTCACAACACTGTCATCTTCCCCCTTTTTTATAGAGGCCATTCTAACCAGTGTCAGGTGATACTTTTTTTTTTTTTTTTTTCAGACAGAGTCTCACTCTGTTGCCCAGGCTGGAGTGCAGTGGCGCAATCTCAGCTCACCACAACCTCCACCTCCCAAGTTCAAGTGATTCTCCTGCCTCATCCTCCTGAGTAGCTGGGACTACAGGCATGCGCCACCATGCCTGGCTAATTTTTGTATTTTTAGTAGAGACGGTGTTTCACTATGATGGCCAGGCTGGTCTCGAACTCCTAACCTTGTGATCTGCCTGCCTCGGCCTCTCAAAGTGCTGGGATTACAGGTGTGAGCCAACATGCCCAGCCAGTGATATTTCATTGTGGTTTTAATTTGCATTTCTTTGATGATTACTGATGTTGAGCACCTTTTCACATACCTGTCAGCCATTCATACATCCTCTTTTGAGAAATATACTTGACCTTGAAATATACTACAAAGCTATAGTAACCAACACAGATCGGTATTGGCATAAAAACAGACACATAGATTAACGGAACAGAAAGCAGAGCCCAGAAATTAATCCATGCAGTTAAGGTCAATTGATTTTTTACAAAGATGCCAAGAACATACACAGGGGAAAGGACAGGCTTTTCAACACACGGTGTTGAGAAAACTGGATATCCATAGGCAAAGAATAAAATTAGACCCTTATTGCACTAGACTGTTCTTGCATTGCTATAAAGAAATATCTGAGACTGGGAATTTGAGAAATAGATTGAGAAATAGATATTCAGGTCCTTTGTCCATTTTTTAATCCAGTTACTTGTTTTCTTGCTATTGAGTTGAGTGCCTTATGTATTTTGGATATTAAACCCTTATCAGATATAGATTTGCAGATATTTAGTCCCCATTTCTCTTCACTCTGTGGATTGCTTTCTTGGTTGTGCAGAAGATTTTTTTTTGTTTGATGTATTCTATTTGTCTATCATTGCTTTTGTCGCCTATGGTTTTGTGTTAATATCCAAAAAAAAATTTGCTAAGACCAGTGTCATGGATTCTTTCTTCCATGTTTTCTTCCAGGATTTTTAATGTTTCAGGTTTTGCATTTAAGTCTTTAATTCATTTTGAGTTGATTTTTCTGTATGGTGGGAAATAAGTGATATCTTAAAAATTTTTAATATGGTTTGGATGTGTGTCCCCTCCAAATCTCATGTTGGAATGTGACCTCCAGTGTTGGAGGTGGGACCTGGTGGGAGGTACTGGATCATGGGGGCAGATCCCTCATGAATGGCTGAGAGTGTCGCCTTAGTAGAGAATAAGTTATCTGAGTTCACATGAGATCTGGTGTTCAAAAGAATGTGGCACTTTCCCCCTCGCTTTCTCATGCCCACTCTCGTCATCTGGTACACTGGCTCCCCCTTTGCCTTCCTCCATGATTGTAAACTTCCTCAGGCCTCACCAGAAGCTGATAAGATGCCAGCACCATGTTTCCTTTACAGCCTGCAGGACCATAGCCAATTAAACCTCTTTTCTTTATAAATTACCCAGAAATTCCCAGTCTCAGATATTTCTTTATAGCAATGCAAGAACAGTTTAGTGCAATAAAAGTCTAATTTTATTCTTTGCCTATGGATATCCAGTTTTCTCAACACTGTGTGTTGAAGAGACTGTCCTTTCTCCTGTGTATGTTCTTGGCATCTTTGTCAAAAATCAATTGACCTTAAATGCATGGATTAATTTCTGGGCTCTGCTTTCTGTTCCGTTAATCTATGTGTCTGTTTTTATGTCAATACCAATCTGTGTTGGTTACTATAGCTTTGTAGTATATTTCAAAGTCAAGTAGTGTGATGCCCCTCAGCTTTGTTCATTGTTGCTCAAAATTGCTTTGGCTAATTCAGGATTTTTTGTGATTCTATAACAATATTAGGATTGTTTTTTCTATTTCTTTGAAAAATGTCATTGGAATTTTAATTGGAATTGTATTAAATCTGTAGATTTTGGGGGTATATGGACATTTTAGCAATATTAATTCTTCCAGTTGATGAGTACTGCATTTCTTTACACTTTTTGTGTCCTCTTCAATTTCTTTATTTTTCATGTTTAATTTTTGTGAATACATAGTAGGTGTATATATTTATTGGGTGTATTAGTCCGTTCTCATGCTGCTATGAAGAAATACCTAAGACTGGGTAATTTATAAAGAGTACAATCATGGTGGAAGGCACCTCTTCACAGGGTGGCAGGAGAGAGAATTAGTGCAAGCACAGGAAATACCAGACGCTTATAAAACCATCAAATCTCATGAGACTAACTCATTATCACGAGAACAAAGAGAAACTGCCCCCATGATTCAATTACCTCCACTTGGTCCTGCCCTTTACATGTGGGGATTATGGGAATTACAATTCAAGGTGAAATTTGGGTGGGGACACAGAGCCAACCCATATCATGGGGTATATGTTTTGATACAAGTATGCAATGTGTAATAATCACATCATAGATAATGAGGTATCCATTTCCTCAAGCATTTATCCTTTCTGTTACAAGCAATCCAATTTGTATTAGTCCATTGTCACATTGTTATAAAGAACTACCTGACACTGAGTAGTTTATGAAGAAAAGAAGTTTAATTGACTCACAGTTCTGCAGGCTGCACAGGAAGCATGGCTTGGAGGCCTCAGGAAACTTACAATCATGGTGGGAAGTGAAGGGGAAGCAAGCACGTCTTACCATGGCAGAGCAGGAGGGCGGGGGAGAGAGAGAGAGAGAGAGAGAAGGGGGAGGTGCTACACACTTTCAAACAACTAGATGTCATGAGAACCCTATCACAAGACAGCACCAGGGGAATGGTGCCTAAACCATTAGAAACACCTTCATGATCCAATCACCTCCCACCACGCCCCTCCTCCAATAATTTATGATAATTTACATTTCCATCAACAGGGCACAAGAGTTCCCCTTTGTCCACATCCTCACTAACACTTTTCAATCATGGGGATTGTCAATCGTGGGTATTAAAATAAGACATGAGATTTGGGTAGGGACATACAGCCAAACCATATCATTCTGTCCCTGGCCTCTCCCAAATCTCATGTCCTTCTCACATTTCAAAATACAATAATCCCTTCTCAGCAGTCTCACAAAGTCTGAATTAATTCCAGCTTTAACCAAAAGGCCAACGTCTCATCTGAGACAAGGCAAGTTCCTTCCACCTATGAGCCTATAAAATAAAAAACAAATTAGTTACTTCCAAGATATAATGGGGTGTACAGGCATTGGGTAAATGCTCTCATTCCAAATGGGAGAAATTGGCCAAAACAAAGGGGCTACTGGACCTATGCATGTCCCAAATCCAGCAAGGCAGTCATTAAATCTCAAAACTCCAAAATATTCTCCTTTGACTCCATGTCTCACACCCAGGTCATGCTGATGCAAGAGCTGGGCTCCCAAGGCCTTGAGCAGCTCCATCCTTGTGGATCTGCAAGGTACAGCCCTTGTGGCTGTTTTCACAAGCTGGCGTTCAGTGCCTATGGCTTTTCCAGGTGCATGATGTAAGCTGTCAGTGGATCTACCATTCTGGGGTCTGGAGGATGGTGGCCCTCTTCTCAGAGCTCCACTGAGCAGTGCCCCAGTGGGAACTCTGTGTGGGGGCTCCAACCCCACATTTCCCCTCTGCACTGCCTTAGTAGAGGTTCTCCATCAGGGCTCTGCCCCTGCAGCAGACTTCTGCCTAGACATCCAGGTGTTTCCTTACATCCTCTGAAATCTAGACAGAGGCTCCCAAACCTCAACTCTTGCCTTCTGCACACCCACAGGGCCTCACTGATTAAAACTCACAAAAGTTTGGGGCTTCCATCCTCCAAAGCAATGGCCTGAGATGTACCTTGGCCCCTTTTAGCCACGGCTGAAGCTGGAGTCACTGGGATGCAGGACACCATGTTCTGAGGCTGTGCAGATCAGCAAGGCCCTGGGCCTGGCCCACAAAACCATTTTTCCCTCCTGGGTCTCCAGGCCTGTGATGGGAGGGACTGCCACAAATGTCTCTGAAATGCCCTGAAGGCATTGTCTGCATTGTCTTGGTGATACGGTTTGGCTGTGTCCCTACCCAAATCTCATCTTGAACTGTAGTTCCCATAATCCCCATGTGTCATGGGAAGGACCCAGTGGGAGGTAATTGAATCATGGAGGCAGTTACCTCTGTGCTGTTCTTGTGATAGTGAGTGAGTGAGTTCCCACAAGATCTAATGGTTTTATAAGGGGCTCCCCACCCTCACCCTTCATGCTGCACTTCTCCTTGCTGCTACTATGTGAAGAGGGATGTGTTTGCTTCCCCTTCTGCCATGATTGTAAGTTTCTTGAAGCCTCCCCAGCCCTGCAGAACCGTGGATCAATTAAACCTCTTTTCTCTATAAATCACCCGGTCTCAGGTATGTCCTTATAGCAGCATGAGAAAGGATAAATACACTTGGCTATTAACATTTGGCTCTCCTTTACTTATGCAAATTTCTGCAGCCTTGAATTCTTCCCTAGAAAATGGGTTTTTCTTTTCTACTGCATGGTCGAACTGCAAATTTTCCCAGCTTTCATACTCTCCTCTTTTAAATATAAGTTCAAATTTCAGATAATCTCTTTCTTCATACATATGAGAATACACTTTTAGAAACAGCCAGGTAACCTCTTGAATGCAGCTGCTTAGACATTTCTTCTGCCAGATGCCCTAAATTATTTCTCTCAAGTTCAAAGTTCCACAGATCTCTAGAGCAGGGGCATAATGCCACCAGTCTCTTTGCTAAAGTATAGCAAGAATGACCTTTATGCCAGTTCCCAGTAAGTTCCTCATTTCCATCTAAGAACTCATCTGCCTGGCCATCTCTGTCCATATCACTATCAGCATTTTGGTCGAAGCCATTCAACAAGTCTCCAGGAGGTTCCAAACTTTCTCTCATCTGCCTGTCTTCTTCTGATTCCTCCAAATTGTTCCAACCTCTGCCTATTACCCAGTTCCAAAGTCACTTCCACCTTTCCAGTTATCTTTATAGCAATGCCCCATTTCTCTGGTACCAATTTCCTGTATTAGTCTATTCTCACACTGCTATAAATAACTATCTGAGACTGGGTAATTTATAAAGAAAAGAGGTTTGGTTGACTCACAGTTCTGCAGGCTGTACAGGGAGCATAGCTGGAAGACCTCAGGAAACTTACAGTCATGGCAGATGATGAAGGGGAAGCAGGCACGTCTTAACATGACAGAGTAGGAGAGAGAGAGAGTGAAGGGGGAGGTGCTACATACTTTCAAACAACCAAATCTCATGAGAACTCTATCATGAGACAGCACAAGAGGGATGGTGCTTAACCATTAGAAACCACCCCTCCATGATCCAAGCACCTCCCACCAGGACCCTCCTCCAACACGTGGGAATTACAGTTCGACATGAGATTTGGGTGGGGACACACAGCCAAACCATCTCACAATTATACGCTTTTAGTGACTTTTAAATGTACAATTAAATTGTCATTGATTATAATCACCCTGTTGTGCTATCAAATAGTAGGTCTTATTCATTCTTTCTATATTTTAACCATTCTCACCTCACCTCCACTACCTCACTACCATTCTTAGCCTCTGGTAACTGTCCTACTCTGTATCCCCATGAGTTCAATTGTTTCAGTTTTTAGATCCCACAAATAAGTGAGAACATGCAATGCTTGTCTTTCTGTGCCTGGCTTATTTCAATTAATGTAATAATCTGCAGTTCCATCCTTGTTGGTGCAAATGACAGGATCAAATGCGTTTTCATGGCTGAATAGTACTCCATTGTGTATCTTTACCACATTTCCTTTATCCTTTTATCTGTTGACGCACACTTAGGTTGCTTCCAAATCTTGGCGATTGTGAACAGTACTGCAATAAACATGCTAGTGCAGATCCCATATACCAATTTCCTTTCTTTTGGGTATATACCTAGCAATGAGATTGCTGGATTGTATGGTACCTCTATTTTTAGTTTTTTGAGGAACCCCCAAACTATTTTCTATAGTGGTTGCACTAATTTACATTCCCACCAACAGTGTAGAAGGGTTCCCTTTTCTCCACTTCCTCGCTAGCATTTGTTATTGCCTGTCTTTTGGATACAAGCCATTGTAACTGGGGTGAGAAAATATCTCATGGTAGTTTTTATTTGCATTTCTCTGATGATAATGATGTTGAGCAGCTTTTCATATGCCTGTTTACTGTTTGTATGTCTTTTTTTAAGAAATGTCTATTCGAATATTTTGCCCATTTTTAAATTGGATTATTCGTTTTTTTTCCTACAGAGTTGTTTGAACTCCTTATATATTCTGATTATTACTCCTTTGTCAGATGGGTAGCTTGCAAATATTTTCTCCCATTCTGTGGGTTGTCGCTTCACCTTGGCAATTGTTTACTTTGCTGTGCAGAAGTTTTCTAACTTGATGTAATCCTATTTGTCCATTTTTGTTTTGGTTGCGTGTGTTTGTGGGTTATTACTCGGGAAATCTTTGCCCAGACCAATGTCCTGGAAAGTTTCTCCAATATTTTCTTATAGTAGTTTCATAGTATGAGGTTTTATGTTTATGACTTTAATCCATTTTGATTTGATTTTTGTATATGGTGAGAAACAGGGGTCTAATTTCATTCTTCTGCATATGGATATCCAGTTTTCTCAGCACCATTTATTGAAGAGACTGTCTTTTCCTTGGCACCTTTGTCAAAAATGAGTTCACTGTTGTGTATGGATTTTTTTCTTAGCTCTCTATTCTATTCCATTGATCTATGTGTCTGTTTTAATGCCAGTACCCTGCTGCTTTGCTTACTATACTTCTGTAGTATAATATGAAGTCAAGTAATGTGATTTCTCCAGTTTTGTTCCTTTGCTTAGGGTAACTTTGGCTATTCCGAGTCTTTTGTGGTTCCATATAGATTTTAGGATTGTTTTTCTATTTCTGTGAGGAAGGTCACTGGTATTTTGAGAGGGACTGCATTGAATCTGTAGATTGCTTTGGGTAGTATGGACATTTTAACCATATCAATCCTTCCAATCAATGAACATTTTGGTGTCTTCTTCAATTTCTTTCATCACTGTTTAATAGTTTTCTTTATAGAGATCTTTCACTTCTTTAATCTCAGGTATTTAATTTTATTTGTGGTTATTGTAAATGGAATTACTTTTTATTTTTCAAATTGTTCACTGTTGGCATATGGAAATGCTACTGATTTTTGTAAGTTGATTTTGTATTCTGCAACTTTACTGAATTTGTTTATAAGTTCTAATAGTTTTTTTGTGGAGTCTTTATATTCTTCCAAATATAAGATTATATAATCTGCAAACAAGGATAATTTCACTGCTTCCTTTCTAATGTGGATGTTGTTTATATCTTTATCTTGTCTGACTCCTCTAGCTAGGACTTCCAGTACTATGTTGAATAACAGTGGTGATAGTGGGCATCCTTGTCATTCTCTAGATCTTGGAGGACAGGCTTTCAGTTTTCCCCCATTCAGTATGATACTAGCTGTGGGTCTGTAATATATGGCTTTTATTATGTTAAAGTATGTTCCTTCTACACCCAGTTTTTTGAGGGTTTGTTTTTATCATAAAAGGATGTTGAATTTTATTAAATGTTTTTCAGCATCAATGGAAATGATTATACAGTTTTTGTCCTTCATTCTGTTGATAGGATGTATCACACTGATTGATTTGCATTTGTTGAACCATTCTTGCATCCCAGAGATAAATCTCACTTGGTCGTGATGAATGGTCTTTTTAACGTATTGTGGAATTCAATTTGATAGTATTTTGTTGAGGATTTTTGCATCAATATTTATCAGAGATATTGGCCTTTAATTTTTTTATGTGTCTTTGTCTGGTTTTGGTATCAGGGTAATACTGGTCTTGTAGAATGAATTCAGAAGTATTCCTTCATCCTTTATTTTTCAGAATAGTTTCAGTAGGATTGGTATTAGTTCTTCTTTAAATGCTTGGTAGAATTCAGCGGTGAAGCTATTGAGTCCAGGGCTTCTCTTTACTTGGAGACATTTTATTATGGAGTAAATCTCATTACTTGCTATTTGTCTGTTCAGGTTTTTTATTTTTTCAAGGTTCAATCTTGGTAGGTTTTTGTGTCTTGAAATGTATCCATTTCTTCTAGATTTTCCAATTTATTGGCATGTAGTTGCTCATAGTAGCCACTAATTATCCTTTGAGTTTCTGCAGCATCAGTTTTAATATCTCTTTTTTCATTTCTGATTTTATTTATTTGAATCTTCTCTTTTTTTTTCTTAGTTGGGCTAAAGTTTTGTCAACTTTGTTTATCTTTTCAAAGAAAGACCCAACTTTTTGTTTCATTGATCTTTTGTATCACTTTCTTCATTTCAATTTCATTTATTTCTGTTCCTTAGGTTTTATTTGAAGTTTTTCTTCTTTTTTGAGACAGGCACTTACAGCTATAAAGTTCCCTCTTAGTACTGCTTTTGCTGTATCCCATAAATTTTGGTATGTTTTGTTTCCAGTATCATTTGTTTCAAGAAAATTTTCAATTTTCTTCTTAATTTTTTCATTGACCCAGTGGTCATTCAGGAGGATATTGTTTAACTTCCATATATTTGTATAGTTTCCAAAATTCTTCTTGTTAATTGATTTCTAGTTTTATTTCATTGTGGTCATAGAAGATGCTCAATATTACTTCAATTTTTTGAATGTTTTAAGATTTGTTTTTTGGCCTAACCTATGGTCTATCCTTGAGAATGATCCATGTGCTGAGGAAAATAATGTGTATTCTGTAGCTGTTGGATAAAATATTCTGCAAATATCTACTAGGTCCATTTGGTTTATAGTTCAGATTAAGTCTGATGTTTCTTTGTTGATTTTCTGTCTGGAAGATCTGTCCGATAGTCAAAGTGAGGTATTGACGTCTCCACTTACTATTGTATTGGGGGTCTATCTGTCTCACCACAGTGGGGAATCTGCTAAGCTTCACCTGAAGCCAGCAAGTCTCAGATTCTCACCTAAAGCCCTTGATGAAGAACCTGGGTATAGCTGCTTGTTATTCAAGGTCCAAGGTCTCTTTAGTTAGCAGGTGATGATTCCTGCCAGACTTGGCCCTTCCCTTCAAGGCAGCAGGTTCCCTTCCCGCCCAAGGTGTGTCTAGTAATGTCATCTGAGAGCTAGGGCCTGGAAAGGGGACCTCAGGACTCTGACCAGTGCCCTATCCTGCTGTGGCTGAAGCTGGTATCCAAGATGTAAGACAACGTCCTCCCCTTTCTTTTCTCTCCTCTCCTCAAGTAGAAGGAAGGGGTCTCCTTTGGACCTTCAAACTGTGCAGCCTGTGGTTAGGAAAGGGGTGTGATGCCAGCACTCCCTTATCTGCCCCAGCTATTGCCTAAGTATCTCACGTGCCCACCGGTCCACTGGCTCTGGGCCCAGTTCAGCAGCAGGAGTTGCAGTTCTTGTGGCCTAGACTGCCTTTCAAGTTTGTTTAGAGGTGCTTTAAATGGTACCTCCAAAGTCCAGAGGTCCCCTTTATTTAGAGGTGCTCTAAATAAACTTGAAACTCTAGTCTGTGGTAATGAGGCTTGAGGCAACTCCAGTTTGTACCACTGGGATCAGCAATTTTCCTCTGGCTAGGGCTGGGTTTTGTTTTGTTTTGTTTTTGTTTGTTTGTTTGTTTGTTTGTTTTGTTCCTAACCCTCAGAACCTGTGAACTAGGGCTGGTTTAATGCTCCCTCCATGAGCAGGCATCAGCTGAGTTTGGTCTGGTTTTGCTTTCTGCTCTAGTAGGATAGCACTGAGTTCACTGCCTCACAATTGCTGCAGTCTCCCTCTCCCAGTGCACTGAAATGCACTCCACATCACACCACGGCTGCCAGGGGGACAATTGGCTCAGCTTTCTATTCCACCATCTTGCTTTACCTCCTCTCCCCCTCTCCCCAATTTCTTAATAAGGTTTTATAGTTTTCAGTGCATAGGTCTTTCACCTCCTTAGTTAAATTTATTCCTAAGTTTTTAAAATTTTGTAGCTATTATTAATGGGATATTTTTTCCTTCTTTTTTTTTTTTTTTTTAAGAGATGGGATCTTGCTCTGTCACCCAGGCTGTAGTGCAGTGGCATGATTACAGCTCATTACAGCCTTGAACTCCTGGGCTCAAATGATCCTCCCACCTCAGCCCTACCCCCTAACCCCCTGAGTAACTGGCACTACAGGCATGAGACAGTGTGCCCAGAAAAATTGGGTTTTTTTATTTCTTTTTTTTTTTTTGGATAGTTTGTTACTAGTATGCAGAAATGCTATGAATTTTTGTTGACTTTTTTCATCCTGCAACTTTGTTGAATTTATTTTAGTTCTATCAGTTTTTTTTTGGTTGCAGTCTTTAGGGTTTCTATTTATAAGATCATTGTCATCTGCAAATGAGGACAATTTAATTTCTTCCCTTTTAATTTAGGTGCTTTTTATTTCTTTCCCTTACCTAATTTCTCTGTCCAGTACTTCCAGCACTATGTTGAATAGAAGTGGCAAGAATGGACATTTTTGTCTTATTCCTCGTCTTCCAGGAAAAGCCTTCAAATTTTCACCATTGAGTATGATATTAGCTGAGAGATTTCTATATATGGCTTTTATTGTGTTGAGGCACATTCCTTCTACACCTAATTTGCTGGGAGTTTCTATTACGAAAGGATGTTGAATTTTATCAAGTGTTTTTCTGCATCTATTGAGATGATCCTAAGGCCATTCATTTTTTAATGTAGTGAATCACATTTATTGATTTGCATATATTGAACAATTCTTGCATCACTGAAATAAATCTCAGTTAATCACGGTGAATGATCCCTTTAATATGCTGTTGAACTCAGTTTGCTCGTATTTTGTTGAGGAATTTTGCATCTATGTCCATCAGGGATATTGGCTTGAAATTTTATTTTCTTGTGATGTGTTTGTTGGGCTTTGGTATTAAGGTAATAGTGGCCTTGTAAATGAGTTTGGAAGTATTATCTCCTCTTCAATTTTTTGGAAGAGTTTGAGAAGTTTTTTTTTTTTTTTTTTTTTTAAGGTTTGGTAGAATTTAGCAGTGAGGCCATCGGGTTCTGAGCTTTTCTTTAACTGGAAATTTTAAATCACTCATTCAACCTCTTACTTGTTATTGGTCTGTTCATGTAGCAGGACAAGCCACAGACAAAACTCCTCAGACACCGAGTTAAAGAAGAAAGAGGTTTATTTGGCCGGGAGCATCGGCAGGACTCCTGTCTCAAGAGCCGAGCTCCCTGAGTGAGCAATTCCTGTCCCTTTTAAGGGCTCACAACTCTAAGGGGGTCTGCGTGAGAGGGTCATGATTGATTGAGCAAACAGGGTACGTGACAGGGTCTGCACGCACCGGTGGTCAGAGTGAAACAGAACAGACCGGGAAGTTTTATAATGTCTTTCTGTAATCTGTTGATAACAGCAGTTGCTAGGTCAGGGGTCGAATTTTAACTACCAGGCTTAGGTCAGGCCCAGGCTTGGTTTCGGTTCTGGTTTCTTGGATTTGGGTCTGGTTCCTAGGCGCCGGGGTACTTGCCTTTAGTTTTGCTTCTCTTTCCTTTTCAGAGTATAAAACAATATGAGAAGGTCTGTCTCTCTTCTCTCATTCAGATTTTATATTTCTTCATAATGCAGCCTTGGTAGGTTGTGTGTGTCTAAGAATTTATCCTTTTCTTCTAGGTCATCTAATGTGTTGTCAATCAATAATTCATAGTAGAATCTTATAATCCTTTGTATTTCTGTGGTTTCAGTTACAATGTCTTTTCTTTCATTTCTGATTTTACTTCTGAGCCTTTACTTCTGATTTTACCCCAAGTCTTCTTTTTTTCTCATTTGGTATAGCTAGAGGATTGTTGATTTTGTTTATCTTTTCAAAAAACCAACTCTTAGTTTTGTTGATTTTTTTGTATTGCTTTTGGAATCTTTATTTTGTTTACTTCTGCTCTGATCTTATTTCCTTCCCTCTGCTAACATTGGTTTTATTTTTTTCTTTATCTGGTTCCTTTGGGTGTAATGTTACATTGTTTATTTGAGATTTTTCTTCTTTTTTCATGCAGGCATTTGTTGCTGTAAACATCCCTCTTAGAACTGCTTTTGCTGCATTACATATATTTTGCTCTACTGTGTTTCCATTTTCATTTGTCTCAACATATTTTAATTTTTTATTTAAATTTCTTCTTTGACCCATTGGTTGTTCATGTTGTTTAATTTTTATGTATTTGTGAATTTTCTGTAATTCCTGCTGCTATTGATTTCTTAGTTTTATATTGTTGCCAGAAAAGATACTTGATACGATTTTAATCTTCTTAAATTTAAGACTTGTTCTTTCATCTAACATATTATCTACATAGGAGGATGATCTGTGTGCACTTGAGAAGAAGGTGTACTGCGCTACTGTTGGATCGAATGTTTTGTATATTTCTGTTAGATTCATTTAGTCTAAAATGTATTCAATTCTGATTTATCCTTATTGATTTTATGTCTGGATGATCTGTTTATTGCTAAAAGTGTTGTATTGAAGTCCCGCCTAAGCCTCCCACAGTTCTGGGATTACAGGGGTGAGCCACCACGCCTGGCCTGATTCTATTTTTAAATAGCTTTATTGAGAAGTTATTCACATACCATATAATTCACCTACTGAAAGCATACAATTAAAGGTTGGTAGTATAGTCACAAATATGTACAACTATCACTACATCCAATTTTATTAATTTCTAAAATCGCCAAAGAAATCCAGGACTTCAGCAAAAATGCGGTGGGCAGCTCTAAATGTGTGACCCATCACAGTAACATTGAAAAATCAAGCAAAAACTGCACAAATTAACCTTGTCAGGGCTCTGGAAAATAATTATTTCGAGCCACCACATAAATGCTACATGAAGAAAGTGACAACTCTTACATTGTAGAGAAGCTTTGCTGTATTTTTACTTGCTCTGGCTTTGCCCACCCCAGATCAGTGGCTGTCTTTGAAGATGGCAGCTCAAGCTACCAGTGTGGGATGCTGGGGTCTGGAGACAGAAGGATCAGGGCAGCGCTTATTCCCCAAAATTGTCATTATTTGTTCTAACCTTTCTGTGGACTACCTGAGGAACTGATGCAAGGGCCTTGCCTTTGTTTTGCCTAACTTGGAATGTATTCAAGTGGAAAAGTAGCTATGGAAGACCCGCATCAAAAATATTGTAAGGCAGCTGAGTAACCTGATATCATCAAAGGCAAAAGATTCAACTTGAGGAAAGAAAAAAAAACTTTGTCAAAACGCTAGAAGAAAAAGCTTGGAAGAGTGTTTCTTTGAGAAACTAGAGGATTTGAAATGCCAACCTATACTGGGAAATCTAGAAAACCACAAGCTCCTAGGGCAGGACACATGCTAAGACAGTGTCTAATTATAATCCTCCTGGCTGTGTTTACAGGAGTGCCCCAAAAACAGACCCAAACTGCAAAGACAAAGACAGTGTGATTATTTTTCTTGTCTTTTTATTTTTCCCCTCTTTCTTTTCTTTTCTTTTTTTCTTTCTTTTCTTTTCCTCCTGGTGTTCAAGGAGAAAATCTCTCTCAAATTTGTCAAAACATCAGATTAATGCAAGCTAAAGAAATAGATTCCACTATTGCCTTATAATCCTTTGTATTCTGTGATACAAATAAAAAGTAGAAGACCTAGAGAAAACAAATAGAAAAATTGTAGAAGTTGTCTTATTTATCAGTAATTGCTTTACATATAAATGGTTCAAACTCTCCATTGAAAAGGCAGAATGGATAAAAATTGTGATCCACTACATGCGGTCTTCAACAGATTCACATCATATCCAAAGATGCAAATAGGTTGAAAGTGAAAGGTAGAAAAATGATATTTCATGGGAATAGTAACCAGGGAGCTTGGATGGCTATGCTAATATAAGACAAAATAGTCTTTATGTAAAAAAGTTACAAAAGACAAAGAAGGTCATTATATATTGATAAAAGAGTTGTGGCTGGGTGCGGTGGCTCACGCCTGTAATCCCAGCACTTTGGGAGGCCGAGGCAGGTGAATCACGAGGTCAGGAGATCGAGACCATCCTGGCTAACACAGTGAAACCCCGTCTCTACTAAAAATACAAAAAAATTAGCCAGGTGTGGTGGCAGGCGCCTGTAGTCCCAGCTACTTGGGAGGCTGAGGCAGGAGAATGGCATGAACCCGGGAGGCAGAGCTTGCAGTGAGCCGAGATCACGCCACTGCACTCCAGCCTGGGTGACAGAGCGAGACTCCGTCTCAAAAAAAAAAAAAAAAAAAAAGTGTTCTGATGGTTAATTTTATATGTCATTAACTAAGCTATGGTATAGTTTTTGGTCAAACACAGTCTGGATTTTGGTGGAAAGGCATTTTTAGGTTTTACCATCATTTAAAGAAGTAGGTTTTGAGTAAAGCAGATTATCCTCCAAGTATCCTCCTGCAGGATCCATCCTGTAGTTATCGCCACAATTCAAGCAGAATTGGAATATTCATAGTCAACAACTGGCAGAATCCCCACACTGGTTCCCTCTTCTATGCAGTGAGAGATATTATAGTGGAAAAGACCAAGTAGAAGCCATTAGAACTGCGTCTACCAAGAAAAATAGTCAGCCAAAAGCAGTAACATTCCTAGACGGATGGCAGAGATTAGAGCTACCAGTCAGAACCTGAAAAATGCACAGGTGAAGATTCCTGCCACATCCCCATTCGACTCTCCTGTTTTGCCTGTGCAGAAGACAGATGAATCGTGGAGAAAAGCAGATTTTTGTAAGATTAACCAAGCCACCACTCCAATTGCAGCTACCGTACCAGAGGTGGTTTCATTGCTTGAGCAAATGAACGCATGCCCTGGTACATGCTATGTAGCTACTGAGCTGACAAATGCACTTTTCTCCATTCCTACCAGTAACGAACACCAGAAGCAGTTTGCTTTTAGCTGGCAAGGTTAGCAGTATACCTTCACTGTCCTCCTCAAGGATATATTAACTCTCCAGACTGGTTATAATTTAATTTGTAGGGATCTTGTCATAATTTACTTTGTAGGGATCACCTTTCCTTTCTGAAAGATATCACACTGATGGATTACATTTATAACATAATGCTAATTAGACCCAGAGAGCAAGACATACCAATTGCTCTAGACTTATTATTAAGACATTTGTGTGAAAACACCCCAGGGCCTGTAGTGGGGTGAGAGGAGGGGGAGGGATAGCATTAGGAGATATACCTAATGTAAATGACGAGTTAACGGGTGCAGCACACCAACATGGCACATGTATACATATGTAACAAACCTGCACATTGTGCACATGTACCCTAGAACTTAAAGCATAATAATTAAAAAAAAAGACATTTGTATGAAAGGGTGCTGCTGTGATTTGAATGTGTCCCCTCCAAAATCCAGTTGTTGCCGGTTTGATAGTATTAAGATATGGGGCCTTTGAGAGATGGTTAGGCAGTGAGGGCTCCACCCTCGTGAATGGGATTAGGTGCCCTTGTAAAGGGGCTTGACAGAGGGGATTTTATCCCCCTTATGCCCTCCGACTTCTACCATGTGAGGACACATTGTTCCTCCCCTCCAGACGATGCAATGTTCAAGGTGCCGCTTGGAAACAGAGACCCAGCCTCCACCAGACGCTGACCCTGCTGATGTCCTGATCTTGGACTCTCAGCCACCAGAACTGTGGGAAAATAAATTTCTGTTCTTTATAAGTTACCCAGTCTCTAGTGTTTTTGTTAAAGTCCACAAAATCAACTAAGACAGATGGGAAATAAACCCAACAGAAATTCAGGGCCCTTCTACCTCCATGAAATTTCTAGGAAACTGGTGGTGTGGGGCATGCCTAAATATCTCTTCTAAGGTGAATTACAAGCTGTAACATCTGGCCCCTCCTGCAATCAAAAAGGAGGTACATTGCCTAGCAGACTCTTAGGACTTTCATGGTAACATATTTCTCATCTGAGTATGATCCAGCCCACTTTCTTTTGACCTAAAGTGCTGCTACTTATGAGTGGAACCCAGGACAATGGAAGGCTCAGCAACAGGTCCCGGCCACCATGCAAGCTGCTTTGCTAATTGTGCCACATTTTCTAGCAGATCCAATGATAACTGAAGTGTCAGTGGCAGATAGGCAAGCTTTCTGGAGCCTTGATTAGGCCCTGTAGGTTAATCACAGCACAAACCCCTGGAATTGTAGCACAAAGCTCTATCAACCTGTGCTGATAACTACTCTCCTTGGAGAAAGAGCTTTTGGCTTGCTCCTGGGTCTTAGTAGAGAATAAACACTTTACCATGGGCCACTAAGTTACCACGTGACTGCCTTTGATTCGTGGGGTGTTACGTAAGCCACTAAGCCTTAACATACCCAGCAGCACTCTATCAATGAATGGAAGGAGTATGTTCATTTGGCCTCGAGGAGGCCCAGAAAGCACAAATAGGTTACATGAAGAAGTGGCCCTAATGTCCAGGTTGTCCACAATCCTGCTACACCATCTTCTCTCCCCAGCCTGCACCTATGGCCTTACGTGGTTACCTGTATTTCGTTGGCAGAGAAAAAGAAAACTAAAGTCAGGTTTAGAGATGGTTCTGCAAGAGATGTCGTTATCGTCCCAAAACAGACAGTCACAGCAATGCAGTTACTTTCCGAGACGTCCCTGAAGGACAATGGCAGAGGAAAATCCTCCCAGTGGGCAGAACTTTGATCACTAAGCCTGGTTGTTCATTACGCTTGGAGGGAGAAATGGCCATGCATGCAATCATATACAGATTTATGGGCTTTTGCCAATGATTTCGCTGGGGGGTCAGGATCTAGGAAGCAACACAACTGTAAAATTGGTGACTAGAGATTTTGAGGAAGAGGTATGTGGATAGATCTCTCTGAATGGGCGAAACATGTGAGGATATTTGTGTCCCATGTGAATGCTTACCAAAGCGTGATCTCAGTAGAGGGGGATTTTAATAATCAAGTAGATAGGATGACCTATTTGTGAACACAAGCCAGTCACTATCCCCAGCCATGCCTGTCATTGCCCAATGTGCTCATGAATTAAGCAGATGTGGGAGCAGGGAAGGGGGTTATGCATGCTCAGCAATGTGGTTTTGCACTAACGGTGCCAAGCTGGCTACAGCTCCTGCTGACTGCGCAATCTGCCAGCAGCATACACCAACAGATAGCTCACAGAATGATACGGCTCCCTGGGGAGATCAGCCAGCAACCTTGTGGCAGGTCTATTACATCCAGCCTTTTTCATCATGGATGGGAAGCATTTTGTTCCTATTGGGATACA